>NC_056747.1:142373348-142732769 GCF_019279795.1 Protopterus annectens
CATATACTTGGGCTGGTGTGGTATAGTTACTAGCCTTAACTGGCAGATAAATACATTTGGGAAGGTGTGGTATAGTGACTAGTTTGATGTTAGCATATACATACATTTGAGCCAGTATGGTGTAATTACCAGCTTTATATTAGCATATACATGCCTTTAAGTACATACCACTTTGTCAAAGCACATCATAAATGACCTAAGTAACACGTGAGAATGCAGTCTGTTCATATTTCTCGTTTATATTTGCAAGTGTCATGCAAATATGCAGTTTGTGATTCTGTCTGATTTATTTATTAACATTTGATTACCAGGAAATTCTCACTGGGTAGAAATCTATTTTCAGCAGAGGCCCAGAGAGAAAAGCTCCAAATTATGACCAAACGTTTCAAGAACAATAATTTTACAATCTTCAAAAATAAAACAAAAACATCTGCAGTTTAAATAATTATAATAAATTAGAGATAATATAAAAACATTGGTTAAGAATCGATACAAGTTATATGACAATCATTTAATATTTAGAGAAATTTTCAACAGTTTTTTAGAGAAATTAAAGCTAAGTTAATCTAATACAGACGGTGCAGTGGTAGCATTGTCGCCTCACAGCAAGAGGTTCTCTAGTTTGATTCTCGGCTGGGTGCCTTCTTTGCAGAGTCTGCATATCCTCCCTGCACTTGTGAGGGGTTCATAGGTTGGTACTAGGCTATCAGCCCTAGGGCCTATACAAGCCTAGCCATAACAATTCCCTGGCTATTTCTTCCCACAATATTTACTTCACTAGGTGCTCCAGTTTCCTCCCATGTTACAAAGGCATGCGTCTGGAATGTTTCTCCCCGGGTCTCTGCTGAAAATTGGCTTTGTTCCAAGTCGAACTTTCCCGGTAAACAAATGTAAAAATAAAATAATACAAACAGGAATTGCAATATGAGGTGAGGGGAAAAACAGGTTAATGGTCTATTTAGAGAGAAAGTTAGGGAAGAGAATTTGATTGAAGTAAGGATGTAAGTGAAGAAGGGAGAGTGAGGCGGTATAAGAAATGAAAAGGTACTTGTTCACATTTAGGGATATCATTTATCATGGTTTTGAGCAAGAACAAAGCCAAATTTTTGCTAGGAAGTCTTTCAGTGAGGATTTGCAAGATGGGGGAGGGTATTGACTTGATGGATACAGGTAAGGAGTTCCAGGCCTTAGCAACCTTGTATGAGTACAGACAATGCCCAGCAGATTTGATAGGTTTGTAGACAGACAGTAGTTTTTGGTCACTGGATAACAATGACCAACTAGGACATAGTTTTGTAGAATGGCTTTTAGTGATGGACAGGCAGATAGATGATGGCTAATTTTAAAGGTGTTAAGAACTGTGTACATGTCAGCTGATGAGGCAGTTCTAGCTAATTTAGGCTTTTCAGTACTATGCAGTGGGGGTTCTGAAAGGGATATTTGCTGCAAATTTAGCAACTTTGTTAGAGGATCATTCAACTTTTAATTGTTGTGAAGCCTGGAGGTTAGTAAGGATATGAGCATCATAAAGAAGTGTGGGGAGGAGATAAGTAGTGGCAAGTGTAGTTTTAGTTGTATTGTTGAGAAAGTTTTTGGCTCTGTAAAGTATCCTTAGTTTTTAATGAGTTTTTCTTATGCAATTTTGTATATGCAGGTCGAATGTAAGATTATCATCGAATATCAGCTCTAACAGTTTGCTATGAGAGTTAACTTCAGTAGTTGTATTATCAAGGGAGAGGAGTTTAAATTTTGTTTTTTCATGAGAGAGAGAGAGAGATTTGGGGAAAAAAGTAGTAGTTTTGTTTTTTTGGGAGTGAGCATGAGTTGTGAGTTATGAAGCCATGTTTCAGTGGCTGTTAAAGCACCCTGAGTAGTTTTTTTGAGGTTTACCATGTTGTCAGATATGCAAATGCAGTGGAATAATCTGCATATTGTATTAAGGTATCCTGTTGTGTGGATGTATAGAGGGTGTTGGTGAAAATGTTAAAGAGGAGGGAACCAAGAATAGATCCTTGTGGTAGACTGAAGAAAACAAGACTGGAAGGCAGGAAATGTGAATATTCCAGTGGGGTACAAAAAAATGTAAAATCCAATATTCTAAGTCTGTTTATCCGTGGAAAACACACTTTATTTAATCAAAACACATATAAACTAGTGCTTTCGTTTCTACCATAAGAAACTTCTTCAGACAATTTAAAAGACAGTTTAAAAGAAAGCAGTCCATGTTTAAAAAACATAAAATTAACAATTCATAAATATGCATCCATATATTTGTTCTCATTGGCTGAAATCATGGGGGGGGGGTGCTTTTTGTATGAAGTCATCACTAATTGAAGGTATTTAAACATGGACTGCTTTCTTTTAAACTGTCTGAAGATGTTTCTTATGAAAAGAAATAATTAAATAAAGTGTGTTTTCTATGGATAAACGGACTTAAAATATTGGATTTTACATTTTATGTACCCCACTGGAGTATTCACATTTCCTGCCTTGCAGTCTGGTTTTCTTCAGTTTGTGGTTTTCTGACCTACTGGTGGTTTGTTCCTTGTGGCAGACCGCTAGTGACTGGGATGTAAGGAGCGAGCACAGAGTTCCATTTTACTGACTGATACCTATTGGACAGGTAGCTTTTGAACCACAGAAGAGTGGGCTGAGAGAGACCTAGTGAGGACATTTGAAGTAGACGTTTGCTGTGACAAACTATGTTGAAGGCTTTAGACAAGTCAAGAAATAAGGAGGAGACTAGTTTGCCGTTGTCTCTAGCTTTACTAACAGTATCTATTTAGGTTAGAAGAGCAGTGCATGTACTATGGGAAGTACGGAAGCCATGTTGTGTAGGGAACAGAAGTTCTTCCTGGAGGAGATAGTCCAGCAATTGTTTTTTAATACATTTTCAAGTATTTTGGTAAGGGGAGATAAGACTGCTATAAGTCTAAAGGTATTAATGTCTGGATTGACCTTTTTATAAGGACTGAAACAGGACAGGCAATACTATTGGCTGATATTTTTAGGTACTCACTTGGAAGATCATCAGCTGAAGAAGAGCTCAGTTTAAGTTTGTTTTAAGAGTAGTTTTATATAGGATGTGCACAACTTTGAAGGTGAAAGTGAATGTGGTGATATATGGCTGTTAGGCAGGGCTGGGATTAGATGTTGAGAAATCCTTGGTTATAGATACTATACTATCTGTAAAATAAGTTGAACTGTATTGTGGTTTTGAGTGGTAAGTTATCAGGCAAGAGGTTTGGGTTGAAGTTTTGGCTGGGATGCAAGATTTCTTTAATGGAGATCCAAAATTTTTTAGGGTTGCATTTAGTATTATTCTGAAAGTTATTGTAGTATATTTATGTCATTATTTATTTGCTGTTTAGTAAGATTGTAAAGCATTCTACAGTTTTAAAGATATTGAGGTGTTTTATATTTTTGCCATTCTTTGCATGCTTTTTCTCCATCCTGTATTACCATTCTACTCTTGTTGAATAGCCATACTGTATTATTTGTTTTAGTTTCTGCCTTCTAGGAAGTACACGGCTATTTAGGATATTTAGACAAGTTGTACTGAATTCATTTACAGCATTGTCTAAGGGGAAGAAGCCGCGGTGGTACAGCAGTAGCGTTGTTGCCTCACAGCAAGAAGTTCTCCTGTTCGATTCTCGACTGGAGTGCCTTCTGTGTGGAGTCTGCATGTCCTCCCTGTGGTCGAGTGGCCTCCGAAAGACATGCGTGAATGGGCGTGCCTTCGCTGAAGGTTGGGCGTCGGGCTGGCAACTCGGCACCATAAAAAAAAATCTACTGCCAATCATTAGCAGACTGGACTTCCGCTGTGGCGACCCCTAAAAGCCAAAAAGAGAAACATTGTCTAAGGGGAAGATTTTTAAGAAGTTCCTGTTAATAGATGGTAGTGCAGTAATGAAAATGTATGCTTTAATCTTGGAAAGGTTGTATGTTGTTTTATAAATATGCTATTTAACTTGGTGTGTGAGACGTCTGGCTGTATGTATTTGGAGACAATCACCAATAGAGTCTGACACTGTACCTGTGGTGGTGTTTTTGCTAGGGTCTGATACTAGGATCCAGTCTAATAGGGAATTTGATGTCTTGCATAATGTGTGGTGCTATTATACAATGGCAAAATTCTCAGTAAATCTGTAGGAGAAAGGTATTGTGGCAGAGCTCCTGTAGTATTGAGGTCAGATGTAGTGACTGCAGGCTATTATACAATGACAAAATGTTCAGTAAACTTGTAGGAGTAGGGCCTTGTGGCAGACCTCCTGCAGTATTGAGATCAGATGTAATGACTGTAGGATCTGCTCTATGAAGGAAGATAGTGACTGCGTATAAGTGGAGACAGCACTGATATATTAGCATATACATGTTTTTAAGCAAATGAATTCAATACAACTTTTCTAAATATCCTAAATAGCCTTGCACCTCCTACAAGGAAGGGACTACAAACAAATAATACAATTTAGCTATCCAAAAAGAGTGGAATGCTAATGCAGAATAGAGAAAAAACATAGAAAGCATGACAAAATATGAAACCTCAATATCTTGAATGTTAATGATGTCCTTCAAGTAGTTAGACAGTATTGTTGACGGGGCAACATGTGCAGATGAAGAGTAACCGAGGTCTTCAACAAACAGCACAGACAAGTTAACCATAGCAAAAGGAAAGGAAACTGGCTCAAACCAAACCACATGTTATTCAGCCAGTTGGTCAGTGCCTGATACACAACTGCCTCTTTTGTCAGGACTAGTTAGCTAAACACAAACTGATCAGCACGGATACATATCTTCCTCAGAGGACTGGTAATGCCAGAGTTTGAAGTTTTAGAGAGAGATGTACAGGGGCTCTCTCCATGCGCAGAGGAAGTGTTGGGGAGCTTTTCTAACCACATAAAATTCGTTTTGCTGTGTAGCGTCTGTAATTTTAATTGGATAGCCGACAGCATTACTTAGTTTGTGTAACAGCACATGTCTGATGGAGCACAAGTATTTTATTTTCTTGAAAGTTAAAGTTAAGGTTTTATTGGCTTATGTGACTGATGAATGCTTTGTTCTGTGAACCAACCAGTTTTATAGCATTCATAGGACTGCAGCCTAGTACATGAGTATTTTTTTAAATATTATTCTGCATATGACAGTTTATTACACTTATTCCCAACAACATCTCTCAGCACACAAGAGTGAAGAAATCAAAGACATAGCCTTCAAAATTAAAGCAGAGAGCAAGAAAAGGGGGTCAGTTCTTATTTTAACTGAGTACTACATCTATAAATCTCAGATCCCATATAATAAATGACATGTTGACAATTATACCATAATTTATATACTTATAAATAAATACTTTTATTAAAATGAATGAATCTTGTTAGAGCAAGGGTAAGTCTGAAGGTAGGCTAAGAACAGTATGCTTTTATTCAGGCCAGTGTGATATAGTTGCCAATCTGACATTAGCATATGCATACATTTGGGCCAGTATGATATAGTTACCAGCTTGCTATTAGCAGATACCTGCATTTGGGCAGGTATGGTGTAGTTAACAGTTTGCTATTAGCAGATACATACACTTGGGCCTGTGTGGTGCAGTTACCAGCTTGATATTAACAGATACATACACTTGGGTCTGTGTGGTGCAGTTACCAGCTTGATATTAACAGATACATAAATACTGGTCAGTGATGTCCAGTTACCAGCTTGATATTAGCAGATACAAACATTTGGGTAAGTGTGGTCCAGTTACCAGCTTGATATTAGCAGTTACATACATTTGGGATGGTGTGGTGTAGTTACCAGTTTCATATTAGCAGATACATACTTTTGGTCTGGTGTCATGTAGTTACCTGTTTTATATTAGTATATACATACATTTTGGCTGGTGTGGTGGAGTTATCAGCTTCAGATTAGCATACACATATGTTTGGGCTGGTGTAGTATAGTTACTGGTTTGATGTTAGCATATATATCTGTCAGCCCAGTGTGATGTAATTATCAGCTTGAATGCTTGTATAAATGGCTGCTTTTACCTTATTCTGTCTGAAGAAGTCTAACACTAGACGAAAGCACTTACTGAGTAAGTCGCTCTTGTGTTGGTTTATTAAAGTTGTGTTGTGATGATTTCACTTGGAATTTTTGCTGTGTTGCTGTGTTAGTTTCTATAGCATATACCTACATTTGGTCCAGTGTGGTGTAGTTAGCAGCTTAATAATAGCATATGCATACAATTAGTCTGGTGTGGTATAGATACTCACTTGATATTAGCACATAAAAAAATGAACAAGCACAGGACTCTTTCTAATTCCTACCTCACTACCATGAGTATTGAGGAAAAAATAGAGAAACTAGTGGTCTTAAAACTTTTTTGATGAGCTGAGTCACAATTCATTCCAAAAATGATGAAAACCCAGGTAGTACTTGAAAGCATCACACCTTTATTTGTCACAGACAAGCAATCCTCAGTAACAAAAAATCAGAAATTATTAAAAAATGTATTAATGATTTTTACTGTATTTAAATTCGACTACTGATTTTGTTATGTTTCAAACATAAAATATGTTATACACAAATTGATTTTTTAGATATTAGATTATTTAAGGGAACTACTGGGAACATTGAAGCTACACTTTTTAAAGAAGAAATTAGGAAGAAAACATACTTGTATAAAAGTAGTATGCATCCCCCCATATTTTTAAAAACATTGTTAAAAGTCAGCGTGCACGTGTATTCAGATTAAACACAAAAAAATAAAATATGAATAAATAATTGAGGATCATGGCTAATAATTTTCTTGAGCGAGGTTACAAAGAAAATGACATAGTGAATTTGGTCTCACAAATACAACACAATGTTGATTTAGTTAAACCTATTTTCATAGATAAGGAAGTTGCACATATACAAAATACACAAGTCAAAAATACAAATAAGAATAAAGGCAGTGCACGTTTAAGGTGTGTTTTCCCTATGGTGCTTATGTATGTAAGATACAAGATATAACAAAAAAGCATTGGTTTATGTTACAATATATTCCAACTTTTAAGGATTTAGGTGTAGAAAAGTTGACATTTGGATATAAAAAGTTGCACAATTTAAAAAATATTTCATGTTATTTGAAATAGGAAAAAATAAATACAGTACAAATATCTAAGCATGGCACTTTAATGTACAATAATTGTGAGTTCTGTAAGTATATCTGTTCTGAAACATCTGTTGTACATCCAGTTAAACTAACACCATTCCACCTTCAATGTCATGGAACTTGTAATACCAAAAATATTATTTATATGTCTAAGCGCATATCTCTGCAGTGCTGGCTATATCGGATAAACTAATAGAAAACTCAAAGAAAGAATATGTGAACTTCTTTCATAAATAAGAAGACAAGTAGATACTAATACATTCTGCAGACACGTAAGGGAAACAAATATATCTCATGAATTTCATTTTTTTATTCTACAAACTATACAAGAAAGTTGAAGAGGTGGTGACCTTAAAAATCATACAGACATTATAGAAAATAAATGGATCATATGTTTTAAAGCACATCTGCCACCAGTTCTCAATGAGGGCATAACTATAAAACCTATTCTGAAAGAAAAACGAAACAGGATTAGATAGTTCATTATACATATACAAATACGTATGTTTTGTGTAGATATACACATATATTTACATTAATATGTTTTAATAAGTATTTTTTAATAACGTTTTTGAATGTTTTCTTGCTCATGATCTCTTTCTTTAAATTACAGTGTCATGTGATTTAAACTTTGGTATTTAAATGGAGTATGTTTAATTGACTATTTGTCTGAAGAAGTCTATACGGTGAAAGTCTTTACTAGCAAGTTAAATTTGTTATTTCACATTGAGTGTCGTGGTGCCTGTTTACTTTTACTTTATTTTACAAATAAATAAATCTCCTTGTGTTCTGACTGAGTGTGCTTCTCATACAATCTGGAAATATAAAGCTGATAAGTATATTTTTTGGCACTTTTTAACTGTTCAGAGTTTTGCACTGTCTTAATGTTTGCTTGACTGAATTATTTATATATTTGCTGGCATTGTTTTCTGATACTCTAAGTGCCTCTATTTTGATTTTTTCCTAATTCACTGCTTTCTGCACTTGTTTTTAGTCATTTTTAATTTAATTGCATTTATTTAAACTGTATTTGCTTTAATATTGCTACACACTCATGTGTGCTAACTTGCACTACATTTGAATTATTTTTACTGCTGCTTTAGCTGCTTTCTGTAAAAAAAAATTCTAAGCTTATTTCCCACCTTTCCTGTAACTAGTTTAGTTCAGATACAGATTTGCTGTATCCAGGACTGTTTGTAAGCTTCTAAGCCCCCACAAGCCTTTCTGTGTTGGGGGGAGGCCTTCTAGCTTATCAGTGGGAGTGGTAAGCACTGGGTAGCCTATCTACCACAAGAGGAGTGTTTTCTGGCCCAGAAATTGCAGTTTATTGGCCGTTTGGGCGGTTTTTCCATCCCTTTCAAATTTTTGGTTTAAAAGCCCGCATTTGCATGGCTTTGCACTTGTTTAAGCTTCGGTCAGCGGTGCCCAGCTGAGGTAAACTATTACTGGTCCCAGAAAGTCTGCTCTTCAATTTTTACCTTAGATCTTGCTAGTTCTTTCTCTATTGCACTTCAAATAGCCTAATCGCTTTGCACTTTAACAGGTTTTTGTAGCAATTATTATAGCACACCTAACTGCCATCAGTACTAGTCGTTCCTCACAGAAATAGCTCCAGTACTTAGTAGTTATGACCACCCCTCGTTGCATGATTAAAGGGCAGTTCCCTGTGCTTTCTCCTATTAACCTGGTGCACTTAGGCATTCTGAGGCAGTGTAGTAACTGCCTCATGTACAAAGACAACCCTCTCCTCTTACCTCCCAACACTCAGACTTGTGAGAGATGTACCTATATCACCAAACTGGAAGCTTTGCACTCTCCTGCCAAGACTGGACTAGCTGGTCAAGAGGAGAAGTTCAACACCTACACCACACCACATGGTACACTTAGCCCTCCAGAACACCCACTATCACAGCTCTCACATAAAAACACAAACCATACACCCTCCTTTGTGGAGGCTCTCAACAGAAATTTACCAAAACAGCAGAGACCTCCAAGGCAGAAATGCACTTGACCACCACAAGACAGGACAAACCACAGGACACATAGCTCACCTCCACAGTGTGCCTCTTAACCTAAGCCCCTAAGGCTAAACACCTTGTCCAATACACTAACCATAGGTGACTCAGTGAGGCACACAGATGTCCCACTCACTAGGTTGAATAAGGAGAAGGTAACATTCAGCTGTCTGTCAGGTGCCAGAATCTGACACATAACACATGCACTCAGGTCACTCCACAACAAGTACAAGTATGACTCTGTCATTGTCCATGTGGATGTGAATGACCTGAGATGTACCTCCCTGGACTACATGAAAAGAGATATGGTGGAGCTCTCAGATTATGTGGCCCAGGCAGGTATGACACTAGCCCTGAACAGTATCCTACCATCACCCAGAATTCTACCATCACCCAGAATGATACCGCAGTAAAAACAAAAAATGACTGACTTCAACAATTGGCTAAGCTTCTGGTGTCATTCCAAGGGGATCCAGTATCTGTCTGCTTGGGATGACATGATTGAAAGACCTCAATGCTTTGCCAGAGATGGTCTGCATCTGTCACCTCTGGGTTTGTGGGTACTGGCTAAGGCTCTTGCCACCCCTATAGTGCCTTTTTAGGTGGTGTTCCAAAGACCAAATTACCACCGTAACAGTTATAAATAAATGCAATCTGAGGATCATGCTGCTCAACGCTAGAAGTCTAAATCTCAAGATGCACTCGCTCGAAGCAATCCTCAAAATGGAGAACATTGACACTTGTGCTGTAATGGAAACCTGGTTTAAAGTGGCAAAAAACACCCCTATGCTACCAGGCTATAACTCATTCCACATCTTTTGGCCCTGAAACATGGACCGAAGCTCCAAAGGCGGTGGTGTCTCCATTTTCATTAGGGACACAGGTGGACAGTGGTCTCACCCTCGATAACCACATCGCCAGAACAGTCAGGAAATCCTTCTGTGTGGCACACCTCATCACTAAGGGCTTTTCATCCAGAAAAAAGGAGGCCATTGTCCCACTGTACTCATCCCTTATTAGACCCATTATTGAGTACAACACCCCATTTGGTATGTACCTCACAAGACATCTACAACTGCTGGAAAGGCTGCAGAAATACCTCACTAAAAGAATCACAGGCCTAAAGCAGATGCCCTATGCTAACTGTCTAAAAAAACTCCAGGTATACTCTGTGGCATATTGTCTACTCAGAGACGATCTCTGCTTAACATACAAGGCCATGTCAAACCCTGAGCTGTTGGACATGCTCCACTTAAAGAAATCCCAATCTCTCGGAGCCACACGCTCCAGGGAGCTAAACCTTGTCATCACAATGAACAAAACATGCTGGAGGGATAGGTTCCTGACCAAGAGACTCCCCATACTCTGGGATAGACTGTCCATACATGTCAAGTAGAGTGCCTCCTTGGCCCTCTTCAAGAGGAACCTTGACTATTGGATGGGAGATAGGAAATTCACCCTGGGATCACGTCAGTCACCCTGCTAGTCAGGGGTCTAGGGAAGTAAATATTGTGGGAAGAAATAGCCAGGGAATTGTTATGGCTAGGCTTGTAGGACCAACAGCCTAGTACAAACCTATGAACCTATACACACCTCCAGACTAGTAGCCCAGCATAATGGATCTGAGATACTTCAGGTACAACTAACATTGGGTAAGACTGCGATCTGGGTCATAGCCTGTTACACGTCCCCAACCATGTCCATAGACTCTCACTCCATGTTCCTAAGCACTCTGGAATCTATCAAGGTCCAACCCACACTTTCATACTTGGAGACTTCAACTACCCCTCCATCAAATGGGAAAACTACTAAAGTACCATTACACAGGCCCAACACTTCCTGGAATTCATCAATTCCAATGCCCTGGACCAGCTTATTCTGTCCACCACTAAAGGAAGCAACATTCTTGACCTGGTTATTACTAACATGGGTGACCACTGCTCTACACCAATAGTTAATCCGACCATAAACTAATCACCATGGAAATCCACATCTCACCCACACTCCCCGCAAAGTTAACCATCTTGAGCTGACTTTGGACTCCTAAAAACAGAGGTGGCTAACTTCACGGCACCCATGCCGATAGAAAATTGCTGCATGACTGCCAAATCATACACCAATGCACTGTACAGACATGTACATAAATGCATGGAACTAGCCATACCCAACAGAACCAAGACGCTCTCCTCCAAAGAAAGGAAGCCAATCTGGTGGTCCCCTACCATTAATAAACTCAACAACAGCAGGAAGAAACTGCTGCAGAAAAAGGTGAAGTCCCAAGACTGGAAAAACTTCCTTATTAGCCTCAACAAAAAGGTGAGATCCCTCATCAAATCCTCTAAAGCCAGCTATGAAGGCAGAATTGCAGCAGACACTAAAAACAACCACAAAACCTTCTATAGTTATATCAAGAACCTCCACGGCAATGCCCAGATTTGCTCTGAATTACTGCACAATGGTACCTCCTATATTGAGCCAAGAGATATTGCCAACATACTGGCCAGCAGATTCAGTGGCAACTTTATCCCACCCCCCCTCCCAAAGGACCAATCACAATATCGGAAGAATGTCAGGCACCCAGCATTACTGCAGCACAGGTTAAAGCTGCATTGCCCAAGGCCAAGAATACAACTTCCATTGGACGCGATAATATCCCTGGCTGTGTTCTACATGAACTACAGAGTGAACTGGCACCACATCCGTGTGCCTTGTTCAGTCACAGCTTCACCTCAGGCTTTGCCCCTACTGAATGGCACACTGTTACATTCATCCCTCTCCATAAAGGGGGAGCGACTACAGACCCTGGGAATTATCACCCCATTAGCCTTCTGAGTCTGATATGTAAAGCTATGGAGCACATCATCATGGACCTGATTAACAAAGATATAGGAAATCTCCAAACTCTGGAACCCACTCATTTTGGCTTTGTGAAAGGGAGATCATGCCTGCTCAACCTGGTTGACTTCTTTGAGTCAGTCACCAGGGCTGTGGATGAAGGTAAGGCAGTGCATACAGCCTACCTTGATCTGGCCAAGGCCTTTGATACTGTTCCTCACCTGGGAATTATTGATAATCTCTTCAAACTAGGCATCAACCCCAATATCACTAGGTGGATTGCAAATTGGCTCACAGCTAGAAAACACAGTGTGAAAGTAGTGAGCTCCAAATCAGACTGCCAACCAGTCACGAGTGGAGTCCCACAGGGATTGGTCCTGGCTCCTCTCCTGTTCAGCATCTACTTCTCAGAAGTCCAGGCCAACACAAAGGGACTGTAGCTGACCAAGTTCACAGACGACTGCAAGCTGGGAGCCATTATTAACTCCCTAAGTGATGAAGACAGAAAGGCTTCACTGAGACCAATGACTGGTGTCGAAACCATGGTCTTAAGCTTAACGCCAAAAAATGTGTCATCATCCCCTTTAGTTAAAGGTCAGTTTCCACTAATTTCCACATCGATGGGAGCCCACAGAACACTGAAGGCATTATAAGAGATCTGGGGACGCAGGTTGACAGCAACCTCTCCTTCGCCACCACATTGCCACTGTGGTTAGAAAGTCCTTCTATGTAGCACTTCTCACTACCAAGGGTTTTGCACTCCAGTGGCTCTACTTGATAGAGGCACTGGGAACTAACGTCTGGCAGCACGATGCCAGGACACTTCCATGGGCTAGGCTTGTAAAGGCTCCAGGGCTATTAGCCTAGTACACACCTATGAACCTATGAACCTATTAGCAGATACATACATTTTGGCTAGTGTCGTACAGTTGCCAGCTTAATATTAGCATATGAGTACATTTGGTTCTGTGTGGTGTAGTTGCCAGGTTGATATTAACATATACATACATTTGGTCTAGTGTGGTGTAGTTGCCAGGATGATATTAGCATATGCGTACATTTGGTCTAGTGTGGTGTAGTTGCCAGGTTGACATTAGCATATACGTACATTTGGTCTAGTGTTGTGTAGTTGCCAGGTTCATATTAGCATATACATACATTTGGTCTAGTGTGGTGTAGTTGCCAGGTTCATATTAGTATATAAGTACATTTGGTCTAGTGTGGTGTAGTTGCCAGGTTGAGATTAACATATACATACATTTGGTCTAGTGTGGTGTAGTTGCCAGGTTGATATTAGCATATATGTACATTTGGTCTAGTGTGGTGTAGTTGTCAGGTTGATATTAGCATATAAGTACATTTGGTCTAGTGTGGTGTAGTTGCCAGGTTGATATTAGCATATAAGTACATTTGGTCTAGTGTGGTGTAGTTGCCAGTTTGATATTAGCATATACGTACATTTGGTCTAGTGTTGTGTAGTTGCCAGGTTCATATTAGCATATACATACATTTGGTCTAGTGTGGTGTAGTTGCCAGGTTCATATTAGTATATAAGTACATTTGGTCTAGTGTGGTGTAGTTGCCAGGTTGATATTAGCATATACGTACATTTGATCTAGTGTGGTGTAGTTGCCAGGTTGATATTAGCATATACATACACTTGGTCTAGTGTGGTGTAGTTGCCAGGTTGATATTAGCATATACGTACATGTGGTCTAGTGTGGTGTAGTTGCCAGCTTAACATTAGCATGTGATATACGTACATTTTGACCTGTGTGGTATCTTGTTATTAACATATACATACTTTTGGGCCGGTGGGATGCGGTGCGGTTACCAACTTTATATTAGCATATACATGTAGTTGGGCTGGTGTTGGGTAGTTACCAACTTGGTATTAGCAGATACATTTATTTATTTATTATTTATTTGTCTTTGTTTACCGGGAAAGTCTGACTGGGTATTACCTATTTTCAGGAGAGGCCCAGAAAGAAAAGCTCCATTTGCTTAGATTGCATTATACTGAGTTCCAGTCAAACACAGAGTAGTTAAATTTTTGTTTACAATTATGCACAAACAGTAGTTACATTTATTCATATACAGTCTAAGGTTTTACAGAAGTGGAAGTTATTGAAGAGAAAGCACACAGGCAACAGTTATGTATAATAATTGTTTTCTCATTTCAGTGAAAGGTTAAGAATATTATGTTTAAGGAGAGTATAGCACAGTCTTGTGATGAGCATGTACAGGACCTGGATTGGTTACGATGTTGTTTAAGCAGTGGTTTAAAACTACTGAATTTGTCGGCAAGTTTTAATTGCATGGAGATACTATTCCAGAATTTAGCGTTGGGAATAGAACAAGTCTCCTGCAACATTATTTGACTTATTTGTAAGTAATAAGAATTTGTTACTTGAATGGAGGCCCCTTGCTGGACAGTAAGGTAGTAATAAGTTATGTAGCGCAGGGCATTTTTCTGAATGATTAATGAATTTGTGTGCTGCAGTTAGTTGTGAATACTGCTGTGCAGTTCAAGCCAGCTTAACTGCTTTAAGCAGGTGGTGGCTAGAGTTTTTGCTTGCAGTATCTGTAAGGAATCCATTGATCCTATAAAGTGGACCTAGTTTCTGGTGTGCAGGTTAATGGGTCTGTATTAGTTCTTCAAAAAACCTTTCCACCGAATGCTACATCGCCAACCATATTCAGCGAAATTCACTTCCATGATTCGCTGAATACTTAAAGGGCAATCAAATACTTGCCCCACAACCCAATGGACCTAAATATAGCTAAACCAAACCCACCCATGTGGGGGGCTGCACCCCCCACACCCCCTAACTACATATACCAACTACAAGATCATACTACAGTGGAGAAAAGGCAAAGTTATGTAGTGAAACACGGAAGTGAATTTCACTGAACGCGGGTCGACGATGTAGAGTTCGGTGGAATGATTTTTTGAAGAATTGATATAGACCGGATTTAATTGTGTGCAGTATATGGTGGTTATATTTGAGACTGTCATCTATTATAATGCCTAGAAGTTTGCTGTCAGTTACAGCTTCAATGACAGTATTATTTGCTGACTTTATAGTAAAAAATTGCATTTGATTTTGGCAACTTTGTGAGATAAAAAACATTAACTTAGTTTTCTTGGGATTGAGTAGGAAGTTTTATTCTTTAGGTTTCTACAGAGGAGAAAGATTACTAGGTAATTTTTTATTTTTAACTGATTGGCATGGTGCCAAATTACTAGAACTTTTAATCAAAGATTACTGTAAGCAAATGGATACATTGTTGTCTGAGATTGATAGAATGGCCACTAATATTAAAGGTGATTTGTTGTTTGTCTAAAATAAGTGAATATAATGAATTGCTTAGTAAAATTGAGAGGGACATTGCTGTTATTAGGGATAAAAAATAAAAAGAGATAGTTTTGAATATAATAACCATGTTGCCTACCCCCCACCCCCAGGGAACAATAATAATAATAATGCTAACAGTGGTGGGGCTAGTACAAATGTTCAGCATGTGGATGAAAAAAAATAGTATAGAAGAAATATCTCAAACTGGAAATGGATGGAGCAATAGTAATGATAGTTCTTACAATATCCCTCTTTAGAGGAATTTCCCCCTCTGAGGAGGTCTCAGAGGATACAGAACCAAAGGAGGGGGAACCAGATGGATCACTCAGTGGGGAGGCCCTATGTGCATCAAGAACAACAGATGAATACATACAGCTACAGGGGGAGGGAGCGGTGCGTTGAATGCATGGAGGGGCAGATAATGAATATTGTGCACAATGAACAGGGTAATTTTAAAATTTACAATTATAGTGCTTGTGAGATTGATGTTTCCTGGGCTAACTTATTTGAAAGAGGTATTTATTTTATTTTACATTTGTTGACCAGGATAGTCTGACTGGATATATGTCCATTTTCAGCAGAGGCCCAGGGAGAAAAGCTCCACATACCAAAAAGAGACAGTACATACATAACTGAGTGATAAACTCAGGAAGACATGTTTACAAAAATATAGACAAAGAATACAGGCAGATATCAATATACACAATGTGCAGACTTGCATCTGATTGACAAAGATGTATCAGAAAATTGAACATAGAATACAATCAAGGTATGACTTTTGTACCTACTAGGCAAGCCCAAGTACACAATGTATTGTTGCAATTTAAATTGTTTTTGAGAAAACTGAATTGTGCCTTTATTTTCAGAAGTAGAACAGATGGAGAGGGCCCTTCTATAGATAGTCCGGATGTTAGGAGGCATAGCACGTTTATTCCCCCTTATCACCCTATGGTTATATTGTTTGAAAAACTATGTGAATTTGAAATTTGGAATTACTTGAATTCACCTGCTAGCTTTATTACTGAGTGTAATTTGACTGCAGAGGAGAATGCATTATTAAAGGACATTGTTAGTAATAGACAACTAAGAATAATGAAGCCTAATAAGGGTGGGGAGCTTAGTTGTAATGGAGTGTAATGATTATGTTAATAGGATGCTTTCCATGTTGTTTTCAGACACCTATGAAGGGGTGTCCTTAAACCAGTTACATGTAGCACATAGGAATATTGAGATCCTGTAGAGAACATGTTATTAAATGAACAGATATCACTAGAAGTGTTAAACTTTGTGAAAGTGCCTTATCCTAAGACCCCCACCATATTTGGTATCCCAAAGCTTCATAAGAATATTACTAATCCACTATTAAGGCCAATAGTTGATGCAAAAGTTTCTAAAATGTATTGCTTGGCTAAGTATATTTATTTCCATACTCAGGACATTTTTGAGAACAATCAATGTATTTTGAAAGATTCATGGGATTTCCTGATAAAAATACCTTTGGCTGAATTTAACCAAGAATATTTTTTGTTACACTAGATGTTCAGGATTTATACTATGTGATACCTCATGAAATAGGAGTGGACTGGTTTTATGAATATCTTTGCTGTTATGACAAGGTCAGCAATGAGAAAGCTTCAGTGTTAAGGTCATTTATGGAAATGATCCTTCATAATAATTACTTTGTGTTTGAAAATCATTTGTTTAGGCAGAAAACAGGGGTGGCTATGGGTGCCATGTGTGCCCCTAAGTTTGCCATTGCTGTCCTTGCTCATTGGGAAATAAATTATGTCTTGGATTCAGAGTTTAAGGCCTGCTGGGCCTTCTATGGTAGGTACCTTGACAATTTGATGTTTGTATGGAAGGACAGCATGGATAAACTACATAGATTCATTGATTATCTTAATAAGACTACCCATTTTTTTAGATTTACTTTTGATGTGCAAGGAGACATGGCTAATTATTTAGATGTGACCATCAGCAAGAATTATGAGATGGGGAGGTATGAGTCCACTATCTACAGGAAGCCTTCTTACTTTAATGCCTTGTTGCATTTTTGAGTATGCACCCCATCCATCAGAAAAAAATCTCTGGTCAAAGGCCATTTTGTGCATTTGGCTAGGATGGTATCAGATGACATAGAATTTAGGAAAGAATGTGAAGTGCTTAGTTCCATGTTTAGAGTTAGAGGCTATCCTGATGATTTTTAACTGTAATTTTTTCAGAGGTTAATAGGAAAAGATATGTAGGACAGTTCACCCCATTACTTAGGGGAGGTATTATGGTTACTGAACCTAATCAAACTCAAAGTACTGAGCATAGAAGTTTTGAGAGAGCTTTGCTTTTAACATATTATAGAATTTTTCTGAGCTGGGGTCTTTTATTAGAAAAAAACTGGAGAATATTTAGTGAGGATGAGCAATATAAACAGATTGTGGGAGAAAAACCTGTTATCGTGTACAAGAAGGACACGTTGGTACTAAGCCTGGAGTTGGAAAAAATGGCTAGATGTGGTCATTGTTCCCAATGTCCATTCATTGTTGAAGGCAAAGAATTCTATGTGGAAGGGTTTGGTAATATTAAGGTACAGGGTAAACTCCAATGTAGTAGTAAAGGGGTTGTTTACTTGGCCCTGTCTGAATCCTGCAGTGCATTCTATGCTGGAAAAACTAAATTGAGCCTTAGAAAGAGAATTTACCAGCATATTTACAATATCAGGAAGAAAAATGATAAAAACGCTTTATTTAAGCATGTGGATTCCAACCCTTCACATGAATTCAGATTTGTGGTTATAGACCAGGTAGATTTGGGGCAGATGGGTGGCCCTAGTGATGATTTTTTAGAATTTTTAGAATTGAAGTGGCAGTTAAAAACTAATGTCACAGTTATGCCTGGTCTGAATGATGCAATGTCCCTAAGCAGTGTCTTGCGGTTAAAGGAAGCTTATTTTTTATAGATGTAGGGTTGTTTTGTTCTGTGTCTTTTACAGTTTACTATCAGTTAATCAAGTTGTAGAATGCTGGAATGGCATAATCGTGAACCGGAATGTGGGTTTTCAGAATGTAGAACCATCAAAATGTTGATCGGATGTTTAGGAAATGTCGAAATCGACATTTTCGACCTCAGAGTGCGTCTCCACGTCCTCTCCTTGCATCAAAGCCTCTCCATCCAGTAAACAGCATCTAAATATGTAATTCAGCAGACTAATTGCTGTTTGCAGTCTCACGATGCTTTGCAGTCCAGCTTACTGTAATTACGGCAGTGTACGAGCATTGTAACATTAGTTTAGGGAGTATTCGTTGCACTCCGAGGTTCATTTTACGTTGAAACACACCGTGACAAGAAATATAGCTAGTGAAATCCATTTTTAGTGTGAGGCATACCTTATGGACCCTAATATAATGTGTTTTATTCACTGGTGTAGGACACGTGTATATTGTAAGCATCCCAGTTAGTATTTGTAAGCAGGGCTTAAAATGAACAGTGTTTTGCAACCAATCCACTGAAACCTCTACATGTGAAGGTGTCCCTTTTGCCAACAGTCTTCTGAAAGCATTCTCCATTTCCACTAAACGTCTCCTTTTTGATGATGGAAGTGCAGATAGTAATAACCTTGAAACCAAGTCCTCAACATGATTCTGTTCCAACTGAATAGCATGTAATATATCCATAATGTACAATTTCTTTCTACCTAGAAGGCTATGGAGATGACGATGCCAGCCTTCTACTGCATTTTGGGATCTAGGAAAGCCTTCTGTACAGGTATCATGATTCCAAAATACCAAGTCAAACAGTGGTGGGATCCTTTCAAATGTACATCCACACATCCTGCACCTTCTAGGTTTACCTAGTAAATAATTCTCTTTGAAAAACGTGCATAATGGCTGAGCAGTCAGGCATGTCACGCTCAGTACTATGAAATGTAGGGAAAACTATGTTCACCATCTGACAGAGGGCAATGTATACTGTATGTTTGCTTACAATTAACTGAACTAATGGGAAAAGTGCCATCAACCATGATAAACTCGGCATTACATATTATCTTCAGATTATTTACTGTTGTTATGACAACTATACAGTCAGTCTGCCCCTCATCCCCATCATGTGTAATAACAAAACTACCACTTTTAATAGGTAACATGCCAGCTGTTAGATTCCTTAGATCAGTAAAATCCTTAAATGCAGCTGCTTTGCCTTTGTTTCTTGCTCTAAAAACAATTTGTTTCACTGCAGTGGTGTTTGGTAAATCAATGGTGACATCTGCTGATGTACTATCCAGTACTTCAGAAACAACCCTGCAAGGATCCTCTGTGGTTTGCTCAGCTCTCCTTTTTATTGTTTCTTTAACCCTAATACAGTCAAGTTCAACAGGGTCAGGTGCATGGAAGTGTGGCGTGCTTCTCTGCAGTATTTCACCTTCACTACCCCCACAGTAATACATCTGCCCTTACACTACCCCCACAGTAATACATCTGCCCTTACACTTCTCCTTTTGCTTTAGGGAACAACACCGACATTTTCTATCACCAGCCTGTTTCTCTATGTAATACACATAGCCTTCAATCAGCAGCATTCTCCTTCCTTTATGTGGACTGACAGTATTGTATACAGCATGTACTCTTCTTGGACCAGCACTCTCAATATCTAGTTCAGTAACCTGCCAAAAGAATACATACACTGCATACTGTAATTTACAGCTATATCTCCAATACAAATACTACAGAATTCTGAACATAAACTACTTTGTAATATTCTTGTAGAACAGGAATACATGTGTACATGTATAACTCATATAGCAGCTACATTCATCTATTGTACCTTGAAATATCAAGTATAGCAGTATTCCAGAGATATTTACTGACATTACAAGCTATCGGTGCAGATATGGATCAACATACGACTATAATGCTACAGACAGCTGCGATTCAACTTTCTAGGAATGTTTATGGTACATGGTACCCATTACCACGGCAAGTGACAACATTCTGTTGGACATATCATTTCCACGTTCAACTTTCTGTTATGTTACTGTACCTGCGATATGCCCTGCATAGCTAAGAGTAATACGCCTACTGTGTTAGCCTCAGTCCTGCTTTCTCCTCCCTGTAACCACGTTAGCTTGCTCTCCAACTATTCCAAAGGCTTATACTGACGTCAGCAGATGTGCGACCAGCAATTTCGTTGGTTGTTGATTATCGAATTGACTTTAGCTGAATATCTCCTGCAATTCGAAATTATGCCAGTCGATTATTTCTATTTTGAATTTACACGTAGATGAACAGGTTATTTTGATCATATGTAATTCGGAAGCCATCAATTTGAATTTATGATAGTAAACCTGTTTTACTGTATATATTATTATACTGAGGTTCAGTGGCGGTTGGTGACTTCAAATTAAAGGGGGGCTGCAGGAGACAGCTGAATGGGTGGGGTCAATGGGAATGGGTGTGGCCAACTAGAAAGGGGGAGGAGCTATGCTCAAAACCACAAAAGCTGTAACTTTAATTAAATACGCTGCCCTGGGTGCTAAACAATCATTGTGAGAGTTCAATCAAAACAAAACAAAGTGTAGAAGAAAAAAATATTTCAATACATTGGCCTTAATATCTAGATGGAAACAAAAATGTTGTGAGGCATGAAAAAAATAAATTACTTTTTAAATACATTACTGGAATGCCAGTCAAAATCAAGTATAAGAAAAACAAGCAACACTTAACTCAAACTACTTCTCCCTGCACTGCAGTTCTAATTATAGTTTATATTCAGCTTTATTAAAGTACCAAGTAACATGCTGAAAGTAGCAATCTCTGTGATACCCCACTTGTAAAAATGTTTCTTATCCAAAAAAGACCTGCTGCCTGACAACAACTATCTATTTGTTTCATGGAGGAAACATGATCAAAGTAAAAAATGAAAAGCAAACAAGAAACAAGCTCAAGATACATTGCTTAAAGGATTACTGCACAGGTTATGGACCACACACGATAGATTGGCATTCTGTTTAGTTTGCAGGTAAAGCCTGAAAAGATGACTGCAAGTCTCCAACAAATGTAATGAGCTTCTTAAAATAATATAATCCTGTCCTTTATTGCAAATACTGTCATGTGCATTTCAATACCCAAGGCTTATATGTTGTCTAGTTATGTAAGTATTCTCTGCTTGGCAACAACAGAAAGGCTTTCAATGTTGGTAATTCTTTAACAGTATGCTTATTAAAGCTTACTTACATCTTACAATCTCAGACAAGCTTACCTGATGGTCATTAAAGCATTGCTACTTAAACACAGAGCAACAGGCACTTTCTGAATAATAATAAGCATAAATCAACAGTATAAAAATATGACAGAAACCAGAACATTCTGCAAAATCAAAGACAGATGAAAATCCACTGTAGTACTTGTGTCTACCTTGGATGGGGGGATACTCTGCACATTTACACTGCATAACTGCTCCTTGCCTTGCTTGGACACATCCAAAGTCACTACATGGGGGAGTGGGGTGCAGCAAGTATGTCACAATTTGAAATGTCTCTGGCTGACTATGATGGCCCTGACACATTTGTCATACCTCTCAACCTCAGAGCAAGAAATCTGGACAAAGCCATACATAGAAGTGGGACAAAGGCCCAAAAATAAGGACAAATTTTAAATATTGCTCTTATAAACTTAGAAAGATAATAGAATAGTAGGTCTTGCATTAGTATGAATTTTCTGAAGGGTATGAAATCTGAAACTCAAATGTCTGTCATTATTTTCTAACTTCAGTATTTAATGATTTGCCACTAATTTGCCAAAAAAACACAATTTTATGAAAAGCGGACCAAAAATGTGATGCAAAAATATAAAATAGCCACACAATACAGCTGGGAACCTGTCAAAGAAGGGACACCTTTTTAATATTAGCATTGCTAAGTTGAGCAGCTGACGAAATAAAATAACCTACATGCATTTCTGAAATAAAAGTAATCTATAACTCTGATTACAGTTATTTATTAATTGTAAACCCCTTACGTTTTCTTCCAAAATCGTCATTTTGCAGAGAGATTATTAGGGGAAGAGCAACATTTTGAGCCAAAATCGGGGACAGTTGAGATTGTTGGATATGTCTAATTCTATAAAGCAATTTATTTGCACGTACCTCTCAACCTGTTAATGCAGGAAATCTGGACAAGGCCAAATATATTGGGGGAACATATAAACAGTACTAAAAATTGCTCTTGTATAAACTGAGACAGTTGATAGAATAACAGGTCTTGCTTTAGCATGCATTTTTCTGAAGGTTATGAAGTCTGAAACTCAGTGTCTGTCATTATTTAGTGACTTAATTCCTATATGATTCGCCAGAAGACCACAAATTTTTATGAGGAACAAAGCAAAAATCTATTCATTCTGCAAAAATCTGGACAGTTGAGAGGTATAGTTCAGACGGGGCTGTCTTTGAGTTTGCCGCCCTTCCCCCCTCACAAAACCATGGTCGAATGGAGCCTCCCCTCTGCAGCTATTCCAGTGAACCATTAATTGGCTATTTCACCCCATTTACCATAAACACTAATGTGCATACTGCTTTACTTCTGCGATGAACTGGACTTCATTTGAAAGTTTTATTTTGCATTTTACAGTTCAAACACTAATAGATATCTGCTAAACAAAGCAATGCAGTCTCACAATGAAAACAGACATAGCATTAAAACTTATCTGCCCTTGAAACTCACATTCATTGAATCAGCACTGAAACCCACATTCAAAGAAAATACATTTTGCCAGTGGCAGATAAAGATTAACTTTGGGTTTGGGCTGTTTTCAAATCACAGGTCCCTTGCACACGAAACATACACATGCTCTTTCACACACCTTCCTGACTGCATTAAATTATATTCCTTGTACAATACAGTACAGTTTTAGAGGGCAATTTAAATTTGTTGTTTTGAACATTTTTCCAGTAAACAATGAAATAAAATGCATGCACCCATAATGAAAAAACTGCCCAATTCAGAACATTTCCATCATAAAAGTCTACTCAAACTTCTACAGTCCACCAGTATCAGTAAATATGCACAATCTCTGAAGACGTAAAAGTCATCTAAATAATTCCACATTAAACAGATCTGTAACTAATGAAGAGGTTGCTGCTAGCAAAAGACTTTATATGTCATTGTTTCATCTACAAATAAAGTGCCTGTTGCCCTTGAGGAATAAATTGCTTATGTTACACTAAAAAAAGATAAGCTAGTAATATTGTAATAGGGAATGGATGGCAAACTGATAACAGGTTCATAGTTACTAGGTACCTTTGCCAAAAAGGAGTGCAGCATCCACCCCCTTTGCAACATAGTACAGTATCAGCAATGCATCTACCTACTGTGGGAGTAGAACCCACAGCCTTCTGCATCAAAAGCAAGTATACTACCTGCTGTGCTATTAACAATGCAAGCAGACTCAGCATAAGCAGCACTAAACTTTTGCTCCCCTGCAGCTCTCAGCTCCTTATAAAATCTACTCATCATTCAACTGTATCTCTGAACTTCGCAGCACGAGAAATCTGGAAAAAGCCAAAATTTATGGGGGGGGGGGCCCAAATACCAGGGACACATTTTAAACATTGCTTGTATAATGTTGGAAAGTTGCTAGAATAAAATGCTGTGTTATCACCATACATTTCACTGCCAAGTCTTGAACCCAGGACCCTGTGCAAAACAGTCAGAGCAACATACCACTATGCCAAATCAGCTGTTTTGTGAAAGAGAGGAAGACTGAAACTTAAATGGTTGCCATTTAGTGAATTCAGTTCTTACCATAGCTGTCAACCTCTTAGCAAAAAACACCCGGACAAAGCCAGTAATGGGGGAATACAGCCCCCCCCCCAAACACATTCAGTGAATTCAGTTCTTACCATAGCTCTCAACCATAGCACAAAAAACCTAGACGACGCCAATAATGGGGGGAATACAGTCCCAAAAATAGGGACAAATTTCAAATATCCATATTATAAACTTAGAAAATTGCTAGAATAAAAGTTTTTGAGTTACCATGTACTTTCTGAAGAATATGAAGTCTGCAATTCAAATACTTGTCATTTTTATTTATTTAACATTTGTTAACCAGGAAAGTCTGACTTGGAACAAAAGCCAATTTTTAGCATAGGGCCAGAGAGAAACCCTCCAGACACCACAGGAAACCCACACAGAAGGCACCTCAGCCAAGAATCAAACCAAAGAATCTGCAGTGGTCAGGCAACAATGCTAACACTGCACCACTGCGCTACTGACTTTGCAAGGGCTTCATATGGATGCATGTGTCTAATACTTTGGAGAGGGGGTTGAGAATCACTATCTGTCTGTAGTTATTAAACTCTGTAAATGTGCTGCTTTTGTGCAGTGGTATGATGTAGAATTTTCCACAGTGATGGGACATATCTTTCTGCTATGCTCCTATTAATTAGTATGGACACAGGGAAGGCTATGACTTCTGCAGCTATTTTTAGGTAGTCTGATGGTAGATGGCCTACATCCACAGAAGTAGTTTTTAGTTTAAGAAGCAACTTCCTTACCAGTGAGGTACTGGACTAAAACTGAAGAGTTGTTGGTGGCTTTAATTGGACAGGAGTACGGTGGGGGGGCAGATGTGTTAGTGTCTAACAGAGATAATATTGATTGTATAAAGTAGGAATTAAACTGTGTGGTGATAGAGTCTGTCATTGTGTTTGTTTTTGGAGAGGGACTAGTGGTCTTGCCAGGATGGAGTAGCTTATTTAGTGACAACCAAAAAAGTTTTGGATTGTTTATATATTTGTCTTGTAGGCTAGTATAATATGTTTGCTTATCCTGTTTGACACAGAGTTTTGCAAGGCTTCTTATGTCTAAATTATTAGAGAGCATTTGAGTTCTATTTTTATACAAGTTTTTCCAGTCTTTATTCCGTTTTATCATTATTTTTTTGTTTCCTTTGTCAGCCATGGTATGGGGTTGGACTGTGCTCTTTTATTATGTACTGGTGCTAGATTATTTAAGGTCTATAAGAATGCATTATTAAACTGTTCCACAGCATTATTTAGCGGCATTGTTCTAAGCTTAATCCAGTTATATTTTTTTAGTGCGCCATTGAAAATATCTTTGCCAAAATTGGTTGTATTTGGTATTTGATTATAGATAATATGTTTATCTAGGTTATGGTAAGATCTAGTACCATGTGTTGGTGTGCAGTCACTATAATACCACATGTTGGTGTATGTGGTCACTTATGCTATCTGACAGGCAGCCTGCTTTTGTCAGCTTGCCTGGTTTGTTTGTAAGAATCCAGGCTAATGTTGAGTGTCTCCCTGAAGTTTATTAATTCTAGTAGGTATGGTTATTAATTGTCTGAAGTTGTACAAGTTTGTAGGTTCAGTAGGGGTAGTGGAATTTATGAGTTGCTAGTCTATATTTAAGTCTCCAAGTATTATAGTTTCATGGTAAATGTGTTTGGATATCCAATACAGGACGCTTTCGGCAGTATCAATGTTATTCCCTGGTGGTGTATAAATTGCTGTTAAACATATAGTTTTCCTATTGTTGATTTTTAGGAGTGTTATTAGAAGTTAAGCATTGTTAAATGTGGGTATTTTTAGGAGTGTTATTAGAGGTTTAGCACTGTTAAATGTGGGTATTTCCAGTGGAAGTAAGGTGATGGTTAGGGAATTTTTTATAGATGATTGCTACACCACCTGCACTCTTGTTTTGCCTGTCTTACCTGAGTATATTACATCCAGGGGTGATCTCATCCTTTATTTCTTTTTTTAGCCAGGTTTCAATAACTATGACAACATCAGGAGTGTATGTTGCAAGGTAGGCATATATGTCAAACACTTTATTGCATATAGTTTTTAGCGTCATATTTAGTAAGGAGAGTTTGGATTTTGTTTTTTGCTAACATGTATTAGGTGCCTTGTTTATTTTAAGGTTGGAAGTGATGGTTTTATGAACAGTGGGACCAGGGTTGGGGTGAATAGCTCCGCTAATTTTTTTTGTTTTGTTTAACTTTAATTTAATCTTAATGTGGGCCTGTCTGGTTTATATACCAGCTTGATAGTAACATATACATACATTTGAGCCAATGTAGTATAGTACCAAGCTTCAAATTAGGATATACTTACCTTTGGACCTGTGTAGTGCAGGTATTGGCTAGATATTAGTATATAAATTTGGGTCAGTGTGATGTAGTTACAAGCTTGATATTAGCAGATACATACATATATATATATATATATATATATATTTATTTATTTGGGCTGCTGTGGTGTAGTTACCAGTTTGATATTAACATATGCATACATTTCACCAGTGTGGTGCAGTTATCAGATGGATATTGCAGTACACCTGCATTTGGGCTGGTGTGCTGTATTTACCAGCTTGATATTAACAAATGCATACATTTGGGCTGGTTTGATGTAGTTACCAACTTGAGATTAGCAAATAATATACTTTGGGCCAGTGTGGTGTAGTTACAAGCTTGATATTAGCAGATATTCCTGTTTGGGCCATTGAGGTACATTTACCAGCATGATATTAGCATATACGTACATTTCACCAGTGTGGTGCAGTTATCAGATGGATATTACAATATACCTACATTTGAGCTGGTGTGGTGTATTTACCAGCTTGGTATTAGCATATACATACATTTTTGCCATTGTAGTAATAGTTACTAGCTTGATATTAGCATATATTCCTGTTTGGGCCATTGTGGTACAATTACCACCATGATATTAGCATATATGTACATTTCACCGGTGTGGTACAGTTATCAGATGGATATTACAATTTTGTGCCAGTGCAGTGTAGTTACTAGCTTGTTATTAGCATATACATACATTTGTGCCAGTGCGGTGTAGTTACCAGCTTGCTATTAACATATACATACATTTTTGCCATAGTAGTGTAGTTACTAGCTTGATATTAGCAGATATATACATTTGGACTGGTGTGATGTAGCTACCAGGTGGACATTAGCAGAAACATACATTTTTGCTGGTATGGTGCATGTATGTATCTGCTAATAAATGGATTCTGTCTAGTGTGGTGTAATTATCAGCTCAATGTTAGCAGATACATACATTTTGTCCTATGTGTGTAGTTAGCAGTTTGATATTAGCAATTTCTAAATTTTGGCTGGTGTTGTGTAGTTACCAGGTTGATATTAGCAGATACAAACATTTAAGCCAGTGTGGTGTAGTTACTATCTGTGTATTAGCATATACTTATATTTGGGCAGGTGTGGTGCAGTTACCAGCCTGATATTAGCATATACATAGATGTGGGCCGGTGTGATGTAGTTACCAGCTTGATATTAGAATATACATACATCTGGGTCAGAGTGGTATACTTACCAGTTTGATATTAGCAGGGACATGCATTTGTGCTGGTGTGGTGTAGTTACCAGCTTGATATTAGCAGACATATACATTTTGTTCCATGTGGTATAATTACCAGCTGGATATTAGCAGACACATAACATTTTGTTCCGCGTGGTGTAATTACCAGCTGGATATTAGCAGACACATGCATTTTGTTCAGTGTGGTGTAATTACCAGCTGGATATTAGCAGACACATACATTTTGTTCCATGTGGTGTAATTACCAGCTGGATATTAGCAGACATACAACATTTTGTTCCGTGTGGTGTAATTACCAGCTGGATATTAGCAGACACATACATTTTGTTCCGTGTGGTATAATTCCCAGCTTGATATTAGCAGACACATACATTTTGTTCCGTGTGGTGTAATTACCAGCTGGATATTAGCAGACACACATTTTGTTCCGTGTGGTGTAATTACCAGCTGGATATTAGCAGACACATACATTTTGTTCCATGTGGTATAATTCCCAGCTTGATATTAGCAGACACATACATTTTGTTCCGTGTGGTGTAATTACCAGCTTGATATTAGCAGACACATACATTTTGTTCCATGTGGTGTAATTCCCAGCTTGATATTAGCAGACACATACATTTTGTTCCGTGTGGTGTAATTACCAGCTTGATATTAGCAGACACATACATTTTGTTCCATGTGATGTAATTCCCAGCTTGATATTAGCAGATGCAAACATTTAGTTCCCTGTGGTGTAATTACCAGCTGGATATTAGCAGACACATACATTTTGTTCCATGTGGTGTAATTACCAGCTTGATATTAGCAGACATATTTTGTTCCATCTGGTGTAATTACCAGCTGGATATTAGCAGATACATACATTTTGTCCTGTGTGATGTATTCACTAGTTTAATAGGTTCATAGGTAAGTACTAGGCTATTGGTCCTAGGGCCTATATAAGCCTAGCCAAATGGTACCCTGGCTGTTGCCACCCAAGAAAATTATTTTCCTGTGCCCCTGTCAAGCACAGAAGTGATCCCTGGGATGAATTTCCTATCTCCCATCCAATCATCAAGATTTTTCTTGAAGAGTGCTAATGAGGAGCTTTGTTTGATATAGATACGTAGTTTATTCCAGAGTATGGGAAGTCTCTGGGACAGGAATCTATCCCTCTAGCATGTTCTGTTTATTGTGGTGACAAGGTTTAGGTCCCTAGAGTGTGTAGCTCGGACAGATTGGGATTTCTTTATGTGCAGCATGTCCAACAGCTCTGGGTTTGACATAGCTTTGTATGTTAGGCAGAGATCGCCTCTGAGTAGGCGATATGCGACAGAGTAAAGCTGGAGTTGTTTGAGACGGTTTGCATAGGGCATCTGTTTGAGGCCGGTAATCCTCTTTGTGAGGTATTTCTGCGGCCTTTCCAGTTGTTGTAGATGTCTTGTGAGGTACATACCAAAAGGGGCATTGTACTCTATAATGGGTCTAATGAGTGATGAGTAGAGGGGAACAATGACCTATTTTTTCCTGGATGAGAAACCTTTTGTGATGAGGTGTGCCACGTAGAAGGATTTCCTGACTACTGTGGCAATGTGATTATCCCGCGGTAGTGGTGATGCGGTAGCGTTGTCACCTCACAGCAAGACATTGTCCTGCTCGATTCTCAGCTAGAGCGTCTTCTGTGTGGAGACATGCGTGAAAGAGCGTGCCTTTGTTGAAGGTTGTGTGTCAGGGCTGTTAACTCGGCACATAAAAATCCACTACCAAACATTAGCGGACCAGAGTTCCGCTGTGGCGACCCCTAACCGGTATAAGCCGAAAGACACAACAACTGTGGCAATGTGATTATCAAAGGAGAGACTACTGTCCACCTGTGTCCCAAGGTCTCTTATCACACTTTCAGTGTTAAGTAGACTATTGCCTATGTGGTAGTTCATGGGTACAGAGTTTTTACCAAAGGGGATGACAATGCACTTTTTGGCATTGAGCTTGAGGCCATGGCTTTGACATGAGGCATCTGTCTCAGTGAGGCCCTTTTGTAGGATGTCCACATCGTTAGGAGTTTTGATTATGGCTCCTAGTTTGCAATCATCTGCGAACTTTGTTAGCCAAAGATCTTCTGTGTTAGCCTGTACTTCAGAGAAGTAGATACCAAACAGGAGAGGACAGAGGACTGAACCCTGTGGTACTCCACTTGTCACTGGTCTGAAGTTGGATTTAGAGTCTGCTACCTTCACAGTGTGGGTCCTGTCAGTGAGCCAGTTGGCAACCCATCTTGTGACATAGGGATTTATACCTAGTTTAGTGCGTTTATCTATAATTCCAGAGTGGGGGATGGTGTTGAAAGCCTTGGATCTAGATAGGCTGTATGAACCACCTTACCCTCATCTACGGCTTTGGTGACCGCTTCAAAGAAGTCTATCAGGTTTAGGAGACATAATCTGCCTTTTACAAACCCGAACTGGGTAGGGTCCAGAGTTTGGAGATTACCAGTATCATTGTTTATAAGTTCCATGATGATACATTCCATAGCCTTGCAGACCAAGCTTGTCAGGCTGACGGGCCAGTAGTTCCCAGGGTCCGTGGTGGCTCCCCCTTTGTGGAGTGGGATAACCGTTGCTGTGCACCATTCAGTGGGCACAAAGCCTGAGGTGAGGCTATGACTGAACATGGTACTTAGGTGGGGTGCCAGTTCTTTCTGTAGTTCGTGTAGAACTCAGCTTGGGATGCTGTCAGGTCCCATGGATGCTGTGTTCTTGGCTTTGGAGAGTGTGTTTTTTACCTATGCAGCCATGATTACAGGAACTTTGCATTCTTCCAGTATAGAGATGGGCCCTTTAGGGGGTGAGATGGGGTAAAGTTAACACTGAACCTATCTGCCAGGATGTTGGCAATATCAGTTGGTTCTGTATATTTAGTGCCATTGTGCTGTAACTCAGAGCAGATCTGAGTGTTGCCATTGAGATTCTTGACATAGCTATAGACTGCTTTGTGGTTGTCTTTAGAATCAGTGGCAATTTTGTTTTCGTAACTAGCTTTGGAGGACTTTATGAGGGATCTCAGCTTCTTACTGAGGCTGACCACGGAGGTCCTTTAATCATAGGATTTTACTCTTTTTTTGCAACAGTTTCTTTCTTCTGTTGTAGAGTTTGTTTATGGCTGGGGATCACCAGATTGGCTTCCTTTTTTTGCAGGATAGCATCTTGGTTCTGTTAGGGATTGCACGATCCAAGCACTCGTTTAAGTGCTTATAAAGTGCATTTGTATAGGATTCAGCAGTCGTACCTCTATTGTCCATCAGCATGGGTGTCGTGAAGTTTGCCACTTCTGTCTTAAGAAGCGTGAAGTTGGCTTTGGAGAAATTTTTTACAGTGGTTTCCCTAATGGGGGGTGGGGGTGGGATGTGGATGTCTAGGGTTATTAGCTTGTGGTTGGATCTGACTAACGAGGAACTGACCTCTGGTGTGGAACACCAGTTGCCCATGCTGGTAATGACCAGGTCTAGGATATTGCTGCCCCTGGTGGGGGTGTGTATAAGTTGATCCAAGGCATTGGAATTTATGAATTCCAGAAAACGTTGAGCACAACAGTTGGTACATGAGTAGTTTTCCCAGTTAATGGTGGGATAGTTGAAATCGCCTATTATTAGGGTGCTAGGTTGTACCCTAATATTTTCCAGTGTATCAAGAAATGAAGAGTGGGAATCCTGGGGCATGGTGGGGGATCTGTAGAAAGCTGCAATTTGGATTGCGGCCTTGCTCAGAGTTAGTTGCACTTGGATAATCTCAGATGCATTAAGCTGAGCAACTAGCCTGGAGGTGTGGATATCCTTAATGAATATGGACACGCCTCTCCTTTAGTGTTTTGGTCCAGGTTAAATGGTCGAAAGGTATGGTATGAATTATAGCCTGGTAATGCAGGGGTGCTCTCTGGAGCCTTGAACCAGGTCTCTGTCACTGCACAGATGTCGATGTTCTCCATTTTAAGGAGTGCCTCGAGTGAGTGCATTTTGAGGTTTAGACTTCTAGCATTAAGTAGCATTACCCTCAGATTTTGCTTGCTTGTACCTGTTACGGTGGTGAATTTGTCATTTGAATCTTGCCTAAAAAAAGGCACTATAGGGGTGGCAAGAGCCTTAGCCAGTATCCGGAATCCCCAGGGCGACAGGTGCAGGCCATCTCTGGCAAAGCATCGTGGTTGGTCGATCATGTCATCTCATGCAGACAGACACTGGATCCCCTTAGAATGACACCAGAAGCTTAGCCAATTGTTGAAGTCAATCATTTTGTACTGTGGTATCATTCTGGGTGATGGCAGGATGCTACTCAGGTCTAGGGTCATACCTTCCTGGGCTACAAGATCAGACAGCTCCTCCATGTCTCTTTTCATGTAGTCCAGGGAGGTACATCTCAGGTCATTCACACCAACATGGACAATGACACAGTCATATTTGTACTTGTTGTGAAGTGACCTGAGTGTGTGCGTTATGTGGCGGATCCTGGCACCTGACAGGCAGCTGACAGTAACATTCTCCTTATTTAGCCTGGTGAATGGAACATCGGTGTGCCTGACTATAGAGTCACCTATGACTTAGAGTGTTGGATACGTTGTTATGGCTTATGGGCCTTGGTTGAGTGGCACACTGAGTTTTTGGGCTATGTGTCATTTTGGTTGTGTTGGGGGTGGAGGTTGCTTGCGTTTCTGCTTTGGAGGTCTCTATTGCTTGGGTAGATTTTTTATTGAGAGTCTCCGCGAATGTAGCTGTGTGATTTTTCTTTCTATGTATGTGTTTTGGTGGTGTAGGTTTTGAGGGACTATGTGATGAGTGTGGTGTGGTGCAAGTGTTTACCTTCTCCTCTTGACTGTCTAGTCCAGTCTTGAGTGAAGAGTGCTTTGCTTCCAGTTTGGCTATATAAATGCATCTCTCACAGGTTGTAGTGTTGGGTGGTAGGAGGAGAGGGCTGTCTGTGTACATGAGGCAATTGCTGCATTGCCCCAAGATGTCCACATTCATCAGGTAGACACGAGAAAACACTGAGAGCTGACCCTTAGACATGCCTGGATAGGTACTTATTTATTAACTACTAAAATCTGTTTTCCTCTAGACAAGTGAGGAAAGTTGAGTGCTGTAGTAATTTGTAGCTTATTTAGTGCTTACAATGAGTTCTGAACAAGTGCTGAGCTCAAAGAAACAAATTTGAGTGCTGAAACTAGAAAACTGGCTAGTTCTAATAAACAAAATTAAGCTAGAAGGCTTCCTCCAACACAGAATATTATCATATACATACATTTGGGCTGGTGTGGTGTAGTTACCAGCTTGATATTATCATATACTTACATTTAGATCAGTTTTGTGAATTTACCAGCTTGATATTAGCATATGCATACATGTGGGCTATTGGACTATTATTGTGTACTGATAGAGTTCTGGACTCTGAAATGCTGGTATGTGAGTTTGAGCCCTGTGGGCCCAAACTATTCTTTTTTTTTTTTCAGGCATGTGGCACAAAGGTTAAGGTTGTGAGATTTAATCTCTATGGAACAGGGTTTGATTCTCTCTGCTCTCAATTGCCTACTGCATGACCTTGAGTAAGTTCCTTAATTAGTCATTGCTCCTGGGTCACCCCTGAAAAGGAAGTGTGTGGCTAGTGGGCCTTCCTGGTTAACAAATAAGCATTACTGTTATTATATGAAGTCACCTATCCATTAAGAAAATAACTGCTGGTCTGACAGATGGCACAGTGGTACATCTACCCTTAGTAGCATTTTGTAAGCTTTATTTAGCAAGAAGCTTGACAGTCCAGTGCGAGCTTGGAGAGACTATAAGGGAACATTTCAGATTTTCAGTAGGTGGTCTGTACAAGAATGAGGTAAAGTGACAGGGTTTATTGCACACAAGGTAACCACAGGTACAAGTACAGATGATGAAACTAATGCACATTCTATGCCACGAGGTGCCATGCACACCTATCAGCAGTATACATCTGCATGAGGAGTCATTGTTGCCAAGACAGAGGAGGTGATGTGGGAGATGGTAAAAGGCAGAGGGGAAACAGTCTGGTCTAAACATGATATTAAGTCCCTTGTAGGCTGCAGTGAGTGAACACCCACACCTGGTCATGCACCCTGCACTTCACCTTGTGTCATCACAAAAGTGATGCCTGTGTCACATGGAACATTTGGCCAAAGACACAAACAACATGTTAATGACCAGACTACAGAATACATTCATCAGAGGGTGGTGGACTCTATGCAAAGATGAAACAAAGCACTTCTGCACTTTAGATTTTAGGACTTTACCAAAACATTATGAAAGACTTAATTTCATGACCACACAGGCTGTCAATTACAATATAATTAAAATAATATTGACAATACACCCCTAAGAGTTGGGGTCTATATTAGAACACCGAACTTTCAACATTTCGAGTGTTCTAATATCAACCTGAAAATATCGAAGAAACAGAAAACCAAATGTTTTCCTAGGGAAGGAATTCGGTTGTCCGTTTCTGTTGCTTCGATATTTTCAGCGCTGTGGTGGAAAGTTACGGGTCGGGTTCAGGTAAGTGTGCAATTGTGTGGACGTGAGGGTTAGGGCATGGGTCAGGTAAGTTTGTGATTGTGTGGACGTGAGGGTTAGGACGGGGTAGGTGAGTTAGGGTTAGGGCGCAGGTGAGGTGACTGTGCGATAGTGACGGACCTTAGGGTTAGGGTTTGGGTTAAGTTAAGTGGATAGTTAGTGGTCTATGTATAGTTTTGTGTAGGGTTAGGTGTAAGAGTTTAGGTGTATTTGAGTGGATTGCTGTTTGTTTGGTGTGCTTGTGTTGTCTGTATGTGTTTTGGAACAGCAAATTTTTTTCCCTAGGAAAAAATGCGCTGTTCTGTATGTTCGATGTTTTAAATTTTCGATTAATAGGGTTCGATATTAGGACACTCGAAATTTTGAAAGTTCGGTGTTCTAATATAGACCCAAGAGTTGACCCAGTTGTTTGGGATTTGGGAACTAATGCAGAGAATGACCTAACTTTTGACCAACATGTGTCTATTGTTGTAAGAAAGTCCTTCTATATTGCACAAATTACAAACAAAAAGACTGTGTCTAGATCTAGGGACGTCATTGTCTCCTTTACTCAGCCCTCATTAGGCCAATAATTAAATATAATGTCCACTTTTACACGTATCTATTCAGACATTTGCAACAACTGGAATAGAAAGATATCTTACTAAAAGGATAAAAGGCCTAAACAACATGTCCTACATGGACTGACTAAAAGCCCTGTCTCTATACTCGGTATCTTATAGACTTCTAAAAAGTGACCTGTGTATGGCATACATCATCTGACCCATTACTGTTGGATTTACTGCACATCAGCAAGTCAACTGTCATCAGAAGTACTTGGTCTAAGGATCTAACCCTCTTCTGCAACATAAACAGAATGGTTTGGAGGGGCAGCTATGTCTTGCTGAGGATACTGCTACTGTGGAACAGACTTTTGATCCACATAAAACAAAGTTTCATCCCTGTCCATAATCAGCTTAGATCTATGGATGAGAAACACAAAAGTTAACCCAAGCCTGCCCCCTGTACTACTAACGGACAGACTCAGGTCTTAAATGCTTTAAACCATGCATGGGTCCCCTCCCCTCAAATTATCTATGATCCCAGTTATTCTCATTAGGGATAATATATAATTATCGACCATGGATAAGATAAGGCCAGTCTACAACCAAATAGGTTAGATTATTTCAAGAACAAAAAGGGAACGTGGATAGGCTTAAAATAGCCCACAATGGCAGCTAGCCTAGTACTTATTACCTATGATCCTATAAATAAAAGGGAATCAGTCAGATAATAGTGAATTATTATGGCTAGGATTGTATAGGCCCTAGGGCTGATAGTCTAGTACCAACCTATGAACCTATAAGAGATATTCCCTGGGTATATTTGTCAAAATACTTCTCACAAACACATTTAAGAATTACTTTATTCTCTGGTATACACAATTCATAACTGCAATTAAATACCCTTATAGCATGTTTGAAGAAAGTGTCATTGAAAAAACACAATAACTGTAAGCAATATTTTATATTCACATTGGAATAGACACTGTGTATAGTATCATACAACTATAAGAGGATTTGCATTTATTTAAAGTGAGAAGCAGGTGTTTCCCAATTCCATTCTAGTTTCCCTGTGAGTTGAGCGACTGAAGCTGCTGTGACCATTGTGCCTTTACGCATGTATCACTTTTTCAAAGCATATCATAAATGACGTAAGTAAGACTTTCAATGTCTTGTAAATATGCACTTTGTGATCCAGTCTAATGTTAATGATGTCCTTCAAGCAGTTAGTATCATTGACGGGGCAGCATGCGTAGATGAAGAGTAACCGAGGTCTTCAACAAACAGCACAGACAAGTTAACCATAACACAAGGAAAGGAAACTGGCTCAAACTGAACCACATATTATTCAGCCAGTTGGTCAGTGCCTGATTCACAACTGCCTCGCTGGTCAGGACTAGTCAGCCAAACATAAGTTGATCAGCACGGAAACATATCTTCTTCAGAGAACTGGTAACACCAGAGTTTGAAGTTTTAGAGAGTGATGTACAGAGGTTCCCTCCATGCGCAGAGGAAGTGTCGGGGAGCTTTTCTAACCACATAAAATTAGTTTTGCTCTGTAGCGTCTGTAATTTTAATTGAATGGACGGCAGCATTACTTAGTTTGTGTAACAGCACGTCTGATGGAGAACATGTATATTATTTTCTTGAAAGTTAAAGTTAAGGGTTTATTGGCTTATGTGATCGTGTTTACAGTATTTTTTCATTCTCCTTTACTATGGGCGAGATGTGATGTCACCTTCTGGCATCTTTATTAATATTTATTCAGAACTTTTCCAAACTTTGTTACTTAATAACTAGTGAATGCTGGAGCCCAGCACATAAGAATTTTTTAGATCTTATCCAACTTATGACAGTGTGTTGCACTTCTTCCTAACTGTATCTCTTAACATACAAGCCTAAAGAAATCATAGATGTAGAGTTCAAAAATCGTAGCAGAGAGCAAGAAAAGGGGTTCAGTTCTTATTTTACAGACTACTATATCCATAAATCCTGGATCCCCTATAATAAATAGCATGTTGACGATTGTGACATAGTAATTTATGCACTCATAAATACCTTCTTTTATTAAAAATCAATAAATCTAGTTAGAGAGAGGTTAAGCCTGATGGGATACTATCCATAGCTGATTCAGTTAAGATGTTTGCCTCTAACAGTATGAATTGTTTATACAAAGTGAAGTACTTCACTGGATGGAAGTCAGTTTTGGAAAATATAGTCAATGCAGCTGCATGCTGCTTTAGTCTTATTTATTTTTTCCAGTCTAACATATCACTATAGAAAAAGCAGAAAACTGTTTAGAAGATTGGAAAAGAATGTATCTATTACTTACTTCAAAATGATAATAAAATCGTGTTCTCTGCATTGTGCAACATGACAGGCAGCTCCTGAACACACTTCTTAAAGGATACAAAATAGGACAGAGTAAAACAGCACAGGGAAAGAGAAAGACCAATCTTCTTAGGACCCATATTCACTCAAGCGTGAAGGGGAATGCCATTACAAGAAAGCCTCCCTTTCCAGTGCAAAAATAAATACTTTAGCTATGAATATTACACTTGTATTCTAACATGACCCCACTTCCTCACTGAATGGTACATATGTGACTTTTGATTTGCATTGTTAGGGTTTGGGTGATCTGGATTTACTCATACCGTAGTGAATTCTGTCACTGTGTAACTCTCCTACACATTATACAATTACTACTATAGTTTACTTTTAAGTATTTTCAGTATTATATGTTATCATAACAAAGTACATATGTCTGTTTGACTTGCCTTTTCACGTTATGTTACAACTGTGACATGTTTTACTATACAGTCATGTAAAAGCTGAATGCTTTCTCCCAGGAACAGATTTTAGTGGATCTCAAAGTAATCAAAATATACATACCTGTGCTTACACCACAAAAGACTGAGGGAGATTGCCTGACTGTAAACACCCTGATCAGAAATGACTGACTGTTTCCTCTAATCAAAACTGAACATAATCTCATTGCATCTTACCATATGATAATCTCACTGCATTTTACCATATGATAGTCTCACTGCATTTTACCATACGGCAGTCTCACTACATTTTACCATATAATAATCTCACTGTATCTTACCATATGATAGTCTCACTGCATCTTACCATATGATAGTCTCACTGCATCTTACCATATGATAATTTCACTGCATCTTACCATATGATAGCCTCACTGCATCTTACCATATGATAGTCTCACTGCATCTTACCATATGATAGTCTCACTGCATCTTATCATATGATAATTTCACTGCATCTTATCATATGATAGTCTCACTGGATCTTACCATATGATAATCTCACTGCATCTTTCCATATGGAGAGATTCACTGCTGCACACCGTAAATCAGCGGTTAGCGTTGCCGCCTCACAGCAAGAGGTTCTCCAGTTTGATCCTTGGCTGGGGTGCCTTTTGTGCAGAGTTCCCATGTCCTCCCTGTGGTCATGTAGGTTTCCTCCTGATGCTCCAGTTTCCTCCCACATGCCAAAGATATGTTGTAGGTGGACACTAAATTGGTCCTAGGCGTGACTGCATGTGTGTGTGTGTGTGTGTGTGTGTGTGTGTGTGTGTGTGTGTGTGTGTGTGTGTGTGCGCCTTCTGTGGAAGGTTGGGCGCTGGGCTGGCCATAAAAACTCCACTGCCAATCATGAGTGGACAGGTTATCTGTTGTGGCAACCCCTAACTGTGAAAAAGCCGAAAGAAGAAGAAGGTTAAACTGCTGGGGGATGGGGAAAAATTATGTTTGCACAAACTGTGATTTCACAGTTCCATTACAGTAAACATTGTTAGGGAAACCAAAACCAGGGAACTGAGACTGGAATTAGTGATTGACCGATTAGAAGTTGATGACTCATAGGAAAGTCTATACATCTTATCCTTGTTTTTCTTGTAATACTCAACATACAGTGTCTTAATAATGTTATCATATGCTGGTTATTTATTCTCAGCATAAAAACACATATACCAGTTTAGCATATCGAACGTTTACATTTCTTTCTCCTTCTTACTGGAATGTTTATTATACACAATGGGGGGTATTCATAACCCCAGAGTTTGTATGTACACAATCCCAAATCACAAGCTTGCTTTACTAACTGGTCTGAATAAGTTAAACAGACTTCCACATTTTTTAATCAGTGCTATTACTTCTTTAACTATATGAATGGAAAAGTTTCATCAGTATAATTCTTGCAGATGTGTTGCAGTGGTAGCTTTTTAATGTATATGTATTTATTCAAAAGGCTGTCATTATTTATTTATTTGATTAATGTGAAGAGTTTTGCTAGCATGGTATTTCGGTTGATAATGTAATCTGTGTTTGTATGATGCAGTCAGTTTTGATGTCAAAGCAGTTTACATTTTTTTTATATGTGTCCACTTTCAAATAACTCATTCGTAGTGCTCTGCAAGGTGTTGTTTGGGTCTTAGAGCTACAGTACTAGTAGGTTAGAACACAGTGAACTAGTACATTACAGCACACTTCTACTATTACTGCTTACATATTCAAAAGGTATGGCATGAGACCTGCTGTGTACAGACGTGCTTCCCTGCACTCAGCACCCTTCAAAGCAGTTCACCCACAAGAAGCCAAAGTCATTTTATACCTATCAAAGGGGATACTCACTTATACAATGTGGTGATTCATAGAGCTCAGCTCATCTGAGCTTCATTAGTATAGGATCTTTGTAAATCAGCCTTAATTTATGCCAAAAAGCTTAAGTATGTCATATTAAACTGAACTGAGCCATATTTGTAGCTGACAGTCTGTGGAGAGCAGAAACAAATTAAAAGGAATTATGAAAATAACTAATATTTGCACATTATTAGAAAATCACCAAGACTGGTGCACATCATTAGGATCATTTATCAGAAGCACATATTTACTGGTGAAGTATGACAAATATGATTTTTTACAACGTTAAGAAGCTAAAGTGTAAGCTTTGACAGCTTTGTCAGCTGTGTACATGTATTTGACAGCTGTGTACATGTATTTTGGTGATTTAATCCTTTGTAAGGGTTACAGAGGGGTAGCGCAGTAGCATAAAATGAATTAGCATAGTTATGATAACTACATATATAATTACTGGTTGCAAATAGTAACTGAGGAAAATTAAAATAACATACAATACAGTGTAACAGTATGTAGTACAACACTGTCTCAGTGATGGTGCCGTATATCAGGTTTCATTGTGGCCCTAAGTTAATGCTTTCATGTTACAACATACTATAGCGGCAGGAATCAATACACTGGAGAGACACCTTCACAACTGAAGAGAAATGCTTCCTAATGGATGCTCTCAAGACATATGATACATGTCTGTTTGGAAAATGTGTGGGGGGGGCAAAGCAAGCAGAGATCTAAGCTAAGGAATGAAGTAATGGCTGACATTAATGCTGTATGAGGAAGGAAGTGTCCATTGGCATGGTGAAAAGAGCACATGACCTAGTGGGACATGCGAGGGCAAAAGCTAGACAGAATGCAATTACCCACAACAGCAGCAGCACTGATGAGTCCCTCCCACAATCCAACCATTAACACAAGATGAAGAGCACCTTCTCTCCTTAAGGAGTATGACACAGATGATGATGCCACAGAAATCATTAGAGGAGGTACAGATACCAGTATGTTCAGACCACTTCAGCAGCCACAGTGTGGCACACAAGAAGGTTAGTGCATAGGTGATGGCAATAATTCATGCTGCCAATACTGCCCAGGATAACTGTGTGTGCATATATATATATATATATATATATATATATATATATATATATATATATATATATATATAAAACCCATTACATTTTCAATCACCTAGTACAAATCTACATCAAGCATGAAAGAAAGTTCACACTATTTGCATAAGTGTCTGTCTCATCTGGTTATACATAAATAATTTTTGGTTGTTAGAGTTCGAAACATGCATTTGCTTATTCCTTCATAGGCTCTGGACCCAAAACAAATACTTCCACTGTGTCAGCAAAACAGACTGAACTTGACAACACATTGGCTGTTGACAATGATATCATAACTTTCATATTTGTGACAGCCTGAAGACAGTGGCACACAGCAGGTACATAACTCCATAAACACTGATACGGGCTCACAGTCCGTGAAACTAGCACTGTTGCCACTTCACCTTCAGCACTGCACAAGTGATGACTATTTAATAGTTCTGATGGCACACAGGAATGGTGTCAATCAAGGAGCTATCTAATCTGATGTGTAGTGTCACCTGAGCAAACATCATACAACAGTGGCCAACACTACACATGCTGATTTCTCATGTACATGCAGCAATACACATTCCTTTATCTTACTACATGCATTACAGACTGAAAAAAGTGACAGACAATGAACAGTCCTGCTCCATCCCTTCTACAAAAAAACAGTATTTTTATTTCATTTTATTTTTATTTTATTTTACATTTGTTGACCAGGCTGGTTCAACTGGATATATGTCCATTTTCAGCAGAGGCCCGGGGAGAAAAGCTCAGAGTCAAAATATTAATACACATTAAAAAAAAACATTAAAAAACATTTAAAAAAGAAATACAGATTTAGCACAGAGAAGAAATAATAATAGCAATTAGCATATTTTTACAGTAACAACAATAAGCAATAATTACAAATCGAGGGTGTACAATTGGGGATGAAAGTTTAAGAAAGATTTTATTTAGGATAAAAGAAAGTACTAGGAGCAAGTAGCAGCTAGTCAGTGTTAGTACAGGGGCAGAGCCAGGGAGTCACGAGGGGAGTTTTGAGTTGGGATTTGAAACAGGGAAGGGAAGAGATAGTATTGAGGTTGTCAGGGAGGGAGTTCCAGGCTTTTCCTATTGAGTTAGAGAACAAGGAGTCGCCTGCCAAGTTGTTGGATTTACAGGTTGATATAAGAAGTTTGTTAGCAGACTGTAGGCTTTTGAGGTTGCAATAAGGAGTAATAAGGGTAGTAAGTATAGGGGTGTTGGTAGGTTTGTAGAGGATTTTATGGGTTAAGGAGAGCTGGTCAAATAAAATCAGATTTTGCAGCTAAAGCCATCCCAGTTGTTTTAAGTTTAAGCAGTGGTGAATCCTAAAGGTAGAGCCAGAGGCAAATCTGGCAATATTGTTGTAGGCAACAGCGAGTTTGGTGAGGTTAGTTTTGGACAAATACGTGTAAATAGGGGAGGCATAAAGGAGGGTAGAAATCAGATGGGAATGGGCAATGGTGGTTCTGGCAAAAGGTATAAGAAATGGTTTAATTCTAAACAGGGAGCCTAGTTTTCTGTTAACTAATTTTATAGTGTTGTTAATGTGAGAATCAAAGCATAGGTTGTTGTCTATCTCTACTCCGAGGAGCCTGGTGGAAGGGTCAGGTGATATGCTAGTGCCATTACTAGACAAGAGAGAGAAGTCGAGTGGTGGGGATTTACAGGTGGGGGAGAAAAGTAACTGTTTGATTTTCTTTGTGTTTAAGATTAAGCATCTTTTTAGGAACCATGTTTCAATGTTTTGAAAAGTCTGCTGGGTGATAGAGTGCAGTTTAGAGGGGGATGAGGCAGAACAAATCAAAGTAGAATCATCCGCATATTGTATACAGGTTGCAGAGGGAATACTGGCAAGAAGATCATTAATAAAGACAGAGAACAGAAGGGGGCAAGCACTGAGCCTTGAGGGACTCCAAGGGTAATGAGAAGGAGGTTGGATAAGTTGTTTTGCCAACGCACTGCCTGTTGTCTGTTATGAAGATATGACTCAAACCACTTTATAGTTCTGGGGTCGATTGCAAAAGTTTTAAGCAAGTTTATTAGTAGATGGTGATTGACCATATCAAATTTATATGAGCGTTATACTTAAAGGAGTCATTACACTTTGCCTTATGCTTTAACCATTAACTATACAAATCACAGTTGACAGTTAAGCATCAGCCTGAAGATAACACAAGAACACACATACAGCAATCAAGTAATAGTGCCTGATAAAATTTCTTTAAAGAGTAATGCAACTGTCTGCTGTACAGGGAGAGTAGGAAACTCACCACACAGCATAACACTACATATATCAAGTTTAATCTATTTGATACTAAAGTAAAGATACGACACCTTTACTGTCATGGTGCATAGTTGTGGACTAGATGCCATCTCTTTGCCTGTGCACGCATGTACTGTGATAGAGCCTGCCATATGGGGTCCTTTGATATTGGCATCATCTGGCCACCACACTGAAATTACTGACTGAAAGAACAATAGTGGGAACTGAACTGCCATTATGGGACAGTTAAGTACAAGACCATCTCATAATCCTGTTGTGCACAATGCAATATGTTGTAAACATCCTGCATGCACCAACTGGGTCATACTGAAAGGCACCGCCAAATATCCAGACAATGGGAAAGGATTTCAGGAGGCCAAACACTTGCTCAGAGACAATTCATAGTGGTGGCAGGGCTTTGCTGAAGTGTTTCTCTTCAGTTCCCCAGCACTGGTGTCATCAGCCATGGTTAAAGTGGGTAGCCTGCATCACATACTATAGAAAAAAGGGGAGGGCATAACAGAATAAGTGGTGGGGTACTACTAATTAAAACATTTACCAAATTATACCTACAAAAATTAATATGACTGTTAAAGCTTGCACTTACCAATATGGTATCTTACCATGCTGGAAGAGGCAGTTGAGTAAGCTTGTGTGCCAGATGTGAGAATCATGGGCCTGTCAGGATGCTGGCTTGACACGCTGGCATTGCAAACTGCCAAGTAGTTGATGGAATGGTGGGCGTTCCTGTTCTGATGCCACTCCTTGCTATAACTTTAAGAGGGGTGGGGAGTGGCTGGAGGTAATCAATGTGGGTGTGCTCAGACTGAAGAAGTCAGAAGCTGTGAGTTGTCAATCAGATAACTGCTACACAGATTTCTTCTGCCTTTTACATGTATTTAAAATAAAAAGACACTGCTTTACAAAAACACTGCTTTGAACAGATTACATTTGTATTCCTTCAGCCTGAGTAGGTGCTACAATTTATATTGTAAAGCTGTATTATTATTTCGGTTTACCTGTGGGGGGGGCATGGAAGCAGGGAGGGACATGGAGGCTCCTATGAGATGTGGAAGCATACCTCTCAACCTCTTAGCACAAGAAATCTGGACAAAGAGTAAAAGAATGTGGGAACAAAGGCCTAAAAAGATAGACAGAGTTTAAATATTGCTCTTATAAACTTAGAAAGATGTTAGAATAACAGTATTTGTGCTGGCATGGATTTTCTGAAGGATATGAGGTCTGAAACTCAAATGTATGTCATTATTTAGTTACTTCAGTCCTTAATAATTTGTCAGAAAAACATACATTTTATGAATAACAGACCAAAAATATGAGGCAAAAAGGTGGACATTCTATGAAAATCTGGACAGTTGAGAGGTATATGTGGAAGGAATTAAAATACTAGAAATTCTGGAAGTAAGCATGCAGGACTCTGTGTCTGTACTTGACACAACAGGCAGACATTTGTACTTGATGTTTTACAATTATTTGATGTAGGGCATTTATTCCAGGAAGAGTTTTTCTCAGAAATATTTCCTCTAACATAGGATATTCCCATGCATTGCCTCTGTTTTAAGTACCATATCAACTAGGGTATGGAAGATATATGGTGTTAAATTATTCCACCTTCCATTTTGTCTGTGTATGGCAAGTCTCATTTATAGCAGGGAGAAAGCTAATGTTGACAAGCTGCTCACTTATAGCAGGGAGAAAGCTAATGTTGACAAGCCGATAACAAGAAACACGATTGTGCATTGAAAAACAGAGGGCAACATTTGTAATGGGAATTGGTCTTATTATTACAAATTAGTTAAGAGATTGAGTGTTATTTTCCCTACAAGGCTTAACTGATGCTATCAAATGACAGCGCCTATAACCTCTTAGCTGTAAAACAGCAATTTGTACAGTGACTTTACAACTAGTTAACAGTCTGAAATGTCTGAAACTAGAGTTGTAAATGTTCTGCTGCTATGCATAGATATCAATTAGACAAATATCAATTTGATTAATACCATTAATTCACGTTTGCATGCATCAGTTAATGGAGCCATTTGCAGGGGTTTGCTTTTATTCAGCAAAATTAAACAGTTCAGTTTCAAAACAATTCCACTGTTCCCCTAATAGTTATCATAAGTACGGGAAGACTCCAGAATATGACTCAAGCATCAGAAACAATTACATTTACTGACCTTTTAAAGGGACCTATGTGCTCTAAGGAAAATTCAATGTGCTCTCAAGAATAGAACTGAGCAGGAATTAAAGTGAATATAAAGTTTAAGTGTCTTTGTGAACAGAGTGAGCAACACTAAAACTGTTGAAAATTACACTCACTGTTGTAGAGCAGGGCACTGATATCAGTTCTGGAATATATGAATAAAGTGAATAAAAGAGAGTATTACTCGTTTATTGCTGTGAAAATAAATGTACAATGTCAAATGATAAGTTATTTTCTGTATTATATGCAAACCTGGTACGAGGCAGCCTATTACCTGAAGATTAAGCTGAATAGCGGGCAGAACCCTACTCCCTTCTCCCCACTGAGTTTGGGGCACTGTTACTACAATGCATTCTTAGATCTCCCACTCATTTAGTTCCCCATTTACAATCAGTCACCTTCCTTCCACAGGACAGAGCCTATGACAATCAGATTGTGTCTTCTCTCACTTAAATATCTGGACCCTGTGGCTAGTATCATCACTGTGAACGTGCCCCTAACAAAAGCTGTATTTGTAAACAGCAGCCTAATATAAATAACTTTATAGTGTAATTGCAGTAGTATATCATGACAGTGCTAGCTCTCCATTCACTACAATGGAGCTCAGGAAGTTTGCACTGTAATTTCCAATGGGCTGAGCCTAAGCCTTTTGACAGGATCAAATCATGTCCTCACATTTTAAACAAATGTTCATATCTGTGGAACCATATGGGGTTGTGAAAGAACTATAAATGGAAAGCTCTTCAGCAGAAAACTATTTTTATAGTGGTAGTATTCTTTAGATCGTAAACCGAATCTTATAAGTCACAGTAAACACAGTAACTATTACGTTTGTAATATTTTGTAAACAACTTACAATATCTCAGCAACCACTTGCGTTACACACATGCTGTCAGCAGCACTTTATTCATCTATCTCAGAGCTTTCATATGAGGCTAAGGAGTTCTGTCTGTGTTACTTAACTGTTGAGATATTTATAAAAATGTGAAAATTATATCTATATAAATTGTCATAAAAACAACAGTTAATATCTCTTTACCTTCACTAAACAGAGGTCAAATATTAATGCAGTTGAGTTTGCCATTGTGTAAGCTTTAAGATGAAATCTTTTAAAACCTTGTACATAGCATGGTATTGGAATTATCAGTGCAAAAACAAACAAGCAATATTTGATGCCTAGAGGTGTCAGTAGGAGGTAACTAACTGCACATGCACCTGGAGGCGTCATTTGGATGTATGAGTTTAAACTGCTCAGGTAATTGCCTGCTATTTGCCATAAAGTGACAATGAAACTACCTTGTCCCCCCCCCAACTGAGTACTCATTACACTCTAAGGACGGATCGCCCATTAGCCAAAATGTCCATTCCCTTGACCATTAGATTACATTGTCTAAACCTATTACCTCCTAGCCCTAGTTCTTTGGTCTCTGCATTCAATGGATAAAACACAAGTCATTTTACATCGTCTGCATCTGTGTAGTAACTGAGACATGGTTTAAAAAAGCAGAGAGCACTCTGGGTATGCAGCGCTATAACGCCTTCCACACTTTTAGACAGGAGGGCAAAAAAGGAGGAGGTGTCTCAATCATCATCTAGAAGAGACTTGCATCAAGGCAGGTAAAGCAGCACGATGCACTAGAGCTTCTTCACTTTGTCAATACAAATGACCTGGATCAGTCAGTCAGAGAATTCACTATTGGAATAACATACTGGATCTTGTCCCTGCTAATATGAGGGCATCTTGCACAATCCCTTGCTTATCTTTGTTGTTGACCATATAGCCATCTCCTTTGAAATACAATTGAAACCTAAGGTACCTTTAGAAATGTCTCTAAGACAAGCTACCTACTCCAACTGATACAGTGACAAGCCTCAAATCCTGACTAAACTCAGTTAACTCCACTGAATACACAGAAATGTGCATTACCACACTGTACCAGCATATAAACAGCTGCATAGATGCAGCTTTACCCCATAGGAACAAGTGTAGGACAAACTCCAGAAACAAACTCACATAGTAAAACCATAATTTCAACAAGTTTTTAAATAAAAAAAAAATAGAATTTTTTCCAAAAGTATGAAGAGTAATTCTCAGAAGTGTCTATATTACGTGATCGAACATTAAGGTGATCGAACACCTAAACATCGACCTGTAAATGTCGAACCCTTAAAACCACGAATGGCCATTTATGTGAAGTTTTGCCCTGGGAAAAATTTCTCTTGGCCTTAGGAAACAAACCTTTAAACACTAATCAAGTGGGGGGCTGTGCCCCCCACACACCCCTAACTAAATATACCAACTCCGAGATCGCTCTACATTGGGAAAAGGGCAAATTACCAATGACGGCCAAGCAAATTTTTTCCTAGGGAAAAAATTTGAGTAAATGGCCATTCACGATTATCAAAGTTCGACATTTACAGGTCGATGTTTAGGTGTTCGATCACTGAAACGTTCGATCACGTAATATAGACCCTTCTCATTAAAATAATCAAAAAACTCAGATGCTTAATAAAATCCACCAAATTCAAGTTAGAAGCTAAAATAGGTTTCCAAGCCAAAGGCAATCACAAAGCCATTTTTAGTTATGTTCATAATCTCAAAAGCACAATGCATCAATGCACTGAGCCAGTTGTGAACAATGTTATCTATACTAAGGTTGAAGATATTGCAAACATACTGGCAGAAAAGCTCAGGTCTAACGTTACCCCTCTCTCCCCTCCATCTCTCCCTCAAAATGTACCTGAAACTGGCTCACCACCAATTATTGCACAAGACCAAGTCTTAAAAGCACTATCAAACTGATAATACCCCAGATGCATTTTAAATAGAATGAAGCACAATTTATCCACCTTCCCAACAGCACTATTCAACCTCAGCCTCCATAAAGGTTTTGTACCAAGTGAATGGAGAATAGTTAAAGTCATTCTTCTGCATAAGGGAGGACTTTCCACAGACTCAAGCAATTAAAGATATATAAGTCTGTCCAGCCTCATATGCAAAGTCATGGAAAAACGTATCATGAAACTACTCAATAAGGACCTAGGGATCTTCCAAACACTAGATCCATCTCTTTTTGGATTTGTCAAGGTCAGGTCACATTTACTCAACCTGGTGGACTTTTTATGAAAAGGTCACCAGAGCAATGGATGAAGGTAAAATGGTACACACCTAATACCTACACCTGGTCAAAGCTTTTGACACAATGCCCCCATTGAGGCATAGTAAATAAAGTGAGGACTGATAGGACACAGGGAATCAAAATTGGGGAAGTTATTTCTACAAAGAGACCGATCACCAGTAGAGACCCCAGGGTTCTGTGCAGGAGCCTGTCCTGTCCAGCATCTATTTCTCAGAAGTAAAAGCCAATAGCAAAGGGCTCTAAGTGTGCAGATGACTGCAAGCCTGGAGTAGTCACTGAATCCACAAATGACTTAGTTATCCTGCAGGAAGGTTTGTCCCAAAAAAATAATCAATGCCAAAATTACGTTCTGAAATTAAATGCCAATAAATGCATTACTGTATCCTTTGGGAAGTCATCTACACCAGGGGTAAGTACCACACTGACAAAATGCTAAGTGTTTTAGGAACTTACATAAACAGTGACCTAGCTTTCGACCAACATATGTTTATTGTCAAATAACGTTCTTCTATATTGCACAGCTTATAAACAACAGCATTGTGTCTAGATCTAGGGATATCATTATCCCCTTTACTCAGCCCTCATTAGACCAATCATTGAGTATATGCCTGTTTGGCATATATCTGTCAAAACACATGTAACAACTGGAACTCCCACAGAGATACCTTAATAAAAAGATACAAGGCCTAAACAATATGTCCTACACAGACTGACTCAAAGTAATGTCATTATACTTTGTATCCCACAAACTGCTAAGAGGTGACCTGTGTCTGGCATACAAGGTATATTCCAACCCAATACTGATGGATTTACTGCACATTAGCCAGTCAAATGGCATCAGAAATACTTCATCTAGGACTTTAAGCCTTTTCCACAACATTGATAGAATGGTTTATAGTTTGTAGGGACAAGTTTATCTCACAGAGGAAACTGCTGCTCTGAAACAGGATTCCTATCCACATACAACAAAGCCCATCCCTGCTCAGTTCAAGCTTAGTTTGGATCTGTGGTTGAGAAACTGAAAATTTACCCTAGGACTGCCCCTGTACTATTAATGGACAGAAGCAGCCCCTAAATGCTTTATCTCATGTATGTGTCCCCTCAAATTACCTATTGTATGACTCCAATTATTATCAGTGCGGTAATATATAACTATTGACCATGAGTAAGGACCATCTAGCAAGAACTGTAATAGGTTACTTCAAGCACCAAAAGGGGAATTGGCTAAGCTTAAATGGCCTGCAAGGGCAGCTAGCCTAATACTTACCTATGAACCTGCAATGCCACAAAAATGGCTGAGCACCAGGAACTTCACTCTATATAAGCCATACCTGCCCTCATTGTTCAAGTGTACCAAAAGCTCTAAACTGATGTTTTCTGCAAAAGAGGATTTAAAAGGTCAAGTAAGCCTTGCTATGCTCAGCTTTACTATGCTGCTATACCCTACCCTACCCCCAATTCCCATACACCCCACTTTATTCTAGCTTAACATTACCCAGGCATCAACGATAACATTTCCATTGCTAGTGCCCTTAGGATGAGAGCTAGTAAGCTTTATGTATGAAATCATTACATTATATTTTTAAACTGAAGGAAATGGATGAGGTTTAATTGTGTTGTGAACATTTTTTTTCAACTTTAATAAGAAATATTTTTTATACTTATTCTTTAAAGTGTATATGTCTTTTCTCAAAATATTTAATCTAATATTAGAATACGTTTTTATCAGCCAATATTTTGGGTTTTAATAGTTTAATAGGATGCACTCTGTGTCCGCATTATTGATGAATTGCACCTCTAAGAGTTTGCTTTTTGCTCACAGTGGATGTAGTGATTGGTTGATGTTAATTAATTAAGTGTAAGGACGAAAGTGCTTAGTAGTGTATATGAATAGTGTTATGTTATTTACATCTAGCAGTGTGTGCTACATTTGCATTTGAGTTAAATTTGTGGAACCATTTATCCAGGGTCTATCTTATTTCATGACTCCATATACTTAGTCCTATATAATGTACCTTAAGATCTTGCCCTTGCCTATCAGTACTGCCTGTTAGGTAACGTCCAACGATGCCATCACACTATGCTAGAATACCCACTGCAATGGACAGATCTTATTCATATGGAGTTAATTACCTCACAAAGAATGTCGTAGCTCTGCAAACATGTCTGAAGTGAATGACCTGCCAGAGGAGATTGTGAATGACAGTGGCTCACAGTTACCAGTGCAAGAGTTTAACATTTTTGGAAAGTAAAATAAAGCAGTTCAAATAATGATCCATGAGGATCAATGTTCTACCTTAGTTAACAAATTAAGTCAATAAATAAATAAATAAATAAATTGGTAGTACATGGGTCTTGCCACCTGCAAAAATGCTAATTTGTGTTTTTTTTTTTCATTAGTATTTGGGTGGTATATCTGGCCACTCAGTGAGAGGTTGTTCTGATGTCCAGAGCTTGGTATGTGTCTGTGTTTTGTTGACAGTCAGTTTTATATACTTTTCTCCAAATGCAAGGAAAGGCATTTGTGATCCATTGATAATATTTTAGTTGTACCTATCCAGGCAAGTCCAAAGGGCAGTTTCAGGTGTACTCTCCGGTCCAACTGGTGAATCTGGGCATTTTGTGGCAATGTTACAATTGCCTCATGTACACAGACAACCCTCTCCTCCTTCCACCAAACACTAATACATGCGTGAGATGCAATTATACAGCCAAATTGGAGGCTAAGCTCTCTCAACCCAAGACTGGACCAGGCAGTCAAGAGGAGAAAGGAATTACTTGCATTACACCACCAGCCTCATAAAGACCTATGAAACCAGGACCGGCAAACAACACACATAAATATATGAAAACATACTCGGAGTCTCTAAATAAAAATCTGCAGAAGCAACAGGGACCTCCAAAGCAGGCATCCAAGCAACCTCCACCCCCAACACAAACCATGAAACACATACTTCACAAAACCAGTGTGCCACACAATCACAGCCCTTAAGGCAAAATAACATACCCAACACACTAGTAATAGGTGACTCTATAGTCAGGCACACTGACGTTCCACTCACTAGGCTGAACAAGGAGAAGGTTACTGTTAGCTGCCTGTCGGGTGCCAGGATCCGCCACATAACACAAGCACTCAGGTCACTCCAGAACAAGTACAAATATGACTCTGTCATTGTCCATGTTGGTGTGAATGACCTCCCTGGACTACATGAAAAGAGACATGGAGGAGCTCTCTGATCACGTAGCCCAGGTAGGTATGACCCTGAGCCTGAGTAGCATCCTGCCCTCACCAAGAATGATACCACGGTATAGAGAAAAAATTATCAGTTTGAACAATTGGCTAAGCTTCTGGTGTCATTCAAAGGGGATCCAGTGTTTATCAGCCTGGGATGATATGCTCGACAAGCCATGCTGCTTCACTAGAGACGGCTTGCACCTGTCACCATTAGGCTTTCGAATATTGGCCAAGGCTCTTGCCACCCCCATAGTGCCTTTGTGAGGCAAGGCTCAAAAGACAAACCCACCGCTGTAAATAGCACAAGTAACAAAAAACTGAGGGTAATGCTACTCAATGCCAGAAGTCTAAACCTCAAAATGCACGCACTCAAGACACTCCTCAGTATGGAGAAAATCAATATATGTGCAGTAACAGAAACCTGGTTTAAGGCTCCAGAGAGCACCCTAGCACTACCAGGCTACAACTCATACCATACATTTCGGCCACAAAACCCAGACTGAAATACAAAAGGCGGGGGAGTATCCATATTCATCAAGGATACCCACACCTCCAGGTTAGTGGCACAGCACAATGCTTCAGAGATCATCCACATGCAACTAACAATGGGCAAAACTGCTATTCAAATTATAGCTTGCTCACCCACCGTGTCCCAGGACCCCCACTCCACATTCCTGGAAACACTGGGAAACATAAAGGTCCTATCAAACACCCTGATACTGGGTGATTTCAATTACCCAAACATTAACTGGGAGAACTACTCAAGTACAAACTCCCTTTCCCAACATTTCCTAGAATTTATAAACTCAAAAGCCCTGGATCAACTGGTCAACACCCCCACCAGAGGTGACAACATATTGGACCTGGTCATCACCAACATAGGCGACCAGTGTTCCACACCGGAGGTCAACCCCTCGCTGGTTAGATCTGACCATAAACGAATCACTCTAGATATTCACATTCTGCCACCACCCCCGGTCAAAGAAACCACCGTGAAAAACTTTTCAAAAGCAAATTTCACGTTACTTAAGGATGTGGAAAGTTTCAAAGCTCCCATGCTGCAAAATCCTTTACTAATGCACTCTACGGGCACCTACAAGAATGCATGGACCGTGCTATCCCAAACAAAACCAAGACTCACTCCTCCAAGAAAAGGAAAGCAGTCTGCTGAACCCCTGCCATAAACAAGCTATACAATAGAAGGAGGAAACTAGTACAGAAAAGAGTAAAATCCCAAGAAGGGAAGACATCCCTGATCAGTATCAGCAAGAAACTACGTTCCCTCATAAAATCATCCAAGGCTAGTTTTGAAAGAAAAATTGCCATGGACTCCAAAGATAACCCCAAGGCATTCTTTAGCTATGTCAAGAATCTAAGTGGCAATTCTCAGATCTGCTCGGAGTTAGTGCAGAATGGCACAAAATACACTGAACCAACCGATATAGCCAACATCCTGGCAAACAGGTTCAGGGCAAACTTCACCCCCAAAAGGGCCCATAACTATACCAGAAGAATGTAGTGCCCCTGAAATCACAGGCACTCAGGTTAAAACAGCCCTCTTCAAAGCATAAAACACAGCATCAGTGGGATCAGATGGTGTCGCAGGCTGCGTCCTACATGAGCTCAAAGATGAACTAGATGAACTCAAAGATGTTCGGCATATACTTCTCAGAGGTACAGGCAAGCACAGAAGGACTATAGCTGAAGAAGTTCGCAGACAACTGCAAACTAGGGGCTTTAATTGACTCTCTGGTTGACACAGACATCCTCCAAAAGGGTCTCACTGAGACAGATACCTGGTGTCAAAACCATGGCCTCAAGCTAAATGCCAAAAAGTGCATAGTCATCCCCTTTGGAAAAAACAAAGTACCCACAAACTGCCACATAGGTGATAGCCCCCTAAATACAGAAGACATAATAAGGGATCTGGGGACCCAAGTAGATAGTAACCTCTCCTTTGATAATCACATTGCCAAAGTGGTTAGAAAATCCTTCTATGTGGCCCACCTAATCACAAAAGGGTTTGCATCCAGATCGAAAGAGGTCATTAGGCCCCTCTATGCATCACTCATCAGACCCATCATAGAGTACAATGCCCCATTTTGGTTGTACCTTACAATACACCTGCAACAACTGGAAAGACCACAGAAGTACCTCACCAAGAGGATCGCTGGCCTCAAGCAGATGCCCTATGCAGCTCGACTGAAGAAACTCCAGCTGTACTCGGTTGCATACCGCCTACTCAGAGGTGATCTCTGCCTGACATACAAGGCCATGTCCAACCCAAAAAGGATGGATATGCTCCACCTAAAGAAAACCATATCCTCTCAAGCCACATCCTCCAGGGATCTAAACCTCACCACAACAATAAATAGGACGTGCTGGAGGGCTAAATTCCTGTCCCAGAGACTTCCCATGCTCTGGAACAAGATTCCAATCTACATTAGGCAGAGCTCCTCGCTAACCCTCTTCAAGAGAAACCTTGATGAGTGGATGGGAAACAAAGTTTATCCCAGGGATCACTTCAATGGCTCTGCTGGACAGAGGCACAGGGAACTAATCTAAGGGGGCAGCGAAAGCCAACACATTCCGGCTAGGCTTATAAATACCTTTGGCCAGATAGCCTAGTACCTACCTATGAGCCTATGAACCTAAGACGACAAATCAATATGTCCAAATATGAGATGAGATAAAAAACACACATTTACTGATTCAGAGACGAAGGTCACATATATACCCATTAGAGGTGAGAAAGTTGTGTGTGTGTGTGTGTGTGTCTGCATGTCTGTATGAATGCATGCACTGTCCTGGCTACTACATTGTGCTTTGAGTAGCTAGTATATGAAAACTGTAAGACAACTGATCGACCACAATGTTATCTAGAGTTACTGGGGTTTGGGGTAGACTTAGATTTAAAGTTTAGTGTTCTTATTAGTTTTACTGTTATGATTGGGGGTATAAGGGACATGCTGTAATGCCTAAAATATGTTTCTTTTTGCGTTTTTTGCATTTTCACTGAATTTATTATTTGATGAGTTAGTCCTCATTGTTGGTACACTTTTCAGCCTGGATTTGTTAAATGTGCATTTAATGATGTTGTTGATGACACGTTGACCTACATCTGTATGCTAATGTTCGAGTTATTACAGTGGCTTTGTCATATTAGTTAATGCATGCATAGTGAAGTAATACTTTCGTATAGACATGACAAAGCACAAAGCCTGAATGGATTTTAGGCATCAGTACTACCTAATGAACTCTCTAGCCTGGAAAAACTGCTCTTTTATGTATTGAGTTTAGTTTTAGGGGTATCCTGTCGCTGCATAAGTAGCTTCAGAGATGATTTAAAAATGACTACTCAATAAAAATGTGTTTCAAAGCTTTGTACTTAAGGTTCTGTCAATTTTTTTTATTTCTACTTGAGAACTACAAAATGAAAATGAAAATAAAACTTAATGCAACATCTTGGTTAATAAAATTTCTTACAGCAAAATAACTTTTCTACTGTTTCTTTAGGACAGAGACCTGGTGCAGTATAGTTCTTTTAAGTGGCAAAAAGCATGTGATGAAATTATAATGTTGGTTTTATATACTCGTTAGGGGCTGGATAGTGAATGTCTTGGCTTGATCTCAGCTTGGTTAATATTTTGCTTTTGCGGTTTCACAACCAATCATTTTTTAATATTCTGGTCAATGTTCCAAGTATTCATTTCTGCACAGACTTTTTTAAGCTTTTTTGTGATAAGGATGTTTAAACTTATACTAAATGAATATAACGCTCCCCACATCCTTTAATATTTGCTGTAGTACGATACTACGAGTCATATTAAGGACTGCCAAAAGAGCTGTGGGCTGCAATGGTCCCAGAAAGTGTCTGCTCCTAATGCAGTTTCAACTTTCTTCTAAAGCAATCCTGCCTCTATGTCAGTGTACAACACAGGAAAATATGTACAATGTGTGACACTCCTTGTCTAACTTTGGTTCACAGATTAGAATTTTAACTATTAACAGATATCCTAGAAATATAAATATAAATTTTAATTATATCTCATGATGACTCGGTCCATGTCATCTGGCTACAAGTGCATGCTCACAGACACAGACAAAGAAAGACTGACCTGACACACACACACACACACACACACACACACACACACACACACACACACACACAACACACACACACACACACACACACACACACACACACACACACACACCTCAGAAGGACTTGATTAATTTCATCTGCCTATAAGTGCATGCTCACAGATACAGACAAAGACACACAGACATACACAGACACACATACACACACACCTCAGAAGGACTTGGTTCATTTAATCTGCCTATAAGTGCATGCTCACAGATACAGACACACACACACACACACACACACACACACACACACACACACACACACACACACACACCTCATAAGGATTGGCTTAAATCTGTCATGTGTATTCTTAAATTCTGTCATTGACTTTTAACTACCTTTTTTATGAAGACTATGGGACTTATACCATTTCTTTTTCAAAAAACAGTGCTTCCTTTTATCTTCCCTGATCGACCAGTGTTATATCTTTGTGCTGCATCCCATGGCTCTATTACATCTCTTTTTTTAAATGATATCCACTTGGACTTTCCTAATTTATCATGTTTCTCCTCTCTCTTTTCTGTGTTCTTTCTTCAGAACTATAAAATGTTAAGTTGTCACAGTCTGTCTTTATATAGGCTCTAATATAATCAGAGCACTATTTTATTGCCCTCTTCTGAACTAAATATATCCTGTGTTCTTGCAAAGATAAGATCTACATGGATTGATACTACTGAAAACAATGAATAGCTTAACATTACCAAAAACAAATTGAACCAAATAAGTATCACCTTCAGAAATCAAAATAATTCATATTAACAGCAAGAGCTCTACATATGTTTTACAAACCAAACCACCAAAACCTAAATTAACATAAAGCAGGAACTGTCTTGTGATTTTGGAATATGCCATTAATTTGTGGACATAACTTTAAAGATCTTGACATCAGAAATGTGGGAAGCATGATGATAAGTAAATCTTCTAATAAATAAGGTACCTTTCATTAGATTTGGTGGCCAATCAAGTTAGCTATATAAGCAGCATACATGTCTATACATAGGTTCATAGGTTGGTATTAGGCTATCAGCCCTAGGGCCTATACAAGCCTAGCCATAACAATTCTCTGGCTATTTCTTCCCACACTATTTACTTCCCTGTCTAGAATAATGATCAAACATGCTGTTCTGTATCCAAAATTCATAGTATAAAAAGGACTTTATACAAGCCAAAGAAAAACACATCTCTTTCAAATGGAACTGCTGATATTTTATGTGGGGAGCTTTGCCTACACTGCTGTGACGATGTGAGGTATTGCCAGCTATGCCAGAAGAAGCAGGGCAGTAGATGTGCAACATATGCCAATACAGCTATCTGGAATTTTGTAAAGACTTATATGTCATTTGTATATCAAACTGATTTGTACAGATGCTTGTGTTGAAAAATGTATTTATAAAGCTGCTTGTATTAAAGAAAATGTACCACCAGTGTGCCCTGCTGGACAGAAAAAGAAATATACATGTATTATTGTAACTGTTTAAATGTATATGTTTTAACAGTGGATATTGGATGAGAAGAGGTTAATCTCAAGCCACCTAACTTTGAAAATAGTTTGAAACGAAATCACCTGGCTTAGTCCATAAAGATTGTATCTTGCAATTCTTAATGCAGCCAGAGACAAAATGCCTGTACTAGGGAGCTTTCTGCATTGTCTTTGGGGTGAACTAATTGCTACTCTAGAAGGGTGGAGGTTTGAAATTGTTTTATGACTTCTAGGAGCTGCAGCAGATCCTAGCAAGGCTCTCTGTGTGTGTTATTGACACATATGTGCTAAATCCTGACAGCTTCTAGTCAAGGTCGGTAGCATGGGAATCAAAAGTCAGATGGCCAGTTTATGTGATGTCATTCTGTAATCCATCACTAAAAATGATGTTTTAATACCTGATGAGAGAGAAATCTCAGAACAGTTTGTTCTTGGAACCTGACAAAGAAGGACCCCTCACCTACTTTATCTTGCCTTGCTCTAGAAAGTGACCAGGGAATAATAACTGTTTAGATCAGTCAGGAAAATATAGTGAGACTAGTTATGTACTGTTTTTCTGTATCTGTGTGAATCTATTCATCTATGTTACTTTAATATTTCCTGTGATTAAAACTGTGGTATTTACTGTAAATAGATATTTAGTATTTTAATGTTCTTTTCTTATTTATTGTTAAATATATAGGTTCATAGGTGTGTATTAGGCCAATGGCCCTGGAGCCTTTACAAGCCTAGCCAATAGAAGTGTCCTGGCATCATGCCACCATTAGTTCCCAGTGCCTCTATCAAGTAGAGCCACTGGAGTGATCCTCGGGGTGAACTTTCCATTTCCCATCCACTCATCAAAATTTTTCGTTAAAAGGGCCAGTGAAGTGCTCTGCTTGGCATGTATGGCAAGTCTATTCCAGAGCATGGGCAGTCTCTGGGTTATGAACCTGACCCTTCAGCATGTTCTGTTGATTGTGGTAATGAGGTTGAGGTCCCTGGAGCATGTGGTGTGGAGGGATTGGGATTTCTTTAGGTGTAACATTTCTAACAGGGCTGGGTCAGACATGGCTTTGTAAGTCAAGTGGAGACAGCCTCTTAATAGACAATATGAGACAGAGAAAAGCTAGAGTTGTTTGAGTCTGTCCATGTAGGGCATGTGTTTAAGGCCTAGGATCCTCTTTGTGAGGTACTTTTGTGGCCTTTCCAGCTGTTTCAGGTGTTTAGTGAGGTACATGCAAAATGGGGCATTATACTCGATGATTGGTCTAATGAGGGAAGAGTAGAGAGAGATGATGACCACTTTCTTCCTGGATGCAAAACCATTGTTAATGAGATGTGCCACATAGAAGGACTTTCAGACCACAGTGGCAATGTGGTGGTCGAAGGAGAGGTTGCTGTCATCCTGTGTCCCCAGATCTCTTATAATGCCTTCAGTGTTCAGTGGGCTACCATCGATGTGGTAATTAGTGGGAAGTGAGTTTTTCCCGCAAAGGGAATGACGACGCATTTTTTGGCATTAAGCTTAAGGCCATGATTTTGACACCAGTCGTTGGTCTCAGTGACGTCTTTCTGTAGGATGGCTACATCACTTGGGGAGTTGTTAATGGCTCCCAGCTTGTAATCGTCGGTGAACTTGGTCAGCCAGAGTCCCTTCGTGTTGGCCTGGACTTTTAAGAAGTACATGCCAAACAGAAGAGGACTCAGGTCCGATCCCTGTGGGACTCCACTCATGACTGGTTGGCAGTCTGACTTGGAGTCTGCTACTTTCACACTGTAGTTCTATCTGTGAGCCAATTTGCAACCCACCTAGTGATATAGAGGATGATGCCTAGTTTGGTGAGTTTATCAATAATTCCTATGAGGAATGGTATCAAAGGCCTTGGTCAGATTGAGGTAGGCTGTATGAACTGCCTTGCCCTCATCCACAGCTCTGGTGACTGACTCAAAGAAGTCAACCAGGTTGAGCAGGCATGATCTACCCTTCACAAAACTTTAAACGTATTTAAACTTATTTAAACTTTTCATTGTGGCTGCTCTTTTAGAGAATATTTTAATCTCTGAGAGTACTTATATGACAGCTCTGGCCTCTCCTGAAAGCCTTGCTGTTGGTGAAACTACCATTTGTATTAATACTAATTTTACTCTGTATAATTGGGTACCCTTGCAAGAGCCTTAGAGTAACTGGCTGTGGAGTGTCTAGTAGTGGTGTAACTACCTTATAGTTTGGGCAGAAGGGGGACTAGCTAGTATACCTATGCCAGCCTTTCCCAGGTGTGTGTGTGTGTGTGTGTGTGTGTGTGTGTGTGTGTGTGTGTGTGTGTGTGTGTGTGTGTGTGTGCGTGTGAAAATCAAATCTCAAAGACTGTGTGTGTCAGCTGTTTGGAGCAGGGACACGAAGCACTGGTTTTACAGAGCGGGTGCTGGAGAACTTGGCTTGGATACTTGGCTAAGGTTTCAACCCTATAACTGTGCCAGTGGGGAGTCTTATTGGGGACATGGAGGGAGAAAGATAGAGAAATCTGTACCCTGGACTGTGTGTGTCCCTGTGTGCTCTTAAGTGAAATTGTGCTTGATGCAGAGAGCTACATCGGGAAATACTGTGTGTATCTATTTTTATTCCACGTGAACGTCCCTCTACAGTGTCAGTGGTGAGGATTCAGGCTCCTTGATTACTGGCTCAGAGTGGGGATGTCACAACCCCCCCCCCCACACACACACACACAAAAACACAACCTAAACTTATGTGTACATCCTCTGAGTTCAAACAGGTACCAAAAAGGATAAAAACTTCTAGAAAGTATTAACTGACAAAATTACTGGGTTCAATGATACTCTAATATGTCTATAAGTGAAGTCAACCCTTACAAATAAACCTTTCCTACTGCAAGCATTCAGGATTTGATTCAGCACTTTGACCTCACAGCTGCACACAATAATCTATATGGGGATCCTGACAGTAGCCTATTAAAGGTATAATACTATTTTTTTTCCAGAATACATTTTTTACCCAAAGAACATGCAGTTTTGTGATATGAACATTTATTTATCATATGAGTATGGTACACCCCCACATGGGGAGGGCAGTTCAAGGAGGCACAAGCAAATTTATTTATTTATTTGTATTTTATAAGCTGAAAAAACGACAATGCTGATTCACCATGTGTTTGAATGGCAAATAAACAAATGCTTTTTTGCCATTCAAACACATGGATCAAATGTCGGAAATGGCTTTCCAGCAAACCATTTTTGACATTTAATCCCTCAATGTTCTCCGTATTTCGGCAATAACACACAGCCAATAGGACGATCGCACATACCATGTGCAACAAAACAAAGGTAAACAGTTTTTTATATATATATGTATATATGAGTCTACCTGAGATGGTCGACAAGCCATTTGATCGACTTTTATTTGGTCGACAGGCAGATTTGCCCCCCTCCCCAATGTTGTGCAACCCTGGAGTTGATATATATAGTTAGGGGGGGTGCGGGGGGCACAGCCCCCCACATTGGGGGGTGTAAACTGCTTGTCGACCAAATGAACTGTCGACCAAATGAAAGTCGATCATTTGGCCTGTCGACCATGTGATAGGGATCCGTATATATATATATATATATATATATATATATATATATATATATATATATATATATATATATGGTAAAATGAGCTTCTTTCAATATTTGTGTTACAGCAATCAATTCAGTGAAAAGTTCTGATGATAATCTTTTACTTTTAGCATCTTAGGAAGATCTTTTGATGTATAGCCAGGGGATTTAGTACAAGTTGGCTATGTTGTCATTATATGAGGTGCTTGTTAAGACTTACTTGAATTATTGCACAGTTTTACAGAAGCAGGTATATTTGCTTTAAACTGTTTTCACATAATATATGAGTTAACCAAGTCAGTTAGCCTGTCATTATATGAGCAGCTGGCTAGGCTTTATTTGACATATGATGTAATTTTGCAAGTCTTAATTAGTACAAAGCATTGATATGCTTGCGAAGGTACAATGAGCAATGATCAAAATGATATGGGATTTACAGGGATAAATGTGAGGAATATTCAAATAAACTTGATTTTTACCCTAGATATGAAAGGACTACAGCTAATATAGACATTTAAGAGCAAATGGCAAAAGGGAAGATTAATTGGCGCGGTGGAGGTGCTGCGGTAGCGTTGTCGCCTCACAGTAAGACGCTGTCCGGTTCGATTCTCAGCTAGAGCATCTTCTGCATGGAGACATGCGTGAATGGGCGTAACTTCGTTGAAGGTTGTACGTCAGGGCTGGTAACTCAGCACGTAAAAATCAACTACCAATCATTAACGGACCGGAGTTCCGCTGTGGCGACCCCTAACCGGGAAAAGCCGAAAGACTCAACAACTAAATGTACTGGTAGTAGCTGGGAATTGCAATGAATTTATTTAAAATACGTAGAAAAAAATATATTTTTTTCATACAGAGAGGGATGAGGTGGATCCACTGAGTGATTTCCCATGAAGGAGAGTAAAGGTTAGGAATGAGGATAGCTTAAAGTTACTCTTGGACAGTTATTTTATTTAATAGCAAATCTAGAATAAAATGTAAATGTCAGTTTTCATCTCAACATTTCTAAAACGTCTGGCACAGATGTCTTTTTTTCTGATCCTTTTTCAGAATCTCTGTTAAAAAATACCTAAGATACTTTGGAAATTTCATCAATTTATTCAGTAGTGCCAATTTGCAAATCTTTATTTAAACAGCTCACAAATTATTCTTCAGAAGCTTTAATTTGGAGGTGTTAAATTTCCAAATTTTAGGCCAATAACATTCATCAAATAAATTTAGCTAACAGTTTGTAGATGATCATTTTTTAAATTTATGTCACTATTTCCATTAGTTTTTTCCCAACTAAACAAACATGATGCTAGATTCTAGGCTTGACATTTGAATTTTTAGAATTTTACATTTGAAAGACATCAGTGTTATTTTTGTTTTCTCTATTAATCTTTCTGAACTGATAAGAAACAGTCACCACTTTTACTTAATGTCCTAGAAACATTTGGTCATCCCTTTGCCCTTATAAACTGCATAAAAGAGTTATATGAAACTCCATCTGCTTACCTATGAATCAATAACTTTCCTTCTAATTCTATACCCAACTGGTAACTGTCAAGACTGTCCTTTTTCCCCTTTTATTTTTTCTATGAAAACCTTTTTACCTATTAGCTTTCCAAAAATGTTATACATTTCCTTAAGCAGTTTACTTCTGTTCAGTTAAGATTTCTTTCTTTGTTGATCTATCCATCCATTCACAATCCCTTTTTTCCCATTTTTGCACATGATATTGGGGTGTCAGTTCTACTGTGACAATCATCTACAGCCAATATTAATACTGCTGGGTGGATAGCCAAGCTGCGATGATGGTATATAAATCACATGTCCCAAATTATACCGCCTTAAAATGATTTCTGCTGTAGAGATTTTTGCTAGAATGTCTAATTATATTTTAAGTTTATAGAAATCTATTTTGTTTGCCTCTGATAATAAGTATTCCTTTGTTCTCTTTTTTTAATCCATTCTTAGTTAATATAGTTGATAATTTTAAACACTAAGGTGTTATGTTTTCAAGGGATCTAAAGATGCTAATGAATATAGCCTTTATCTCATGCTGTTAACTGAAATTAATGTTACATGCACATGAGGTCAGGGTTATTTTCATCCTCTCAGATAGTAACATTAAATGGTAAGTAGTAGTTAAACTATTTAGTTTAATTTTCAAAATGCATACCTTCTGACTGCCATCATTTTGAATGAGACAACTGCAGTTCTACCATTATGTTGGATAAAATAATAAAATTAATTACATATAGGACAGATGCATTATGTAAACTGAACTGCCCGTGTTATCAAAGAAAAAATGCCAGCTATTTCATGTCTTTTAGAAGATCAGTTTGTTTTGTAAAGCTGTAAGTGCGGTTACAATGTAATTAAGTTTATAAAGGATCTCTCGCTTATACCAGCTTGCTTGATTTAAGTACATCCAAGTAGAGAAACTTGTTTTAAAAATGAAGCATATGCAAGCTGTAACCATCAGTGTGTATGCAGCTTCATATTTCTGATTTCTGTAGCTCTTTTGCAACTGATTTATGGTGCTGGGAAGCTTCTAGAGTTGCAGACCTCCAAAATAATTGAATGTTTTTGCATGGTACAGTCCTTGAAGTGAATTAAGTAGTGTTTTCGTTGGCAAATGTTAGCAATAGAAAAAGTGTTATTAGGCTGAATAGTTGTGAACGGAGTAGTTCTGTTTTTTTTCTTTACATTTTAGACTGATATTTCAAAGAAAACTTTATTTCACTCAGAGTCATGTCACGTGTATATAATCAGTACATAACATTAGGCAGAAATCATTAGTGGTAGTACTAATAACTTTTGCATTTTTTTGTTTTGGAAAACTTAAAACTTGTTTCTTTCTATAACAAAATGATAACAAGCATATGGAAGACCAAATTTTGATCATTCTGTTTTCTTGAGTAATTTTTTGTTGAATATAGTAACCCTGAACTATAATTATTGAGATACCATGTTGCAGGGATATATTCAGGTGCACTCATACCTCTCACCTGTCCAGATTTTCACAGAATATCCAGATTTTTGCCACATATATTTGGTCTGTTTCTCATACAATTTGTGGTTTTCTGCTAAATCACTGAGTGCTGAAGTCACTAAATAATGATATACATTTGAGTTTCAGACTTCAAACATCCTTCAGAAAATGCATGCTTACACAAATCCTGTTATTCTAACAGCTTTCTCAGTTTATAACAGCAATATTTAAAATTTGTCCCTATTTTTGGGCCTTTGTTCCCCTATTATTTTTGGTTTCATTAAGATTTCTTGTGCTAAGATGTTGAGAGGTATGGCTGGACTTCAAATATTGTGGTGGTATCCATAGCCGGCTTTAGGCACCAGCGAACCCTGCGGTCACTGGGGGCCCCCTGTTCCTAGGGTCCCCCAACTACAGCAAGTTAACTTACCTTGTTATTTTGTAACATGTCTGTAAAAACTAACAAAAGCTAATAAAGCAATCTCATATATTTAATAAACCAGGTGGGTAATAACTCTTTTTATATTACCTTTAAAATTTAAAGGTAATTCTGGTTATAGTAACAGGGTTTTATCAAGTAATAAGATTCATAGGTTCATTGGTTGGTACTAGGCTATCGGCCCTAGGGCCTATACAAGGCTAGCCATAACAATTCCCTGGCTATTTCTTCCCACAGTATTAACTCCCTTGGACCCCTGTCTAGCAGGGTGACTGACATGATCCCCGGGGTGAATTTCCTATCTCCCATCCAATCATCAAGGTTCCTTTTGAAGAGGGCCAAAGAGGTGCTCTTCTTGACATGTATGGGCAGTCTATTCCAGAGTCTGGGGAGTCTCTGGGTCAGGAACCTATCCCTCCAGCATGTTTTGTTCATTGTGATGACAAGGTTTAGATCCTTGGAGTGTGTGTCTCTGAGGGATTGGGATTTCTTTAAGTGTAGCATGTCCAACAGCTCTAGGTTTGACACGGCCTTGTATGTTAAGCAGAGATCGTCTCTGAGTAGACAATATGCGACAGAGTATAGGTGGAGTTCTTTTAGATGGTCAGCATAGGGCATCTTCTTTAGGCCTGTGATTCTTTTAGTGAGGTATTTCTGCAGCCTTTCCAGTTGTTGCAGATGTCTTGAGAGGTACATACCAAATGGGGTGTTGTATTCTATAATGGGTCTAATGAGGGATGAGTACAGTGGGACAATGACCTCCTTTTTTCTGGATGAAAAGCCCTTAGTGATGAGGTGTGCCACATAGAAGGATTTCCTGACTGTTGTGGCGATGTGGTTATCGAAGGTGAGACCACTGTCCACCTGTGTCCCTAAGTCTCTTATCACACTTTTGATGTTTAGTGTACTGCCACCTATGTGGTAATTCACGGGTAGATGTTTTTTCCCAAAGGGGATAACTATACATTTCTTGGCATTGAGCTTGAGCCCATGGCTCTGGCACCAAGCATTGCTTTCTGTAAGGCCCTTTTGTAGAATATCCACATCATCTGGGGATTCAATAATGGCTCCCAGTTTGCAGTCATCTGTGAACTTTGTTAGCCAGAGTCCCTTAGTGTTGGCCTATACTTCAGAGAAATAGATGCCAAACAAGAGCGGTCCCAGGACTGAACCCTGAGGTACTCCACTTGTAGTTTGTCTGGAGCTGGATTTGGAGTCAACTACTTTTACAGTGTGGGTTCTGTCAGTAAGCCAGTTGGCTACCCATCGAGCGACGTAGGGATTAATGCCCAGCTTAGTAAGTTTATCTATGATTCCAGAGTGGGGAATCTATTAAATATTTTACCTCTGACATAGTGCCCCTGGCTTAGTTAAACCTAGCTGGTGGGCATTCTCTCACTAAAACCGACAGCACTGTCAGCTTTAGGTATCTGCAATACCTGTGGTTGCAAGGAGGCCCCTTAAGGGCAGACATTTGAATGTCGCATTGCTGGCACGAGGGCAAGCGATTGGCCCGAGTTTATCTAGAGTTACCAAAGCTGCCGGGCCGAGACTAAAGACCCTGGCCACATTAGCCTGATGAGTCTGGTATGCAAAGCTATGGAGCGCATCATTATGGACCTGCTTAACAAAGATATAGGCAATCTCCAAACTCTTGACCCCACACAGTTTGGCTTTGTTAAGGGGAGATCCTGCCTGCTGAACCTGGTTGACTTCTTTGAGGCAGTCACTAAGGCTGTGGATGAGGGTAAAGTAGTGCATACAGCCTACCTCGACCTGCCCAAGGCCTTTGATACCATTCCCCACTCAGGTATCATTGATAAACTCACCAAACTAGGCATCAAGCCTTGCATCATTAGGTGGGCTGCAAAGTGGCTCACAGACAGGACCCACAAAGTGAAAGTTGTGGATTCCAAGACAAACTGTCAACCAGTCATGAGTGGAGTCCCACAGGGCTCGGTCCTGGGCCCTCTCCTGTTTGGCATCTACTTCCCAGAAGTCCAGGCCAACAAAGAAGGACTTGGGCTGACCAAGTTCACTGATGACTGCAAGCTAGGAGTCATTATCAACTCCCCAAGTGATGCAAACATCCTACAAAAGGGCCTCTCTGAGACCAGTGACTGGTGTCAGAACCATGGCCTGAAGCTTAATGCCAAAAAATGTGTTATCATACCCTTTGGAAAAAACTCAATTGCCATGAATTACCATATTGATGGGAGTCCACTGAACACTGAAGGGGCCATAAGAGATATGGGCTCCCAAGTTGACAGCCACCTCACCTCACCTTTGACCACCACATTGCCACTGTGGTCAGAAAGTTTTTCTATGTGGCACATCTTATAACCAAAGGTTTCACATCCAGGAAGAAAGAGGACATCATCATTCCTCTCTACTCATCCCTCATTAGACCAATCATTGAATATAACGCCCCATTTGGCATGTACCTGACCAGCCACCTACAACAGCTGGAGAAGCCAAAAAAGTACCTCAGAAAAAGGATCCTAGGCCTTAAACACATGTCCTACATGGACAGACACAAGAAACTTCAGCTGTTCTCAGTCTCTTATCGTCTACTTAGAGGTGATCTCTGCTTGACTTAGAAAGCCATGTCCGACCCAACCCTACTTGAAATGCTACACCTAAAGAAATCCCAATCTCCCCATGCCACCCACTCCAGAGATCACAACCTCATTACCACAATTAACAGAACATGCTTGAGGGACAGGTTCATCTCCTAAAGACTGCCCATACTCTGGAATAAGCTTCCCATTCATGTTAAGCAGAGCACCTCGCTGGCCCTCTTCAAGAGAAATCTTGACGAGTGGATGGGTAACAGAAAGTTCACTCCAGGGATCATTCCAGTTGCCCTATTGGATGGGGGGAGTCTATATCAGATGAACGAAAAATCTGTTCATCGAATACAGAATAATCGAAATATCACGGAAATCGAAATCGGTATTGTGGGGGGCTGTGCCCCCCACACCCCACCGCTAAATATATATTCTAACTCTGAGATCACACTACAGTGAGGAAAGGTCAAATACCCTACTCCTCACTGTACTGAGACCCCACAATACCATTTTCAATGTCGGTGAAGCTTCGATCTTTACGCGTTCAATGAATGGATTTTTCGTTCATCTGATATAGACCTGGATAGGGTCACTGTGAACTAACATCGGGTGGCACAGTGCCTGGGCAATTTTTTTGGCTAGGCTTGTAAAGGCTCAAGGGTCATTAGCCTAGTACACACCTATGAACCTATGACTGAGTGGGGACCTCAAAAATATACTGCTGTTTGGGGAAAAATGTATTAATTTCCGGATTATACCCTTTAATGACAGGGCAGTGATATGATATTGTTAGGATAAAGGTAATAATGAACATAAGCAGGGTAAGCAGTAGAAAGATTAACAGCCCAGAGAGACTGCTCTCAGTGTAAACCTTGGATTTTAAGAAGAGCTGATGCTTCTGATCTTAAGGAATTTTTATAAAAACTGGTAGAACACTGGATAGTCAACTTCTTTGCTGAAGAATTTAGAACAATACCAAAAATAACAGCAAAATAAAGGCTCAAAATCAGGAACATGTTTTAAATATTACTCTAATTCACTTAAAAAGAATAGAATAACACCTTTTGCAGCAATGTGCATTTGTCCATTTTTTTGGACAGTAGGAAGCATAAAACTCTGATGTCTGGATTTATTGACTGCCTGTAATCCTGAATGATTTATCAGCACATCAAACTTTACAAAGGAAAGAGCAAAATCAAGGAAGGTCTGTGAAATCAGAGACAGTGACAGGTATGCATTACTCCTCAATGAGGTAAATAAAAGTGACTTACGCCTGCTGCTTTTTGGCAACTGCTAAACAACATTCATCCATCTGGTGTGGCAGTACTAGTGTTGCACAATGTATTGTTATTTGCTAAAATAAGTACAAAACTAGTATTGCTATGGCATGTGGGCATGTGTGCGTGTGTAAAAATATTACTGATTTTTATCTGTGTATACACCCAATAATGCCAAAACACACATTATTCTTCTGGATGTCAGTAAAAAATGTAGCTAATAAGTAATTATATTTCAAAAGTAATGCATAAGATACATCACAGAACATTCAGACACTTCAGTCTTCAAGGAGACTGGGGGCCCCCTCTCACCAGACTGTATAAATTAATACAGGGGCCCCCCTACTTTTCTGATTACACTCTTTAACCTGAACAGGGCTGATCCTGTTAGGATAAAGCTGATAATGGTCTCTTCTCTCAACCACACCCATTGCTCAGATTTGTGTGTACAGAAAGCTGCTGTAGGCTATATGGGGGGGGAATTGTAAGGTTATTACTTCTCTAATTTTCATCACATTCAAATCATAGATGTGTGCATATGAGGTCATTACAGCTTTTGTTTCATCTGAGGGCAGTGTGGTCATTGTTTCTGTTACTTTTCTCACGGACCTCAGAGGTGTACAAAGAAGGTTACTATAGCTTGTGTAGGGGCAGCATACTGTCCAGGAGCAACAAGGTAGAATAAATTATTGTAATCATTATTTTTTCAGTTTCACATCAGGCATGTGTACAAGTAGATGCTTTTGTCAGTAAGGGCTGAGGAGTGAGGAGGCATGCTATGTATATGTACGTCAGCAATCACTTGAAATACTTTTGCTTTCATCCCAGTCTAACACCAGACGGATGCATAGGCAGTGACTGTCTTTTTGTGGGGGTTAGGAAGGCAGGTAACATTCTCAGGTAGGACCTATGTAACCAGACAACAACTGGCTTGCAAGTTTATTGTGAGCTACTATTGTGTCATCTTTGAACATTAAGCCTTAGGCACAACTTTTGTCTTCCTTGAAAAAAAAAATTAAGGCTGAAATTCTTATCTTATTCATGGTTTTTGTTTAGGACACTATTGGATTAAAAGGTTGGGAAAATGCTCTAAAATAAACCCCAGAACATCTATAACCCTATGGCTTCTTGGGCCCTGACTTATTTATTTCCTAAATTGTTATCTCTATGCTGTCTTGATCAGGAAAGGTGTGTTGAAACAATGCAAGGAAAACTAAAGCTGAGCGGCAACACTGAATTTCTTTCCTTAATCTTAATTTCTTTTCAAGACATTATTGGATGAAAAAGCCATGTAAAAAAAAAAAAAAAAAAAAAAAAACTTTAAAATGCACTTTGGAGCATATAGACGTGTATGGCTTCTTGAAAAGGCTGAAGAGTAAGACAAAATCTGAGAAAGAGGGAAAAAAAAGTAATGTACATGGTATAGGGAGCCAAAGATGGGGGGAAACAGAGGGGAGGACTGCAGGGTGTGTGTGTGTGTGGTGGTGGGGCTGAAACAGTAGGCCTAGGGTGCCATTTCATCTAAGTCCAGACCTGTACATAGAATTGTTGTAATGTATCATTGTTAATAAAACCAAACCACCAGTCTGGCCGAACAATAAAGGAAACCACCAACAAATAGCGAAAAACAAAGTTTAATATCGCTTTCATCTCAAAAGACTTCTTCAGAATTAAATAAAACACACACAGCAGTATCACCTTATATATCAAATCTAAATTAAACGAATTACCTAATAAAACAGTCATTACATAAAATGCACTATTAGGTTCATAGGTTGGTACTGGGCTATCTGCCCGAAGGCATATATTAGCCCAGCCACGTTGTGCGGTATTCACCGCCCCTTTAGTAGTTCCCTAGACCCTTGTACTAGCAGCTAGTACCCTTGGCCCCTATCTAGTAGTGCTGTTGGTGTGATCCCTGGTGTGAACTTTCTGTTACCCATCCACTCATCAAGGTTCGTCTTGAAGAGTGATAGTGAGGGGCTCTGTCTTATGTAGATCGGGACCCCGTTCCATAGCAAGGGAAGTCTCTGCGAAGGGAATCTATCCCTCCAGCATGTTCTATTCATTGTTGTGTTGAGGTTTATATCCCTAGAGCGTGTAGCTCGAGTAGATTTGGTTTTGCTAAGATGGAGCATGTTCAACAATTCTGGGTTGGACATGGCTCTGTACGTTAGACAGAGATCGCCTCTGAGAAAGTGGTATGCAACAGAGAACAGTCTTAGCTTTTTCAGTCGTGCTGCATATGGCAACTGTTTGAGGCCAGTAATCCTCTTGGTTAGGTACCTTTGTGGTCTCTCCAGCTGCTGGAGATGTCTAGCCAGGTACATTCCAATTGGTGCATTGTACTCAATAAAGGGTCTGATGAGGGAAGAGTAGAGGGGCAGCATTACATCCTTAGATCTTGATGCGAACCCTTTCGTGATCAGATGGGTCACATAGAAGGATTTTCTAACCACTTTGGCAACATGGTTATCAAAGGAAAGCTGACTGTCTACTTGGGTCCCTAGATCCCTTATTTCTTCTTCAGATTTCAGGGGATTACCTCCTATGTTGTAGTTTGCGGGTACTCTGTTTTTTCCAAAGGGGATTACTAAGCATTTTTTTGCATTTAGCTTGAGACCATGGCTTTGACACCATGCATCAGTCTCATTTAGGCCCTTCTGGAGGAACTCCATGTCGGCCGGAGACTCTATTATAGCACCCAGTTTGCAGTCATCTGCAAACTTAGTCAGCCACAGCCCTTCCGTGCTTGCCTGTACTTCTGAGAAGTATATGCCAAACAGGAGGGGCCCCAGGACAGATCCCTGAGCCACACCACTCATTACTGGTCTGGATTCGGACATAGATCCCGCTACTCTTACTTTATGGGATCTGTCTGAGAGCCAGTTTGTGATCCATCTTGTGACGTAAGGGTTTATGCCCAGGCTGGTGAGCTTATCAATAATACCTGAATGGGGAATGGTGTCAAATGCTTTAGCAAGGTCAAGGTAAGCCATGTGTACCTCCTTTCCCTTATCTATAGCCTGAGTAACTGTCTCAAAGAAATCCACCAGGTTCAGGAGGCATGATCTGCCCTTGATGAAGCCGAACTGTGTGGGGTCCAGCGACTGGAGGTTCCCAATCTCTCCATTGTATCATTGTATCATTGTTGCAACTAAATGCCAGTAACTGTGAATGTTCCTCTGTGAGATGGGCGAACATAGTTTGGAAAATGGGCCTGTTGTACTGTAAGAGCATTGTAGCTACCAGTCAGTCTGTACTTACTACTCCTAAAAGTTTGCAGCGTGAACTAAAAAGTTGCTTAGGAGGGTGCAGAGTGCCTAGGGGCCCCCAGCATGCTTACCTGGTGGTATCCTATGTATTTTAAGTCAAATATCACATCCCTTTTGAAGTAGTTTCTTTTTTTTTAATTTGTACATACAAAGTTTCCTTTGGCTTGTTTCTCTGCTTTTAGATATATTTTGTGAAGTTTGCCTGGGCAGGGAGAAGCAGTGCCTTAAACAGCTCTAAGTCTGATGCTGATAGCATTGTGTTATTTGTAAGGTGTTTGACCTTTCCTTATAGCTTTGTGACTATGGGGTTAGTAAAATTATTTAACTATGGTGGTGACAACCCACATTAGGGTGCATAGCAACATACTCATCTCAGACACTGGCTTTCAGTATTTGTTGCTTTCATTGCTTTACAGTTGATTCTAGTTGTTTTAGGTGTTTTGGGGTTTGATGTACTGATATGAATCCAGTCAAATAACCCAGAGTATAACAGGCCAAGGAGCACTTATTCAGTGACAAGAAGGTGAAGCTGATGGCAGTTTGGTTAATTCAAACAGATAAGTAATAATTATAAGGGCTTGTTTACAGTAAGAGGAAGAAACATTATGTACACATTGAAATTACACGTTGGCAGTAAAGGGAGATACAGCATGTGTTTGACGGTAAATACTATCTCCATGTGAATACATATAAGGTACACAATTTACTATAAGAAAGTAGTACTAGAAGAAATGAAAGTATTTTAAGAAATGAATGCAAGTGACATGTAAAAGAATGGAAAAAAATGAAAAAAGCTTAGAAAAACAAATTAATATGGATTTTGTAGACCTGGGGAAATAGAGGAATCTGCAGAGAAGAGGTGCGTAAGGATGAACAAAGATGACAAACTAACCATACACAGGACAGGCAGGAAATTTATATGACTAGAGAAGTTCAGAAATGAAACAACACATACTTGACAATAAGTGCCCCTTACCCCACATTGTAAGTTGCATTATCTGGGTATATTATTTGACAGGATGCTTTCAATAAATAAGTTGTTGTGAGTAAAAGGTGGGTGGAAATTACAAACAACAAGAAAGGGAATGAAATCAAGATGGAAATGCACTGGGCAGAATTATTTTTGAGTTACAATGAGGGAAAGTAAATAACCAAAAGAAATAGATAAATGTAAAGAAAAGGAGGAATAAAGAGGGGAAGCTCATATCTTTATGGAGAAAATCTGGGAAAAAAAATCAGTAAATGGAGGATGAGCAATATAAAATCTGAGGTCAGTTATCATAGTGCTATACTGGAATTGTAGTATAACTACAGATAACACTGACCATTTGTCCCTGGCCTCCATCAGGATCGACTATGGATGTGTGCTTGGGTGTCTGTCTTCCCAGGGTCACCATGTCTATTCTACCTGCCTGCTATCAAGCATCTAAGCCATCAGGTAAACTCAGGTCCACCAAAGCAAGGGCTTTATTCCACTACTCCACTGGTACAGGCTAGAATGTACCTTAATTTGTTTTATGAAAATAAAAGCTGTATAATGTGTCCTTTTACATACTGAAGGTGTGGCTTGCTTGGTCATCAGTCACCCAGACAATCATATCATTAAGTATACTTTAAAGGAATATCATTAGACCGAGACTACCCCCTCCAAAATAACATAAATATGAGTCAATACCTGACCACTTAAACCCCTTTAACTGTTTCAGAATTTGACATTCTCTTTTCTGTGCAGTGTTTGTTTCTTACAAACATGAATGCTGTACTCTTACGGGATATCAGAATAAAACAAAGTTATTCATTTAAAAACTATGTGTTTCTGTCCTCCATTTATCTTGTTTCCCTTAACCAGGGCTCTGTCTTAGGACTATACTTACTGCATTATTCAGATCTATACTTTTGTGTCAGAGGTGCTCTATAATCTGCATGCAGATGACTCAAAAGTGGAAAAACTGATTATATCTGATTGATTATATCATGACAGGGCATGTGTGCAAATGGACCTCTCTAAAATGACAATTTGGTCACAAGAGAGTAATATGCTGATAAATACATATTTAATATAGCCCACAGTAATTGTGGATTAATTTAATGACCTGGGTAATTTGGTTAATCATAGCTACAGAAACTATCAATCAGTTTAATCATAGCTACAGAAACTACCATTCAGTTTAATTTCTCAAAGTCTTTTGGGTTTCTAATACCATGATGGGATTGGACCCTATTCCTAAGTCAAAGTATGATTAAAGTTCATAAAATTAGTATTGTTTCAATCTTTGATGTCAGCCAAAAGTGCTCTTTGCCACACCTGCAGTGTACCCAGAACTGACTCCTTCTGCAAGTCATACAGATTTACATGTATTGGTAGCATATCTAAATATGACTGTAAATTCTTTTTTATGAGACACATTGCTCCTACTACTATTGGAACTGTCTGGGTATCCTTCTTCCACATTGCCCTTGTTTTTACCTGAAAATCCTGGTATTTTATAACTTTGTGTCTCTCAGTAAGTAAGACACTATAATCACTGGGTGTAGCAGTTTCAGTGATCAATGCTACTTTTGTCTTCTTTTCATGGACTACTACTTCTGTTTCTCCTCACATCTATGTTTTTGAACTGTTAGTAATGGGTGATGACATGATATAGACTTCATTATTCTCTTAAAAAGTGCTTTGTGTATCATGTTTTCAATGCTTCTCAGCTACTTCAATATTATAATGTTTGTGCAATCCCCAACAGCCTTGCCACAGGTCCTCTGTCATTAGTGTGTCAAACCCAGCAACAAGATGTGCGACTGTTTCCAGTTCTGTTTTACAGAACCTGCATTTGCTTGTTTCTCCAACAAGTTTAATGGACTTTGTAAAACCTATGTGTACATAGCCCACTGTCCTGGGCCGCTAATATTAACTTTTCATCTTTTTGTTTAAATTGACTTTTCCATAACCATTCCTGCGTCAGATCCTGATCGGCATGAGATTGTTCCAAGAGTTTTCTGTATGTGCAACTATATTTATCCCTTGTCCACATTTTCTTGCCTTCTCATCTGATCCTTCACCTTAGATACTTTCTTCTGTATTTTGGCACAGTCAGTTGCTACCTGATTTTTGGTACTTCTGGTTTGGTTTCCATTCTTGCTTGACGCCAATATGCTTCTGCTAAACTAAGGAGGGAAGCCATCTCAGATTTCTTCTCTTCATATTTCAAAACTTTCACTATGTTTGGATTTGATGAGGTCAGCAGATATGTATGCAGTCCTACGATTGTAGCTCTAGACATGTAATCAATTTTGAGGAACCCCATACCTCCTTCAGAATGAGGGATATATATAATCTTGGTATAAATGATTTTTATGTATCATTTGATACGTGCAAAGTATTTTTCTTGTTTTCCTGTCCAACTGATCCATTACCTTTTAGGGCCAGTCAATCACCTCAAAATTGTAAGTTAAAACAGGAAGAGCAAATTGGTTTATAGCTTGGACTTTGTTTCGAGATGTCAGAGTTGTTTTCAGCATTACTCTTAGTCTTCTAAAATATTCTTTACTAAGTTTTGTTCAGATTTGTTCATGTTTTATTGTTGATCCTTCATCAGTACCCAAATATTTAGACACTCCCTCTTGCTCAGGTTCCTTTGTGTACATTCCTGATATTTTCTTGGCGCTGTAGTTTTCCTGCTTTAAAGGTTGCTTTTTCACATTTATCAAGACCAAATGACATTCTTATATCATCTGAAAAAGTTATGATCACTTGCAGTTGTGCTTTCAGCTCCATATCTGATTAACTATACAGTTTTTAAACCATCTACAAAAAGAAGATGAGAAGTCTATACTTTGTCGTTGTCTGGGAGCCAAATTGTAACCATGACATAAATTTGTTAAGTAGACAGCTTAATAGGTTAAGGGCAAGACAAAAGAGCAGTGGTGACAAAGAGTCACCCTTTGAACTTTTATCCCTATGATAATAATTTGTCCTTTATCATGGATTGGATGCAAAGTGGTTTGTTTCATGGTCACTGTAATGTAATTGATCAATGTAGAGTGTATATTATACATCTGTAAACACTCCTTTATCCATGATGTAGAGTGTATCTTATACATCTGTAAACACTCCTTTATCCATGATGTAGAGTGTATCTTATACATCTGTAAACACTCCTTTATCCATGATGTAGAGTGCATCTTATACATCTGTAAACACTCCTTTATCCATGATGTAGAGTGTATATTATACATCTGTAAACACTCCTTTATCCATGATGTAGGGTGTATCTTATACATCTGTAAACACTCCTTTATCCATGATGTAGAGTGTATCTTATACATCTGTAAACACTCCTTTATCCATGATGTAAAGCACATCTTATACATCTGTAAACACTACTTTATCCATGATGTAGAGCGCATCTTATACATCTGTAAACACTTCTTTATCCATGATATATAGTTTATATTATACATCTGTAAACACTCCTTTATCCATGATGTAGAGTGTACGTTATACATCTGTAAACACTCCCTTATCCATGAATGTGGGATGTTGTCAGATTTCTTTTGTAATCTATCCATGCCATGCTTAGATTCTACCCCTTTTTACTATTATCCAGTTTGACTTTATGTAACAACAAATGATACTTGGTTTCATATGACTTTCTTTTGTTACCCTTTGTTCTGTTGCCATGACTGAAATTTCCTCTAAATGATTATAAACTTTGTCTGCATCAGTTACAGTGGGTCTCCCTGACTTCATCGACACGCCGAAACACCGACGCTAAGAAGACCGACACGAGAAGACCGACGAGACAGATGATCGACAATGTGAAATCCCGACAGCCGAAACACTGACATGGGCAACGTGTGAGCGCGAGCGGACAGGTAAGTGTGTGCTAGTGAGGGATTTAGCGTTAAGGAGCGGACAGGTAAGTGTGCGATAGTGAGGGATTTAGCATTAGGGAGCGGACAGGTAAGTGTGAGATAGTGTAGGATTTAGGGTTAGGGTGCGGGAAAGGTGAGTGTGCGGTAGTGACGGACTTTAGGTGTAGTGGCGGGTTAAGTGAGTTAGGGTTAGGGTGCGGGTAGGGTAAGTGTGCGATAGTGGTGGAATGTAGGTTTAGTGGCGGGTTAAGTGAGTTAGGGTTAGGGTGCGGGTAGGGTAAGTGTGTGGTAGTGTCGGACCTTAGGGTTTGGGTTAGGGTTAGTGCATGTATAGTTGTGTGTTATGTGTAGTTTACGTTTTGTGTGTCAGTGTTTTGGGTGTCGGTGTTATGGTGTTCGGTTTTGTGTGTTTTCGGTGTTTTGGTGTCGTTGTTTTGAGTGTCGGGTTTGTGGCGTGTCGGTGTTGTGATAGGGATCCGTTACAGTATATAGTTTATACACTGTTGGAAGGCAGGTTATCTGTCTATAGTTCTTAGGATAGCTTGCATTTTCACCTTAAGGAGGAATATCATTTCTCCTGTTATTAACAAGGTTGGTATGTGTTTAAGGTGTGCATAAAACTAGTTCTTACTCATTACTAAATCTGTGTGCAACTTATAAGTAAGGGCATGGCATCTTGGTCCAAAGAGGTCATTATCCCACTGTATTCAGCCCTTATCAGACCAGTCATAAAGTACATTCCTCCCTTTGGTATGTACCTGACCAGGCATATGCAGCAACTAGAGTGACCTCAGAGGTCCCTTACAAAAAGAATACAAGACATAACAAACCTGTCTTATGCAGAGCACCTTAAAGCCCATTCCCTCTACTCAGTCTCCTATATATTGGTGAGGGGTGATCTATGCCTAACTTACAAGGCATCCCCAAACCCCACACTTATGACTCTCCTGCATATTTGTAAGTCAAACAGTACCATAAATACAAAGTCTAGGAACCTGAATTTTGTCTGTGACTTAAACAGAATGTGCTAGAGAGACAGATGTGTGTCCCAGAGACTAACAGAGGCAACCTAGATCAGTAGATGGAGAATAAGAAGTTTACACCAGGCCTGGCACCCATTTCCCTTATGGACAGAGGTAGCTTATGTTTGCCTTTCCCCTCAATGTCCTGTTTGGATACAGGACATCATTAGTCTTTTGGGAAAACTTGATTAGCCTTAGAACGTCTCCTTGGGTCATTAGCCTTTTACGAATCTATGAATCTGTGAATACTTTTAGTCAGAAGTTAAGTACTGCACATTGTCCTGGGGTCTTCCAGTTAGGAACTTTTCTTAATTTAGTTTCAGTTTCCCTGGACATTACTTCATCCCATTTCACATCCTGTACATTTTACCTTCTTGCTTTTTCTTTTACTTCTGTCCATTCAGCATCTTTGATATGTTCCACAGGGTCTTCATAGCTATTTCAAAATGTGGCTATTTCTTCTTTTTTGGTGGTGTTTCTATTCCTTTTGCTTTGTTTCTCAAATCTCTGTAACAGTTTTTTGGATGGATCAATGAATTGCATATTTTGTACTTTTCCTTTGTATTTATGTGCACATCTTACAGGTTTTTCTGCCTATGCTGATATCATTAGTTTAGAGGATGTGGCAGCTGATGTTTCTGTGCCTCTGGTTGGACTAGGACTTTGGATGTAGTTGGTGCTGGAGTTGACTGCAGCGGTTGAAGCTTTTGGCACCATCGGTTGGCTCGTTACTGTTGTTTTTGTGTTTTTGTTTATGTGTAAAGATTTATGTTAAATGTTGTTGCTGTTGCTGACTGATGTTGAGCTTGGAAGAAAATAAATTCGTTTGGCTGTGCACTTGTAGGTGTATGCGGTTGAATGCCAATAAAGTTATTCTTAATTCTTAATTGATTTGCAATAGTAGACAATAGATCCTAGTCTGTTCCTAGATGCCATGTCCTTACTTATAGGTTCATAGGTTCATACTAGGCTATCTGCCCGAGGGCATTTACAAGCCTAGCCCATAGTTTTGTGGCTTACGCCACCCCTTTAGTATGGGGAACTATACCCATTATTTTGCTGTGCCTCTGTCGAGCAGTGACACTGAGGTAATCCCTGGGGTATATCTGCGATCTCCCATCCATTGGTCAAGATTTCTCTTGAACAAGGCCAGCGAGGTGCTCTGCCTCACATATACCGGGATTTTATTCCACAGCATAGGGAGTCTTTGGGTGATGAATCTATCCCTCCAGCACGTCCTATTAATAGCCATGTCGAGGTTTAAGACTCCCGCCCTTGTGGCTCTGATGGATCTAGATTTTTTGAGGTGAAGCATATTCATCAAATCTGGGTTTGACATGGCCTTGTATGTTAGGCAAAGGTCACCTCTGAGCAAGCGTGCGACTGAATAGAGCTGGAGTTCTTTCAGTCGGGCAGCATAGGACAGATGTTTGAGACCCTTTATCCTTTTGGTGAGGAACTTTGTGGCCTCTCCAGCTGCTGCAAGTGTCGGGTCAGATACATTCTGAATGGGGCATTGTACTCAATCATTGGTCTGATGAGTGATGAGTATAGGGAGACTATGACCTCCCTTGATCTAGATGAGAATCCCTTCATGATAAGGTGGGCAATGTAGAAGGTCTTCCTAACTACTTTAGCTACATGGGTGTTGAATGACAGACTACTATCAACCTGGGTCCCCAGGTCCCTGATAACTTCTTCTGTGCTCAGTGGATTGCCACCTATTTGGTAGCTAGGGGTAACCTTGTTTTTCCCGAAGGGTATGACTATGCATTTTTGGCATTTAACTTTAGGCCATGGCTCTGGCACCAGTTATCCGTTTCTGTGAGACCCTTCTGAAGGATATCTGTGTCAGATGTGTTTTCTACTATGGCCCAGTTTGCAGTCATCTGCAAACTTTGTCAGCCATAACCCTCCTGTGTTTGCTTGTACTTGGAAAAGTAGATGCCAAACAAGAGTGGGCCCAGGACTGAGCCCTGTGGTACACCACTTGTGACAGGCTTTGAGTCTGACATGGCGCCAGCAACTCTGACCCTGTGGGTTCTGTCACTCAGCCAGTTTGCAACCCATCTTGTGATGTATGGGTTAACATTTAAGCTGATGAGTTTTTCAATGATACCCGAGTGGGGTATTGTATCAAGGCCTTCGCCAGATCGAGGTAGGCTGTATGGACTGCCTTTCCCTCATCAATGGCTTTGGTGACTGTTTCAAAAAGTCAACCAAGTTTAGAAGGCATGATCTGCCTTTGACAAAGCCAAACTGGGATGGATCCAAAGTCTGCAAATTCCCTATGTCTTTATTTATGAGGTCCATTATGATCCTCTCCATGGCTTTGCAGATAAGGCTTGTCAAGCTAATGGGCCGGTAATTTCCAGGGTCGGTGGAGGCACCGCCTTTGTGAAGTGGGACCACAGTTGCAGTGCGCCACTCCCTGGGTACGTATCCAGAGGTAAGACTATGATTAAACAGCTGTCCTAGCTGTGGGTTTAATTCCTCGTTGAGTTTGTGGAGCACACAGCCGGGGACACCATCAGGTCCCATGGATGCTGTGTTTTTGCTTTGGAGAGAGCAGTTCTCACGTGGGCGTTGGAGATGTTTGGGGGGCGGCAATCGCTTGGTATAGATATCCCGCCTTTGGGGGGGGAGGGGGGGAGAAGTTTGCACTGAACCTGTCAGCCAGTATGTTGGCAATGTCTGTAGGATCAGTAATCTTCACATCATTTTGAACTAGTTCTGAGCATATCTGGGAGTTTCCTCCCAGGTTTCTAACATAGCTAAAGAAGGCCTTATGATTGTCTTTTGAGTCTTTAGCTATTTTTCTCTCAAAATTTGCTTTGGATGATTTTATGAGAGCTCTTAGTTTTTTACTTATAGTGATCAAGGGTGTCTTACCTTTTAAAGATTTTGCTCTATCTTGTAGTAGCTTCCTCCTTTTGTTGTAGAGTTTGTTTATGGCTGGGGTCCACCAGACTGGACGCTTGCCTTTGGTACAAAGAGTCTTTGTTTTGCTTGGGATTGCCTTATCCATGCAGTCCTGCAGGTGCTGGTAGAAGGCATCTATAAGTGATTCAGCGGCTTGAGTACTGTTTTCCGCCGCACGGGGCCTTAAAGGAGACCACACTAGTCTTTAGAAGTGTGAAGTCGGCTTTCGAGAAGTTCTTTACTGTGGTCTTTTTATTTCAGGTGGGGTGGGATGAGGACCTCCAGCGAGATTAGTTTGTGATCTGATCTCACCAGTGAGGGGTATACTTCCGGTGTTGAACATTGTGCTCCCATGTTCGTGATGATGAGATCAAGTATGTTTTCTCCTCTTGTGGGGATGGTGACTAGTTGTTCCATGGCATTTGAGTTTATGAATTCCAGGAACTTTTGGGCTAGGGTGTTTGGGCTTGAGTAGTGTTCCCAGTCTATATTAGGGTAATTGAAGTCACCTAGTATGATGGTGTTTGGTGATACATTTATCCCCTCTAGTGTTTTCAGGAAGGCCATGTGAGGTTCCTGAGTTTGTGAGGGTGGCCTGTAACATGCTACAATTTGCAGAGCAGTCTTGCCTATGGTTAATTGCACCTGGATGGTCTCCGATGCATCGTGCGTTGCCACCAGTCTTGAGGTGTGGGTGTCCTTGATGAATATGGATACCCCTCCTTTCTTGGTATTGTCTGGATTTTGGGGCCGAACGCATGATAAGAGATAAAACCTGATAGTGCTGGGGTGCTCTCAGGAGCCTTGAACCAGGTTTCTGTCACTGCACAGACATCGATGTTCTCCATACTGAGAAGGGCCTCGAGTGCGTGCATTTTGAGATTTAGACTTCTGGCATTGAGCAGCATTACCCTTAGTTTTTTTCCTTTTTGTGTTCTAGGGTGGTAGGTTTAGAATTTGAGCCTTGCCTAAAAAGGCACTATGGGGTGGCAAGAGCCTTTGCCAATATCCGGAATCCCAGGGTGACAGGTGCAAGCCGCCCTTGCGAAGCAGCGTGGCTTGTCCAGCATGTCATCCCAGGCAGACAGACATTGATCCCCTTTGAATGACACCAGAGTTTAAGCCAATTGTTAAAGCTGATCATCTTATCTCTGTATTGTGGCATCATTCTTGGTGAAGGTAGGATACTGCTCAAGGTCAGGGTCATACCTGCCTGGGCTACATAATCAGAGAGCTCCTCAATGTCTCTTTTCATGTAGTCCAAGGAGGTACGCCTCAGGTCGCTTACACCAGCGTGGACAATGACTGAGTCGTATTTGTACCTGCTGTTGAGAGACCTGAGTGCTTGCGTTATGTGGCGGATTCTAGCGCCCGACAGGCAGCTTACTGTGACCTTCTCCTTACTCAGTCTGGTGAGCGGGACGCCAGTGTGTCTGACTATGGAGTCACCAATGACTAGTGTGTCTGGCATTGTGTTTGGCCTTAAGGGCTGTGACTGTTTGACACTCTGACTGTGAGGTCTATGTGTTGCAGGTGTTGTGTTCTGAGGTGGTGGTTGTTTGGGTGTCTGCTTTGGTGGCCTCTGCTGTTTTGGTAGATTTTGATCAGAGCCGCCAGTATGTCTTTGTGTGTTTATGTGTATGATTTGAGGTTGTGATGGTACTATGTGAGACTGGGTCTATAGTGTGTGTGGTAACCTTCTCCTCCTGACTGGTCTTGCCAGTCCTATGTTGAGAGAGCTCAGCCTCCAGTTTGGCCATATAGTTGCATCTCTCGCATGTATTTGTGTTTTGTGGGAGGAGGAGAGGGTTGTTCGTGTACATGAGGCAATTGTAACATTGCCTCAATATTCCCAGGTTCACCAGCTGAGCAGGAGAGGACACTAGCAACTGATCCCTCGACATGCTAGAAGGACTAGACAAAAAAACTTTAAAAGAGATTCCGGGGACGGGTGACCGAGAAATTGGGGTTTGCCTTTTGGGGTGCTATCTATAAGAGTGCCGTATCAAGGTAATAAGTACTGTAGGAGCAAGTGCTAGGTTTAACAGATAGAGAAAAGTCTACTTGGAGTCAAGTAGAGATGATCTTTTTAGGTATTAGAGAAAGTGCTAGTAACAGGGATGCTTAAAGGTAAGATTGAAAAGAATGCACTCTGCAGTGTGCACTAGAGAAGTTAGATATGAAAGTAGGTAACTACAATAACTGAAGAAAGAACACACTCTGCCAGGTAAAGCACTCTTATTCAAAAGTCAGAGTCATATACAAAAAGAAAATAAAGAGTGCACCATCAGCTGAAATACAAACTTGTCAGCAAATAACTCCAAATAACAGTCTATTGAAAGAAAGCTTCGTTTATTCCAAACAAACAGGAGCTGCAGCAAGTCATAAAAGTTAGCGTTGACACAACTTCTTCAGACATAAAAACCAAGTAAAACTAGCTCCTTTTAAACACATGATCACATGATGTCATAATTAATTTAATTTAAAGGGACAAACATTCATAGAAAAAAGTACTATTTAAAATCATATGTTGTTAACATCCTGTACTAAAAACATTACAGACATTAGGCACATAAATAGATCAGAATGCATTGTAATGAAAACATAAAGAAATAGTGGTAATGAATGAATAATAATAATAAAATAAAAAAATAAAATAAATGAGTAATTCTAATGATTTAAGGGTCTGGAAGCTAAAAAAGGCTTGATGGAAAGCCTTTCATTGAGTCCAAACTTATTTGCCTGTAATTTCACAATCCACTTGCCCTCTTGCTCTTCTACTCTATTTTTGACATTTCCTAACCTATTACCTGTCTTTACCAACTCAAGAACATGAAACTTAAAGGTGTGGTTGTCACCAACCTCAACCACATGCCTAGCTAATGCATTCAATGCATTACTCCTGGATATTGGCGATATGTGTTCTCTGATCCGTTCTCAGGGATCTGGTGGTCATGCCCACGTAAAACATCCTGCAGGACTGGCACTCAGCCAAATAAACCAGATTCCTTGACTTACAAGTTGCACAATGTTTGAAATCATAACTTTGTGTGATAGGATGTGTGAACGTGGGTATTGGCTATGTATCTGCACTGATTGCAGGATGAACAAGCAAAGTGCCAAGCCTTGAACATGTGCTGTCATTAGTATGGACTCTATCATAACAAAGTAGCCTATTCAATGACATCATGTTCTTATAAGCTACTCTAGGTTTGTTATCTACTAGAGATCTAATGTTCTCATCGATCATAAGAAGGTTCCAATGTTTATGAAAAATATCCAAAACATATTTGTTCTTGTTGGTATATGGAATAGTAATCCTATTTGTTAGAGCCCTGGACGTACGTCGGGTAGATGTACAAGGAATGTCATGTTTCTTAATAGTGGGCATAGCTACGTTGTCCCTTCTCAGATCACCTTCTGAAACAGCTGTGAGTACAGAGTTCCTGTTATATCCCCTTGTTATAAAGTTGTCGCCTTATCCATGCAGTCCTGCAGGTGCTGGTAGAAGGCATTTGTAAGTGATTCAGCGGCTTGAGTACTGTTTTCCGCCGCACGGGGCCTTAAAGGAGACCACACTAGTCTTTAGAAGTGTGAAGTCGGCTTTCGAGAAGTTCTTTACTGTGGTCTTTTTTATTTCAGGTGGGGGGTGGGATGAGGACCTCCAGCGAGATTAGTTTGTGATCTGATCTCACCAGTGAGGGGTATACTTCCGGTGTTGAACATTGTGCTCCCATGTTCGTGATGATGAGATCAAGTATGTTTTCTCCTCTTGTGGGGATGGTGACTAGTTGTTCCATGGCATTTGAGTTTATGAATTCCAGGAACTTTTGGGCTAGGGTGTTTGGGCTTGAGTAGTGTTCCCAGTCTATATTAGGGTAATTGAAGTCACCTAGTATGATGGTGTTTGGTGATACATTTATCCTCTAGTGTTTTCAGGAAGGCCATGTGAGGTTCCTGAGTTTGTGAGGGTGGCCTGTAACATGCTACAATTTGCAGAGCAGTCTTGCCTATGGTTAATTGCACCTGGATGGTCTCCGATGCATCGTGCGTTGCCACCAGTCTTGAGGTGTGGGTGTCCTTGATGAATATGGATACCCCTCCTTTCTTGGTATTGTCTGGATTTTGGGGCCGGAACGCATGATAAGAGGTAAAACCTGATAGTGCTGGGTTGCTCTCAGGAGCCTTGAACCAGGTTTCTGTCACTGCACAGACATCGATGTTCTCCATACTGAGAAGGGCCTCGAGTGCGTGCATTTTGAGATTTAGACTTCTGGCATTGAGCAGCATTACCCTTAGTTTTTTCCTTTTTTGTGTTCTAGGGTGGTAGGTTTAGAATTTCAGCCTTGCCTAAAAAAGGCACTATGGGGGTGGCAAGAGCCTTTGCCAATATCCGGAATCCCAGCGGTCACAGGTGCAAGCCGTCCCTTCAGCAGCAGCGTGGCTTGTCCAGCATGTCATCCCAGGCAGACAGACATTGGATCCCCTTTGAATGACACCAGAGTTTAAGCCAATTGTTAAAGCTGATCATCTTATCTCTGTATTGTGGCATCATTCTTGGTGAAGGTAGGATACTGCTCAAGGTCAGGGTCATACCTGCCTGGGCTACATAATCAGAGAGCTCCTCAATGTCTCTTTTCATGTAGTCCAAGGAGGTACGTCTCAGGTCGTTTACACCAGCGTGGACAATGACTGAGTCGTATTTGTACCTGCTGTTGAGAGGCCTGAGTGCTTGCGTTATGTGGCGGATTCTAGCGCCCGACAGGCAGCTTACTGTGACCTTCTCCTTACTCAGTCTGGTGAGCGGGACGTCAGTGTGTCTGACTATGGAGTCACCAATGACTAGTGTGGCTGGCATTGTGTTTGGCCTTAAGGGCTGTGACTGTTTGACACTGACTGTGAGGTCTATGTGTTGCAGGTGTTGTGTTCTGAGGTGGTGGTTGTTTGGGTGTCTGCTTTGGTGGCCTCTGCTGTTTTGGTAGATTTTTGATCAGAGCCCGAGTATGTCTTTGTGTGTTTATGTGTATGATTTGAGGTTGTGATGGTACTATGTGAGACTGGGTCTATAGTGTGTGTGGTAACCTTCTCCTCCTGACTGGTCTTGCCAGTCCTATGTTGAGAGAGCTCAGCCTCCAGTTTGGCCATATAGTTGCATCTCTCGCATGTATTTGTGTTTTGTGGGAGGAGGAGAGGGTTGTTCTGTGTACATGAGGCAATTGTAACATTGCCTCAATATTCCCAGGTTCACCAGCTGAGCAGGAGAGGACACTAGCAACTGATCCCTCGACATGCTAGAAGGACTAGACAAAAAAACTTTAAAAGAGATTCCGGGGACGTGGGTGACCGAGAAATGGGGTTTGCCTTTTGGGGTGCTATCTATAAGAGTGCCGTATCAAGGTAATAAGTACTGTAGGAGCAAGTGCTAGGTTTAACAGATAGAGAAAAGTCTACTTGGAGTCAAGTAGAGATGATCTTTTTAGGTATTAGAGAAAGTGCTAGTAACAGGGATGCTTAAAGGTAAGATTGAAAAGAATGCACTCTGCAGTGTGCACTAGAGAAGTTAGATATGAAAGTAGGTAACTTGAGTTTTACCTGTTTAAAAATTCATAAAAGAACTACTTATATGAACACCAGCATCACTGCTCATTCTCTTACCATGTCTATCTTTCTAAGTATTTTTGTTGATCTGTTCCCTATTCCATACTCTTCTAATCATGACACTTCTTGCCTTAATTACTTTATAGTTTTCTCTAGTCAATACTTCCATGATGGCATTTGATTTCTTCCTTTCCCTTATTGCCCTGTATTCTTGTGGTGCTGCACAGTAATATATCCTGTTTACTTCCGTTATATCATATGAATTTCTGTTAATAGTTTTGATTTCTGTATTCATTTGTTTTATCAGACTTCTAACATTTTGGTTCTTATTGACCTTCTGAAATCTATTTCTTTCATCAATCTTAATATGTCTATCCATTTCTATTAAATCAAACAGCTCTTCTCCAGATCATTTTCTTCTAAACTGAGGGCATATTCTTTATTCTCCATTTCCTGTGGGTACTCTACAGAAAATTCCAGAACATCTTCCTGTGACATACTCTCTTCATCTGTATCCCTGCTCATCTGTTGTTCTTTCATATGTGAACTCACTGGCCTATCACTCCACAACATTGATTACATCAGAGTTGCCACCATTTCCTGTTCTTTCCCTTGCTGTACAATTCCAGCTGAACTCTTGTACTGGTTTCCTACCGAAGGCTCCAGAGTATCTTCATGTGGCAACTGATCAGATGCTTCCTATTCCACCTGTTTCTCCTTAGTTTGGTGACTCGCTGTGTCATTACCAGAGTTGAATTTTCTACACTAAATCCTTCACTTAACATGTAATCCATAACTTCAGCTTCTCCATCTTTAACTTCCTCATTACTAATCCCGTTTTCTACTCCCCATTTTGTTTTCTTATTTTTTTGTATTTTAAACGTTTCCACATCTGGATGCTTTGCCTGCATTATTCCTCAAATATCTTTGCTGCTGCTTTTTGTGTGGATTAGTTTTGCTTTCTCCATTCCGTGAATATCGCACCATATTAAATCTCCTTTTCTTTCCCATGCCCATATTTCTTCTTCAGATGTCTCCTGCTCCTCCTGTTTCTGTTTTCTCTTACTTGGGTGACTTGTTCCATCATGCTGTGATATAACCTGTGTTAGCCTTTCTACACTACAATCTTCACTTTGCAGGTATTCCATAACTTCAGCTTCCATTTGTTTAACTTCTAACCTTTTGTTCTGAATCCCCCCTTTGTGATCTTATTTTTTTGTATTGTGATATTTTCCATCTCTGGGTGCCTTTGCCTGTATTTTTCTTGAAATATCTGTGGAGCTGCTTTTTGGTATTGATTAGTTTGGCTTTCTCCTTTGTACAAATATTACACCATATCAAATCTCTCTATCTTGTGTTCATGTTTCTTTTTATACCTTTTAAAAATCTCTATTTTTTTTTATTTTTATTTTCAGACTTCCTTAGTTGCTTATTTTTTGAAATGGCCCAAGGTTTTTCATGAATCTGTTGTATTAATGAACACATATTTGCATTGGAAGCTTTTGACAGTTTTTCCTGTGCATGCATTTTGCTTTCCTCTAATATTTCTCTTAATCTTTTTGAATATCTTCTATCCAGAAATTCTGGGCTTCTTGCCTAATAGTAACAATACATATCTTTCTTATCCTCAGTAGTCCACTCTATCATCTTTATGGCTCTTTTTTGGCATGTCAGGTTTTGTAGTTTTTGTGGACTACTGCTTCCTTCTGCAATGGGGAGGGGGTGGCAATCCTCTCCCTGTGCCTGGCCTGGCCCCATTGTAGGAATGTTTCCATGTCTTGAGGATTCTACATTGCCAGTTTTTCCATTCCTGGCACCAGTGCACCTGCCAGGATTGGGCACTTTTTCTCTTGGGATGTGTACCCAGTTGTCTTTTTTATTTTTAACATACTTTTGTCCATGATTTATACTATATAAAATACAGTCTATATATCAGCGTTGTCTTGATGAGATTTTGTAAAAAAACAAGGTCCACTTCATGAAAGTACTCACCAAGACATGAAGATGAATTCAATTCTAGCAAAACTTCTGTCCTTTGTTGCTGATTTTATCATCTCTCCATCCGTACCCCTGTATAAACTATATAAGCAGTCTTATGAAGTGTAAGAAATCAGAAGTGATGAAATCATCGTAAAACACATTAGACCTAGGATAGAGTATGGAATAATAGTATGGAAACCTTATAAAAACTAGCATACATAAATTGGAAAGAGTACAGTGGGAATACATCCATGGATATGGAAGTTTAAGTTATTATGAAAGACTAAAATATCTAAAGTTGTGCTGTATGTCATACAGATGTTTAAGAAGAGAACTTATTCAAAGTATATAGGGCATTTATAAACAATTGCCCCTGAGAATGCTTGAGCTTATCAAAGAATAGTAGAGACTTATCAGACAACCCAAGTAAGAGATTATATAGGAATGAGTAATGTACCGATTGGTTCTCTGACTCTGTAGCTGATGCCTGGACTAGACTACCGAATTATATGAAAGCAGCACTAGTTTAGATATTTGTTGGAAAAACTTGGACAGACTCGGGATTACTGTTCTGGAATATTAGCAAGTTAGAAGGAAATCTATGCTCTTGCTTGAAATAGTTGTATGTATGTATGTTTGTAGGTATGCATGTATGTTTGTATATATATATGCATGTTTGTATGTATGCATGTATGAATGTTTCTATGTATGTACATATGTTTGTTGTATGTATGTATGTACTCATCCTTTCTATGTTCCTTACCTTTTTTCTTCTTTTTATGTTTCACATAAACCCCTCATTTTTTTTTTCAGCATTTTTTATTAAGGTATATAGCTACTTAGTAGAAATTATTCCCTAGGTGACTTTTTTACAAAGAAGAGACACAGTCATTCCTTGATGGAAATGTATACAGACCCCTTCATGGGTAGAGGGTCATTTTAATATGGTGCCATCATTCTCCTTCATGAACCCATACTCCAGCAGTCTATGGGCTCTTTTGACATTATATATTCTGTGCTTCCTTTATTTATCCTGTTGTTAATTCTAAACTCAGATCTCTCCTTATATCTACCCTTTCCTTTTTTATTTTGAAACTGTTGCTTAGATGCTCATTAATACTTTACTGGTCATCTGTAGCCCTTCTCTTAGCTAATTGAGTGGGATATGTTATATAATGTAAATAGCTTTACTTATTTCTATAAAGACTTTCTCCTGAGCATACAAAGAAAGCTTCCCTGGACAGCTGAGGCTAGTCTACATTTATGTGAAAGCACAAATCAGTTTTGCATGTACAACCATGCTCTCCAATCCCCATACCATTAGTCCCGAGTGCCCTCCTGGTTGTAACCTATGATAAGAAGGGGATAACATAATAATCATGCATGCTTATTTCATGCTAAAGCACTCAGCTATAGGTCCATAGCTTCACAGATCAGTACTAAACAGGCAATCTCAACAAACAGATACAGCATAGCCATGTACCCTAGTAAGTACTTTTGGTATGTTTAGCTCCTTTTTTGACAAGGGTCATACTACAAATCAATGGGGAAATTTTATATGAACTTAGCCATTCATAACAACTTGACTTAAATAAGGCTAAGGCATAAAACCATTTAACATGAAAGGTAAATTTGTTCCACAGGTAGGGATACTTTGGGTAATAAACCTTTCCCTGCACAAAGTCCTGTTTATGTTACAATGTAATATTACAGTTGTGGTGTGAGTGAGTGTTCTGAATGTGGTGAAGCCATTGTATAACAGGGTCTTTAACAGAAAAAAAAGTTAAGACAGATAGCTAATGTAAAAGTCTGTGCAAGATGAAAACGGTGCAGGACATTAATGCACCTGGGTAGTTAAGGGAACCTAGCCCTTTCAGTCTGTTGGTTAGGAAACGTGAAGGTCTTTCAAGCTGGCTACATGCTTGGTATGATACACACCAATCAGTGTGTATTTAAATTCCAATTGGGAGGAGCACCAAAATGGGTCTGATTACCCAGGGCATTCAACGGCTGAGATATGCTAGCCTAGTTAACAAAATACTGTACTAATCTTGGAAAAAATATTTATTTAACACTGTCATCCACTTATAATTCCTTACTTACAAACTTATAAAAGGATAGTGAGGGAAACTTACTCACAAGCGAGGAGAGTGTGTTGAGCAGATGGAAAGAGTACTTTGAAGGACTGATGAATGAAGAGAATGAGAGAGATAGAAGGTTGGATGATGTGGGGATAGTGAATCAGGAAGTGAAACAGATTAGCAAGGAGGAAGTAAGGACAGCTATGAAGAGGATGAAGAATGGAAAGGCTGTTGGTCCAGATGACATACCAGTGGAAGCATGGAGGTGCTTAGGAGAAATGGCAGTGGAGTTTTTAACGAGATTGTTTAATGAAATCTTGGAAGGTCAGAGGATGCCTGAGGAGTGGAGAAAAAGTGTTTTGGTACCTGTTTTTAAGAATAAGGGTGATGTGCAGAGCTGTAGTTACTACAGAGGAATTAAACTGATCAGTCACACATTGAGGTTATGGGAAAGAGTAGTGGAAGCTAGGTTAAGAAGGGAGGTGATGATTAGTGATCAGCAGTATGGTTTCATGCCGGGAAAGAGTCCTACAGATGCGATATTTGCTCTGAGAGTGTTGATGGAGAAATACAGAGAAGGTCAGATGGAGGTGCATTGTGTCTTTGTGGACTTGGAGAAAGCATATGATAGGGTGCCTACAAAGGAGTTGTGATATTGTATGAGGAAGTCAGGAGTGGCAGAGAAGTATGTAAGAGTGGTACAGGATATGTACAAGGGTAGTGTTTCAGTGGTGAAGTCTGCAGTGGGAGTGACAGATGCATTTAAGGTGGAGGTGGGATTACATCAAGGCTCAGCTCTGAGCCCTTTCTTATTTGCAATGGTGATGGACAGGTTGACAGACGAGATCAGACAGGAGGACCCATTGACTATAATGTTTGCAGATGACATTGTGATCTGTAGTGAGAGTTGGGACCAGGTTGAGGAGACCCTGGAGAGGTGGAGATATGCTCTAGAGAGGAGAGGAATGAAGGTCAGCAGAACTAAGACAGAATATATGTGTGTGAATGAGAGGGAGGATAGAGGAATGGTGAGGATGCAGGCAGCAGAGTTGGCAAAGGTAGATGAGTTTAAATACTTGGGATCAACAGTTCAGAGTAATGGTGAGTGTGGAAGAGAGGTGAAGAAGAGAGTACAGGCAAGGGGGAAAGGGTGGAGAAGAGTGTCAGGAGTGATTGTGACAGATGGGTACCAGTAAGAGTGAAAGGGAAGGTCTACAAGAGGGCAGTGAGACCAGCTATGTTGTATGGGCTGGAGACGGTGGCACTGACAAAAAGGCAGGAGTCAGAGCTGGAAGTGGCAGAGTTAAAGATGTTATGATTTGCACTGGGTGTGACAAGGATGGGCAGGATTAGGAATCAGTATATTAGAGGGTCAACTCAGGTTGGACAGTTTGCAGACAAAGTCAGAAAGGCATGATTACGCTGGTTTGGACATGTGCTGAGGAGGGATGCTGGGTATATTGGGAAAAGGATGCTAAGGATGGAGCTGCCAGGTAAGAGGAAAAGAGGACGGCCTAAGATAGGGTTTATGGATGTGGTGAGAGAGGACATGCAGGTGGTTGGTGTTACAGAGCAATATGCAGAGGACAGTAAGAAATGGAAACAGATGATCCACTGTGGTGACCCCTAAAGGGAACAGCCAAAAGAGAGAAGAAGAAGATCCACTTTTAATTCCAAATGGACTTCAAAATAAAAGCAGCTTTTCAGTCAGTCCATTTTATACTGAAAGATAATCACATGAAACCATCACGTGACTATGATAATACATAACCTTTAATACATCAAAATGTAAACATATAAAAAATCTCCTTTCATTTAAAAATGCTGTATATAATATATATATATATATATATATATATATATATATTGGTTTATGCCAGAATATTGAGTTTTCAGAAATTTATATGGTTAAGACCATATGTTCGACTTTCTGAAAATGGAAAGCATTTGAATACAGATCATGGCACAGTGGAGACTAGGTAATTTACCATTTTCCCCACTGTAGTGCAATCTTGGAGTTGGTATGTAGGGGGTGTGGGGATTCAGCTGCCTTATGGGGAGTGCAGGGTAGCTTGCCGCCTGCAAAAACATAGAGTTTTGATGCATTGTTTTATTTGAGTTTTAGTAATGTAGAACATATGGTCTCAACCATATGAAGTTCAAGTTTCTGAAAACTCAATATTCTGGCGTAAACCCATCTATACTGGAAGTAGTCTTAATTTATTGGCCAGGAGTAAAATTTAACATGTTATTGATACTTTTATGGTAGCTGATTCACCTAAAATAGGAATACCATTTGGAATTCCAAAAATACATCAAGATAATTTCTTTCCACCTTTTAAGCCAATTGTTCCTGGGCCCAAAAATGTTACTGAAGATATTTCAGTGCTCAGCATTATGTTTGTTTATTGACAATAATTTAAATCTGATAGTTCAGAATTTAAAAAGGTTATATAAAAGATTTTTGGGATTTTTTAGAAAAGATATTTAACTATAAAATTGATTGGAATGAAACATTTTTGTTTATTTCAGATATAAAATCTCTATTTACTTGTAGTCCCTTCAGTGATGAGACTTGATTTTGTTACAATATATCTAACTCATTTTTTTTGGAAACAAGTATTATTAATACATTCTGTATATTATTGGAATTTATGTTCAAAAACAATATATTTGTATTTGACTTTAAATATTTTAGTCAAATAAAAGGAGCACTGTAGGAAGGGGGAGGTGCTGCACCTCCTCCTACATTTATAAATTTAATTTTAGGGTGGTAGTATGAATATAACCTTAAAAAATATCCTTTTGTTTCATAAAGTAGTAGTTTATTAAAGATTTGTTGATGATCTTTTTTGGCTTTGGAAAGGTAGTGAATTAGAATGTTTAGATGTTGCAACCTAATTAAACAAGAGTACCTATTTTTTAAATTTTTCTATACAGGCTTGAGGTACTACAATAAATTTTCTAGATATTGAATAGGAGATGGAGTAAATTGACAAAAAGTTTGAAAGTAACATATATAGTGAAAAGTCTTTTGTAAATGATTATTTACATTTTGGAAGTACCTAATCTAAATCTATAAAATGAGTTATCCCCAGAAAACAAATTATTAGAGCTTCAAGAGCGATTACAAAAAAAATAAATATTTTTGGAGAAGATGAAACAGTTGGTAGAATGTTTTCCCAAAGGGGTATGACTATAAGTTTTTACAGGCGGTAGTAACAAAATAAAAGTTAGGAGAAATATTGATTTTTACCCTACATTACATAAGGAGATACCTGCTCAAAAAGGAAAGAAAGGAAAAAAAGAAAGGAGGAACAATACCTTTTGTACAGAGATGACAATAGATGGTTAAGAAATATAAATAAATCAGTTAAGAATCACTAGAAAGTTTTAATGGAAAATGATGATTTTGTTGAAAGAATAGAAAAAACCCCAGATTTTATGTATAAAAGGAGGGGAATTTAAAAAAGCCTTTTTGCAAACTGATAATACAAACGTAATGCCTATATTGACATCTAAAGCTCATGGAGTAAACCAATGTTTGAATTGTGGAAGTTGTAGTTATATTTATGAGGGATCTTGCATTTATTTAGAACATCATGATAAAACTTTGTGTTTCTGGGCACTTTGGCATATTTTATATGCTCAGATTGCACTAGTTTTTATATAGCATAAAAATGAACAAGCACAGGAATCTGTCTAGTTCTAACCTGACTACCATGAGTGCTGAGGAAAAAAAAAAAAACAAAGAAACTAGTGGTCTTAAAACTTCATTTATAAGCTCAGTTGCAATAATTTTTAAAAATCATGAAACCCAGGTTGTGTTCCAAAGCAACAAGCCTTTATTCATCACAGACAAGTGATCCTCAGTAACAAAAGATTAGAAATATTTATCTATGTAAGTGGGTATGCTTGTGGATCTTTATATCTGCATGTATGTGTGCACATAGGTTTTCATGAATATGTATGCATGTATGGATGTGTGAATGAATATATAATGTTTGTATATATATATATATATATATATATATATATATATATATAGGGGTCTACTTCATTTCACTGAAAACACACCACTGAAACTCATTTAGTTGAAAATTAATTTCACTGAAAATCAGTTGCCTGAACACAATTCACTGAAAGCTCACTTGACTGAAAACTCATTTGACTGAAACTCATTTCGTTGAAAGGTATATGCTGTGTTCCACACTGTAGTGCGATCCTGGAGTTAGTATATATAGTAAGAGGGGGTGTGGGGGGCACAGCCCCCGATATAGTCTGGGTTTATATTATCTTCTGGAAAGAGTTATTCATTCAACTTGTTAGTATCCATGTCTATGGTTTCCAACATTTAAAATAGGTGGGGGGATATGACCACCACACTCCCCAATGTGGGGGGCTGTGACAGCATTTTGCAATTCAGAAACATATTACCGCTAATTTGCATGTCTCTGAATAGCAGTTGTGGCCTAGGACATAGTTGATTATTTAAGCTTAGGCATGTTTTGTTGACTAGTTGTTGATTTTTGCTTGAACTTTTCTGTTCAGGTCTCCGGTTAAGTCATCATCTTCTTTCAGCTGTTCCCGTTAGGGGTCGCCACAGCAGATCACCTGTTTCCATTTCTTCCTGTCCTCTGCATCTTGCTCTGTCACACCAACCACTTGCATGTCCTCTCTCACCACATCCATAAACCTTATCTTAGGCCTTCCTCTTTTCCTGTTACCTGGTAGCTTGATCCTTAGCATCTTTTTCCCAATATACTCAGCATCCCTCCTCAGCACATGTCCAAACCAATGTAATCATGCCTCTCTGGCTTTGTCTCCAAACCTTCCAACCTGGGCTGACCCTCTAATATACTGATTCCTAATCCTGTCCATCTTAGTCACACCCAGTGCAAATCTTAACATCTTTAACTCTGCCACATCCAGTTCTGACTCCTGCCTTTCCGTCAATGCTACCGTCTCCAACCCATATAACATAGCTGGTCTCACTACCCTCTTGTAGACCTTCCCTTTCACTCTTATTGGTACCCGTCTGTCACAAATCACTCCTGACACTCTTCTCCACCCACTTATCCTGCCTGTACTCTCTTCTTCACCTCTCTTCCACACTCACTGTTACACTGAACTATTGACCCCAAGTATTTAAACTCATCCACCTTCGCCACCTCTACTCCTTGCATCCTCACCATTCCTCTATCCTCCCTCTCATTCACATACATATATTCTGTCTTAGTCCTGCTGACCTTCATTCCGCTTCTCTCTTGAGCATATCTCCACATTTAAAATAAGTACAGTGTCGAGCACACAGTATAGATAAATTATACATTTTTGGGCCAGATCATGCAGTCTACTGTGCTTCTGTTTGGGGGAGCATTACATTTATTAATTAATTCAACATAAAACTAAAAAAAAAGCATTTTATATATTTTATTTTTTATTTATTTATTTATTTAACATTTGTTGACCGGGAAAGTCCGACTAGGTTCCACAGATCCTGTTTTCAGCGAAGGCCCAGGGAGAAATGCTCCAGAAGCATGTCTTTAGATACATTTTCTCCTCTCTCTCTCTATATATATATATATATATATTATACATACATACATACATATATATATATATATATATATATATATATATATATATATATATATATATATATATATATATATGTAATATGTTTGCTAGAGCAGTCAATTAGTAGAATCATAACTGGCAGAAAAAAATTAGTATAAATCACATTTGGTATAAGATTCATTTGGTACAATTAAATTAGTTTTATGCATGTAGTGGTTATATTTTTAGGCTGAATTCTGATAAATGGTTTAGTTACCTAATTTTTACAGAATGACTGTTATTGTTCTTGATGTTTTTATCCTGTGCTTGCTTAAAGTTTTACTTATTTATTTTATCTTTATCTTTATTGCATTTTTTTACCAGGATAGTCCGCCTAGGCAGAGAATCAACCCCTTTTTCCAGAGAAGGCCCAGGGAGAAAAGCTCCAAAAGAAATATACATTAAATCTGGTAAGTTTATGTTACAAAGTAGCAATAACAGGCTTAGTTTCATAGGTGATTTCTAGGTTAATTACTGCAGGGACCTTTTTAAGCTTAGCTATGCTTCCCAAAGATGAGAATCAAACCCTCTACCCTGTGTCTGCACGGGAAACACCTTAAGTATTATGCCAGCCCACATCCCTAATAATACATGTTTGTTAACTAGGTGGGCCCATTGGACATAAAGCCCCTTTTCAGGGATAGTCCAGGAGCAATGTCTGGTTGAGTGACATGCTGAAGACTACAGAGTAGGCAAATGAAGACTGTGGGAACTGAATCCCATATCATAGGAACTATAGCTCACAACCTTCACCTCTGCACCAACTGCCAGCACTGAGAAATGTTATCTCAGGTTCACAGGTAAGTACTCAATTTCATAGGTAAAAATGATAAATGGTTTCACTGTATTCAGCCTATATACAATGTTACTATTAAAAAAGTTGCTAAATTAGTTATAAGCCATAAATATAATAAGTTATGCAATGCAATGAAAATAACGTTTTACTGTTATAATGTCGAGTGTGCCTTGTGTGAAACTGAAAAGTGCGATCCTTAAAATGCAGACATACCTTTAAAAGGTGTATGAAATGTCTACCCTCGAAAACCGACTCTAATACGGCATTCGACACTATGCAGTCGAGCTTTACACTGTCGGCATAATATGTAGTATGCATTGGCTCGAGTGCATGATGTTTCATACTGAGATTGTGGGACAGTGCGGATTGGGGGATTTACCCTTTTCTGCACTGTAGTGTAATCTCGGAGTTGGAATTCCTGCCTGCAGTTGTGGGGGGTGCAGGGGGTGTGTCAGCACTGTGAAATATGTATCTGGTCTGTACGTCCTGCTGCAAAGGGGACAATGGACTTCTGCCTTAATTAGGTTGCCAATATTCCAACCTAATTAATATTCAGAACATCGAACATGTAAACTGCATTTTTGAATGGTTTACATTCTGATGTTTGATTGTTTAATAGTAAACCGAAAATAACTGGATTCTATTGAACTATATGAATAGCCAGAGAACAGAGTTGATTTAATCAGAAAGTAGTATTTGTAACTGTGTAGATGAAGAAAGGAGATGGGTTATGGGATAGTACGGAAAAAAGTATGAGGAATCAAAACAGAGAGAAGAAAGTGACAGAAAAGAAGATAAAAGTTGACAAAAGACTACTGTGAGCTGTTGATATGGGGGGAGGGGTGGATAGAGGATGAGCAGATGATGAAGTAAACTGGAATTTGTTAATATGCTGTATGGGTGGCTGGGACAGAGATTGTTATGTTTGTAAGGGTTACAATCAGTAAATAGTGCCAGTGCATAGAACTGTGATCACTGTTTTTAATGGGAAATCACTGCTTGTGTGTGGGGGGATAGCCCTCCCAAGCAATTGTTTTGGTTTCCCACATGCTTACTCTTGCTTTCCAGAGTGGAGTTCAATGAATGTCCAAGCACAAATTAAAAAAAAATGTCTTAATCCACTTACCAGGCTATTTTTGAAATAGTCTGACATTACATTACGTCTCTACATGTGGAATCCTGCTTTTTGCTCTGCTTGAAAAGCAGCTCACTGCTCTGCTATATGTAGTAGAGAAGATCAGTTTCTATTGGCTCAAGCTGCCTTAGTCACTGAAAGAAAAAGAAAATAAGTACTGGGCATCTGAAGAAGTTTGTTACAAACATGCAAACAAGTTTTTTAAAGAATATATATATATATATATATATATATATATATATATATATATATATATATATATATATATATATATATATATTTTTTTTTTTCAATTTATCAGCAGAGTCAGTTATCCATTATGCAGGAAGATAAGTGCAGAGGGAATATTTGTGTGTGTGTGTGTGTGTGTGTGTGTGTGTGTGTGTGTGTGTGTGTGTCTGTGTGTGTATGTGTGTGTCTGTGTGCATGTCTCTGTAGGGCTTACCTGCTAATCTCAACTGATTTTGCTGAATATGAGTGATTTTTGCCTTTTTATTTAATTTGCTCTTTCTAAAGTTTGTTTTTACTGGCAAATCAAACAGTAATTCAGTCACTGAATAATGACAGAAATGTATGTTTCAGACTTAATAGTCTTCAGAAAAAGCATGCTTAAGCAAAGTTAGTTACTTAAGCGACCTTATAAATGTATAAAGACAGTATATGATCTGGATTTAGGTCCTTTGTCCCTCATTGCATTTTAGGGTTTTCCTTGATTCTTCAGGTAAGTGGTTGAGAGCGATCTGTGGGTTTGCAGTAGTTTGCACATTCTATTCTGACAGCAGTTTTCTGACTAGACACTTTTGTGTGAGGAATTTATTTGTGTATTTATTCAATCACGTGAGTGTAATCATTGTTCTGTGGTGCACTGTCATAATAACTGTAATCAGCGGTCAAACCAGTGGCTATAATTGATAGTGACTTCAGTGAGTGTGTGTGTGTTTGTGTGTGTGTGTGTGTGTGTGTGTTAATGCATGCGCACATGCATGTGCACACTGATATATATGTATAAATGTAGGGCATAGATGTCCTCAGCTGTCCTTGATTTCTCAGAACGACACTGATTTTGTTCATAGGTCTTCTCCTCACAAAGTTTGTGTTTTCCTGGCAAATGAATGAAGACTTAAATCACAAAAAAATAAAAAAAATACTGAAATTGAAGTATCAAACTTAATAGCTTTCAGTAAAAAGCATGCTGATGCATAGTCTGTTCTTCCCACTTGCTAAGCATGTAAGGGTAATATCTCTTCCTGATTCTGGTCCTTTGTTCTCCATTAAATTTAGCTTTCCCCATGATTCTTGAAATAAGAGGATAAGAGGTATGTGTGTGGTTGGGTTGAGATTGCAGTGGGGTTGCACACTTTAATCTTACATGAGTGAGCTGAGAAGATACATTCTTGTATGGCGGTTGCATTTTTATCCATTCATTTGCTTGCAATGAAAGTTTTGTGGTATTCGGTCACAGCCATTCAACTGCCAGTCACTGATGGTTGTATCTGTGTGCTTGTGTATAATATATGCATGTGTGACAACCCACCACTGGGCCAGTAATCAAGGAGACTCAATCCTCACCACAGGCACCAGTGGTGGAAGTACACTGACAGGATGACAAGGTACATACACAGTATTTCCAGATGTAGCTCTCTGCATCAAGTGCAATTTCCCTTAAGAAAACACAAAGACCACAGCCAGTTTGAGGGTGGTTTCTCCCTGTTTTTCCAGATCCCAATTAAGACTCTCACTGGCACAGCTATAGAGTTGAGATCTCAGCTGAGTGGCTAAGCCAAGACCCCCAGCACCCTCTCTGTCCAACCAGTGCTTTGTGTCCCTGCCCAAGTAGCTGACACACACACACTCTTGGTGGTTTGCTTTACACACACACACACACACACACACACACACACACACACACACACACACACACACACACACACACACACACACACACCTGGGAAAGACTGGCACAGGTTTACTAGCTATGCCCCCTTTTGCCCAGACTATAACATAGTCATCACTGCCACCAGCTAACTCTTATCAGCTACTTTAAGGCCCTTAACAAAGTGTGCAAAGTCTTACTGTGTAATATTAATATTAATACAAATGGTAGTTTGACCAAGAGCAAGGCTATTAGGAGTGGATCACAGTGTCACCAAATAAATATTGAAGTATTCTCAAAATTTAAATATGTCTCACAAAGATCAGCCACAATAAATATATTTAATAATAAATAATAAAAGAACAAGACAATACTAAATATATATTCACAGTGACATCAGAATTCAAAACCACAGGAAATATTTAAAACAGTCTCCAATAAATAAAGAAAAATATCTAAACTGAGCATTGTTATATTTCTGACTATATCTAAGAGAGTTATACTGTAACCTAAGAATTTAATAACTACAGAGCAAGGCAGATGCTGTGAATGGATCTTCTAGTTGTTTTGGTCAGGTCCAAGATAGAATACAGAATGCTGCGTCTCTCTAAGAGACAATATTACTGCTGGGATGGCTTGCAGAATGACATAATTTCTTGTCATCTGACCCTAGCCCAGATGAAACCCCACTGCTGAAGCTAGCAGTATTTAACATTTACCTGTGACAATACATAAACCTCACATCTTTGGCAGATGCTGGAAGTCATAAAACAATTACATCCCTTCACATTTCAAAACTAGTAATTATTTCACTATGAACACAATGCAGAAAGCTCCTTAGTGTAGACATTCTGTCTCTAGCTGCCATACAGTAATTTAATTTCAGCTATTTTTCTGAGGTTAACCTCCTGTATTCCAGTTTCCACTATTAAAATATACACATTTAAACAATTACAGTAGTGTATGTACATTTCTGTTCTCTTCCAGCAGGGCACACTGTGGATTCATCTTTAAACTCAGTACTTTACAAACTATTTTTTCAAAACATATGTCCATACCAACCAGTTTGACATACACATGACATATAGTTCTAATATAGTTGTAACACAAGCATCTTATATAAATTATGCTGATATTCACAAATGACATAATTATTTACAAAATTCCAGCTAGCTGTGCTGGTGGCAGCTCCTTTCTCACAGCATGTATGGGAGCATGGGTTACCTTCATTTGACTGACAACTCATTTGACTGAAACCCATTTGATTGACAACTCATTTGACTGACAACTAGTACTTCAGTACACTTTAAGGCAAATAACAGGGATTTGTCCCCTTCCCCAATGTAGTGCAACCCTGGAGTGGGGAAGGGGACAAATCCCTATTATTTGCCTTAAAGTGTACTGAAGTACTAGTTGTCAGTCAAATGAGTTGTCAATCAAATGGGTTTCAGTCAAATGAGTTGTCAGTCAAATGAAGGTAACCCATGCTCCCATACATGCTGTGAGAAAGGAGCTGCCACCAGCACAGCTAGCTGGAATTTTGTATATATATATATATATATATATATATATATATATACAAAAAGTACAGAATTTAAACCAAAATAGGTGGGGGCTGTGCCCCCCTCCACACCCCCTAACTATATATATATAACACAAAAAGTACAGAATTTAAACCAAAATAGGTGGGGGCTGTGCCCCCCTCCACACCCCCTAACTATATATATATATATATATATATATATATATATATATATATATATATATATATATAGATAGTTAGGGGGTGTGGAGGGGGGCACAGCCCCCACCTATTTTGGTTTAAATTCTGTACTTTTTGTGTTATATTCTTCTTTTAAATGAAACTAGATGGGGGCTTTGCCCCTACACCCCCCAATGTGGGGGACTGTGCACCCCCCTAAATATATATACTAACTCCAGGGTCACACTATATTGGGGAAGAGGACAAATCCCTGTTATTTACCTTAAAATGTACTGAAGTACTAGTTGTCAGTCAAATGGGTTTCAGTCAAATGAGTTTTCAGTCAAATGAAGGTAACCTATGGGAGCATGCATGTTGATACCTATTCCTGATTTTACCTAATATTTTAGTCTGCTCCTCACCATAGCTGTGTTTTTCTTGCAAATCAGTGAGGATTGCAGTTATTAAATAATGACAGACATTTTCGAGTTTCAGACTTAATTACCTTCAGAAAAAGCATTCTAATCTAACATATGTTCCAACAACTTTATGAACGTATATAAGGAAAGTTTATGTACCTGATTTTTGTCCTTTGTCCACCATTACTTTTTTTGGCTTTCTCTTTGATTCTTGAGGTAAGAGTTTGCAAAGTAGGTTGGGAGAGTTGCATACTGTATTTGGACAGCAATGAACTAAAAAGGCATGGTCCTTTGTGACAGTTACTTACTTATATATTCATTGCTTTGAATGGAATGAAATATCTGAGGTATATCATTATAGTCATATAAGTGACTATAATTGTGTGTAGTCATATAAGTGACTATAATTGTGTGTGTGTGTGTGTGTGTGTGTGTGTGTGTGTGTGTGTGTGTGTGTGTGTGTTGGAAAGTTAAAATATATTATTGTGACCAGTTGTTTTATTTTTTTCTTATTCTATTACAATTGGATATTGGAGATGTACAGTCAATACATTTCTCTTTAACTGCTGGGTGCTGGAGCTGTTGGTGAACAGAAATGACTGATACTACTGTAATTTGCTCCAGTTACATAGTCATTACTATGGGTTTGCACAATTAGTGTGGATTGTGTGTACTTTAACACAGCTATTTTTATTACAGTTAGACATCTGGGGTATGCACAATCAATAAAGGGGCTGTAAATGATGAATATAGGGGTTGTCTAGGATGAATATTGCTCTTTGTGTGAGTGACAAAAGGATTGTAGTATATATATATATATATATATATATATATATATATATATATATATATATATATATATATAAAACAAATATTGTATAAAAAGTATCACTACCACCATGGCATAGAGCATAAAATGTAAATTTAATGAAGGTAAAAACTGGTTAAAAGATAAATACAACCAAAGTCAGGAGAAGATAAGTGCTTTCAGGTACTAACTATACCCTTCATCAGATCTAATTCATTCATTTTCTTCAATGTTTTTAAAAGAACTCGTGACCAATCACAATAAATGATTCAATCTATGCCTTTTTATGGCAGGTTTCAAAGGAAGGTATGTATTAAGTCATGGGGGTGTGTAGGTTTGTAGGTTGCCTATCCAATGCATCTCAGCTAGCTCGGATTGTAAAATTATTTCACCAGGATTAACATTTCCCTTGAGAACCTGAAGGGACAAAAAAAAACAAAAGGAATGTATAACATTAGATGAAATATGTTTCATCAATGGACCTTTGTTGTCCATTAATCGAATATCACTCACATGTTTAGATATTCTTTCCTTAAAGTGTCTATTGGTGTTTAGATATTCTTTCCTTAAACTGTCTACTGGTTTTGCCAACATAGAAACAATCATGTTATTGGCAACAAGCAATATATACTGCATTCTTGGTCTTACAGTCAACATATGTTGGTGGTGCATAGCAGTTGCCAGTCACGGGGTGGACAAAATCCTATTTTGAGGAAATATGTTTACAACTCATACAAGTCCAGCACAGATAGGTACCCACTCTATTAGACCAGACCCGATCACTGTATACATTTTTCTTACATAACAGACATTTATGATTCTTATTATTCTTAAAGGAAAAAGCCAGAACATCCCACACTATCCTCTTGATAGTATTGTCACTGGTTAAAATCCTCCAGTTATTCTTTATGATGTCACAAACATAACGAATATTACTGGAGTAGGTCAGAACAACTCTGGTGCATTGGTCAATTTTATCATTTTCTGTGACCTCTGTATTGTTCTCTTTAGATTTCTGTGAAAAAAATGTTTTATCACAGGTTTTGCTTAACATTATAGCTTTGTGCATACATTTGTCTACCTCCTTCTTCTTATATCTTCTTTGCATAAACTGATGATCCAGGCACTGATTAGCCATTAGGGCGTCTTCCTCTCTGGTATGTAATCTGGAACTTCTTAACATCTGCCCCTTTAAGTATACTATTAAAAGCATGTTTAGGGTGCCAACAGATTATTCCTTTTACATTCCTTATGATATAGAGTGGTGTTGATTCCATCTTTTATATCAAGTTCTAAAGAAACATCCAAAAATGAATGTGACTGTTAGAATGTTGCACAGTAAATCTTAAAAAATTCTTGGTGGTCGCTAAATATTTGACAGATTCCATCAGCTGATCTACAGTGCCTTGCCACACAATATAAACATTGTCAACAAACCATTTTATGTATGGATAAAAAGTGTTATTAGCAAGTACATGATTGGTTTCCCAGTTAGCCAACACTAAGTTGGCATAACTGTTAGCACAGGGAGTGCCCATTGCAACTCCCCATTTCTGCCAATATACTTTGTTCTCATACATGAAGATGTTGTTTTCCAATACCATCTCAAGCAGCAGACATATCAATTCTATTCTCTCATTTGAATATCGACTGATTTCATGAAGAAAACTTCTAATGGCTGTAATATCAAAATCATTGGGTATCACAGTGAATAAACAATTTATATCCCCAATTAAAGTTCTAAGATTTTCCCCACACTTCACCAGACCACATAAATACATTGAATACCATAAACACACTAACTTCCATCCTGATACTTTTACCAACCTCCTCTCAGCTATCAGTTGGTCCTTCCTAACTCATCCACAACTGGATGAGGCAGTACTAAAGTTCAACTTACTATTCCTAAACGTTCTCAACTCCCTTGCCCCCTTACGCACTATAAGAGTCAAATCTATCATATCCCCCAGCTTACTCATTCTACTCACACTCTAATGCAAACTAGAGATAAGGCATGGAAAATCCCGGTCTAAAACTAAGCTTGCTATCCACTTACAAAAATACAAAGAGCTCTGTAACTTTAGCAAAAAATACATCAACAAAGATAAAAGGAATTTCTATAATTACCCTCCTACCTCACACATAGCCAACCCAAAGAAATGCTGGCACGCCATTAACCAGATACTGTACCCAGGCAATCCCTCATCTCCTAACCCCTGTCCTAACAATACTCTCGAAGAAACAGCATCCATCTTTAACACCTACTTAATTGACTCTATCAGTAAAATGATTAAGTCCACCAGCTCTGTGTTTATCAATGAGCATGTCTTCCACAAACCTACTTTCTATTACCTTTTGTTGCATTTCTACCACCTTTTTTGTTCTACAGGCTCAAAATATTATATTAGCAGCTTGATGTAATTAAAACTAGTCTCTACATTTAAAAGCTGTCACTTCTTTAATAACTCAGGAAGTACGTTTCCATATGTACGCATAATTAGTACCCTTAAGCCTCTAGGGATTACCTTGTGATGGAGAAACACCGCTATGTGAAGGTGTTGCCACTGTAATTTTGTCAGTTTATATAACGAGTTCTCAAACGTCCTGTATGCTGGCATGAAAGTGCCCATATTCATTTTGTGTTCTCCTCCTTATCACTGCAGTTTATCCATTCAGATTTAAAAGCAGCAGAGGGCTTATCCCAAATCTAATTAGATCTGATGAAGAGTATCGTTAGTACCTGAAAGCGCTTATCTTCTCTTGACTTTGGTTGCTTTTTTCTTTTACCCAGTTTTTACATTCATTAAATTTATGTTTTATGCTCTATGCCGTGGTGGTAGTGATATTTTTATACGGTATTCTTATCTTTGTTGTAGTACCTATCTTTAGTTTCTGTTTTGGTACTTACGTATTATCGCAACCAGATTTTTGCGATAATAACACTTGCTTACCGTTATTGTAATCTGACTGAGAGTGTTGTATAAATGTCAGGAAACATCTAAAATTAAACAAATAACTTGTGTTGTACCCATACGAGTCTGTGATATAGCTGAAAAAGGTCCAAAAAAATTTATGACTGTTACATTCATCAGCATTTGCTGCCACAGAAAAAAAAAAGGGAAAGGAACGTTCAGCGGGCGGCGACGCACTATTCAGTTAAGCTTCACCATCCTGACAGTAAACTGCATAAAGAAACACAACAGCATGTTTTTATTTTATTTTTTTGGTGGGGGGGTTGTTTTACACGTTTTAATCCCAGAAACACATTTAAAATTAATTAATCAGATAACCTGTGTTGTACCTGTACGAGTCTCAGGGAAAACCGTTGACACAACTGTGATATATATATATATATATATATATATATATATATATCTGAAAAAGGTCCAAAAAAACCCCACACATTTATGACCGTTACATTCATCAGCATTTGCTGCCACGAAGAAAAAAAAAAGAAAGGGAAAGGAACGTTCAGCGGGTGGTGGCAGCGGCGCCCTATTCAGTTAAGCTTCACTACCCTGGCAGTAAACTGCATAAAGAAACAACAGCATGTTTCTATTTTTTGGGGGGGAGGGTTTGTTTTAAACATTTTATTGAAAACACTGCAGAAAAAAATATGTATTGTTAAACGAAACACACTATATAACACTTATAAACCACTAACGGTCAGAAAACAAAATCGGCAAGCAAGTGGTATTATTGCAAAAATCTGGTTGCGATAATACGTAAGTACCGCTGTTTTATATATATATATATATATATATATATATATATATATATATATATATATATGGGTCTACTGCTTTTAGTCGAATTCCATTTGGTCGGAAATGATTTTAGGCAGCCCACTTCACTGAAACCTCATTTGGCTGAAAGCACATTTGGTCGAAAATGGTATAAAGCCCCTGCCCCAATGCAGTGCGACCCTGGAGTGAGAATATAAAGTTAGGGGGGTGTGGGGGGCACAGCCCCCCCACATTTTGCAACACATTTTTACTTATGTTACAAGTTTTAATGTATTTTTAATGGATAAACATGCATATAATAGTGCATAAACTGCAATTATGTGGGGGGGCTACACCCCCCACACCCCCCTATGTGGGGGCTGTGCCCCCCACACCCCCCTAAATTTATATTCTCACTCCAGGGTCGCACTGCAGTGGGCTTTATACCATTTTTGACCAAATGTAATTCGAACAAATGTGCTTTCAGCCATATGAGGTTTCAGTGAAGTGGGCTGCCTGAAATCATTTTCGACCAAATGAAATTTGACCAAATATAGCAGATTCATATATATATATATATATATATATATATATATATATATATATGTGTGTGTGTGTGTGTGTGTGTGTGTATACGTGTGTGTGTTTGTGTGTGTCTATATATGGGTGTGCATGTGTGTAGCTTCCATTCCATTGGTCTAGTGTGTGTTTAATGACTGACTAAACAGCTGGACATCAGGTGTCCAAGGCTGAACAATTCCCACGGTTGGGGAATAGGTTCATAGGTTCATACTAGGCTATCTGCCCTAGGGCATTTATAAGCCTAGCCAGAGTATGTTTGGCTTTCGCCACCCATTTTAAATTAATTTTGCTATGCCTTTTTTCGAGGTTAGTATACTGTGCCTCTGTCTAACAGTGACACAGAAGTGATACCCGGGGTAAACCTACGATCTCCCATCCACTCATCAAGATTCCTCTTGAAAAGAGTCAATGAGGGACTCTGCCTAACCTGGACTGGGATTTTATTCCAGAGTGAAGGGAGCCTCTGGGTTATGAATCTGTCCCTCCAGCATGTCCTATTTATTTCAGTGCTGAGGTTCAAGTTTCTCGAGCGTGTAGCTCGATGGGATTTGGATTTTCTGAGGTGCAGCATATACATTAATTCCGGGTTGGACATGGCTTTATACGTCAGGCACAGATCGCCTCTGAACAGGCGGTATGCTACTGAGTAGAGCTGGAGTTTCTTTAACCGGGCAGCATATGGCATCTGTTTGAGCCCTTTGATCCTCTTGGTGAGGTACTTTTGGGGTCGTTCCAGTTGCTGCAGGTGTCTGGTAAGGTACATCCCAAAAGGGGCATTGTACTCAATTATGGGCCTGATGAGGGATGAGTAAAGAGGCATGATGACGTCCCCTGATCTAGATGTGAATCCCTTCATGATTAGGTGGGCTATATAAAATGTTTTTCTAACCACTTTGGCCACGTGGTTGTCAAATGAGAGATTGCTATCAACTTGAGGTCCCCAGGTCCCTAATTACTTCTTCTGTACTTAATGGATTACCACCTATGTGGTAATTTGTGGGCACTTTGTTTTTGCCAAAGGGGATGACTATACACTTTTTGGCGTTTAGCTTGAGGCCATGGCTCTGACACCAGTTGTCTGTTTCTACGAGGCCCTTTTGGAGGATGCTTGTGTCGGCTGGAGAGTCGATTATGGCGCCCAGTTTGCAGTCATCTGCGAACTTGGTCAGCCACAGTCCTTCCGTGTTGGCCTGTACCTCTGAGAAGTATATACCAAACAAGAGAGGTCCCAGGACTGAGCCTTGTGGGACGCCACTTGTAACTGGTTTGGAGTCTGACATGGCTCCAGCAATTCTAACCATGTGGGTTCTGTCCTTGAGCCAGTTTGCAACCCATCTAGTGACATAGGGGTTTATATTTAAGCTGGTGAGCTTATCTATAATGCCCGAGTGGGGTATTGTATCGAAGGCTTTTGCGAGGTCCAGATAGGCTGTGTGGACCACCTTCCCTTCGTCAATGGCCTTGGTGACTGTTTCAAAGAAGTCAACCAGGTTTAAGAGGCAGGATCTGCCCTTAACAAAGCCAAACTGGGTAGGATCCAGTGTCTGTAGGTCCCCAATATCTTTATTTATGAGGTCCATGATGATCCTTTCCATAGCTTTGCAGACCAAGCTAGTCAGGCTTATGGGGCGATAGTTTCCAGGGTCCGTTGAGGCACCACCTTTGTGGAGAGGGACCACTGTTGCTGCACGCCACTCTTTGGGTACATATCCTGTAGTAAGGCTGAGATTGAACAGTAGTTTTATGTTTGGGTTTAGCTCTTCTTGGAGTTCATGTAGGACGCAGCCTGGGACACCGTCTGGTCCCATTGATGCTGTGTTTTTGCTTTGGAGAGGCGGCTCCCACCTGAGCATCTGAGAAGTCAGGGGGGCAGCACTCTGCTGGGATAGATATTTGTCCTTTTGGTGGGGAGGGGGGGGAGAAGTTTGCGCTGAACCTGACAGCTAGGATGTTGGCAATGTCTGTGGGATCAGTGTATTGCTTGTCATTTTGGACTAATTCTGAGCATATCTGGGAATTCCCACCCAGGTTCCTAACATAACTAAAGAAAGCCTTGTGATTATCCTTAGTGTCCTGTGCAATTTTTCTCTCGAAGCTGGCCTTTGACGATTTTATGAGTGCCCTTAGTTTTTGCTAATACTGATCAGAGATGCCTTCCCTTTTGGGATTTTGCTCTATCATGTAGTAGCTTCCTCCTTCTATTGTATAGTTTGTTTATGGCTGGGGTCCACCAGACAGGTCGCCTGCCTTTGGAGGATTGGGTCTTGGTTTTATTTGGGATTGCATGATCCATGCAGTCCTGAAGGTGTTCATAGAATGCATTTATAAAGGATTCTGCGGTCTGGGCGTATTTTCCACAGGCCGGGGCTTTGAAGGATTCCACCTCGGTTTTGAGGAGTGTGAAATTTGCTTTAGAAAAGTTTTTCACTGTGGTTTTCTGGGCAGGGGGTGGGGTCGGGATGTGAATATCCAGTGAGATCAGTTTATGGTCTGATCTTACCAGTGAGGGATACACTTCTGGTCTGGAGCATAGAGTACCCATGTTGGTGATGATCAGGTCCAGTATGTTTTCCCCTCTTGTGGGAGTGGTAACAAGTTGTTCCATAGCATTTGAGTTTATGAATTCTAGGAACATTTGGGCAAGGGTGTTGGAGCTAGAGTAATGCTCCCAATCTATGTTTGGGTGGTTGAAGTCGCCCAATATAATGGTGTTTGGAGAGACCTTCATATTTTCCAGTGTTCTCAGGAAGGCCGAGTGGGGTTCCTGGGTTTGGGAGGGTGGTCTGTAGCAGGCTATAAACTGGAAGGCAGTTTTACCCACTGTTAGTTGCACATGGATAGTCTCCGATGCTTCATGCTTTGCCACCAACCTGGAGGTGTGGGTATCTTTGATGAATATCGATACTCCCACTCCTTCTGTGGTTCGGTCCAAGTTTTGGGGCCGAAAAGCATGGTATGAGGTATAACCTGGTAGTGCTGGGGTGCTCTCAGGACCCCTGAACCAGGTTTCTGTTACTGCACAGATATCGATGTTCTCCATGCTAAGGAGAGTTTCGAGTGCGTGCATCTTGAGGTTTAGACTTCTAGCGTTGAGTAGCATTACTCTTAGTTTCTTATCCCTTGTGATACCTATGGAGGTGGGTTTGTCTTTTGAGCCTTGCCTAAAAAAGGCACTATGGGGGTAGCAAGAGCCTTTGCCAATATCCGAAAGCCCAGGGGTGACAGGTGCAAGCCGTCCCTAGCAAAGCATCGTGGCTTGTCGTGCATATCATCCCAAGCTGATAGGCATTGGATCCCCTTTGAATGACACCAATACTTAAGCCAATTGTTGAAATTGATCATCTTGTCTTCATACTGTGGCATCATTCTTGGTGAGGGTAAGATGCTACTCAAGGTCAGGGTCATACCAGCCTGGGCTACATGCTCAGAGAGCTCCTCTATGTCTCTTTTCATGTAGTCCAGGGAGGTTCGTCTCAGGTCATTCACACCAGCATGGACAATGACTGAGTCATATTTGTACTTGCCTTGGAGTGACCTGAGTGCTTGTGTTATGTGGCGGATCCTAGCGCCAGACAGGCTGCTCACCGTGACCTTCTCCTTGTTCAGCCTGGTGAGCGGGACGTCAGTGTGCCTGACGATAGAGTCACCTATTACAAGTGTATTAGGTGTGTTGTTTAGCCTTAAGGGCTGTGACTGTTCGGCACACTGGCTTTGTGAGATATGTGTTGCACGTGTTTTTTTTGGGGGTAGCGGTTGCTTGGGTGTCTGCTTTGGAGGTTTCTGCTGCTTAGGCAGATCTTTATTTAGAGCCTCCGAGTATGTTGTTGTGTGATTATGTGTTTGGTTTGCTGTCGTGGTAGGTCTATGTGAGACTGGAATTGTAGTGAGTGTGGTTTCCTTCTCCTCCTGACTGGTTTTGCCAGTACTGAGTTGAGAGAGCTTAGCCTCCAGTTTGGCTATATGGTTGCATCTCTCACATGTGTTGGAATTTGTTGGGAGGAGGAGAGGGTTGTCTGTGTACATGAGGCAGTTGTAACATTGCCTCAAGATTCCCATATTCACCAGCTGGACCAGAGAGGAGATTGACAACTGACCTTTGGACATGCTAGAATAATATTGGGAATTCCTTTATAATTGAAAACAAGGGCCAATGGGAAGCGAGGGTGTAGTGCTTTTAATTTTTAGTGCTGACTTATAATTGCTTTAGTGAGCAAGTGCCAGGTAACAAGTGCAATGTGTTACAGGTAACTTAAAATGCAAAAACGACAAACAGTAACTTTCTTTCAAGCGAAGCAAGGAAATAAGTACAGTAAGCAATGCAGATATCACTAGGGATCCACAGAAGCTGAGAAGCAGCGTTTTAGGTGGAATTAGCGTTCCAGGGAAATAACAAGCATACAAACAAAGCTAGATTCAGCAGGCCTGGATCTAGTCTATGCTACAGAAAACAAGGTGTACCAATTTCAGTAAGATACAGTTCAAATATTCAGGCACTATAAACCTTTAACCAGAAATTCCCAGCTCAGAAGGGCAGAGTCCAGCCTCTCCTCCCACAAGAGTGCAGACCACGAACCTTCTTAATGTAAAATAACTGGCCTGAAGCCCAAGTGCTTAAACCAGAGCTAATACACTTTAAGAATAACAGACACTGAGCTCTCAATCAGCAGTTCCCAACTTAGAAGGATGAAAGCTACCTGTCCTGCCACCACAGTGCATGCCACAAACCTTCCTAATGTAGAACAACTGGTCTGAAGCCCAAGTGCTTAATCCAAAAGACTTAGAATGATAGCTACACTTTAACCAAGTTACTACCAAGCAGTAATAAATACAACTGAATACTTTAAATAATGCCTGGATTAGTGCTCAAGTTATACAAACAAAGCTAGATTCAGCAGGCCTGGATCTAGTCTATGCTACAGCAAACAAGGTGTACCAATTTCAGTAAGAAGCAGTTCAGATATACATGCACTATAAGCCTTTAACCAGAAATTCCCAGCTCAGAAGGGCAGAGTCCAGCCTCTCCTCCCACAAGAGTGCAGACCACGAACCCTCTTAATGTAAAATAACTGGCCTGAAAGCCCAAGTGCTTAAACCAGAATTAATACACTTTTAGAATAACAGACACTGAGCCCTCAATCAGCAGTTCCCAACTTAGAAGGATGCAAGCTACCTGTTCTGCCACTACAGTGCAGACCACAAACCCTCTCAATGTAAAACTGGTCTGAAGCCCAAGTGTTTAAACTAAAAGGCTTAGAATGAGTTACACCAAGCAGTAATAAATACAATTGAGAACGTTTAAGATGACGCAAAAGCAAAATAAAGTAGGAAGAAACACAAGTACAGTAAAAGCAGAATGTTTGTACAATCTCAGAGTTAGTATATATAATGAATAAGAGGCATGTGAGTGTGTGGAGCTTTCCCTCTCAAAAATCAATGTTTATTTTGCTTGGTTTTTTTTTTGTTTTTTTTTTTTGCATGCATCCAGTCGTCTGTTTCTCGCCACATGCATAGTTGGTAATCGACATATGTTGTTTTGACATAAAGATGTTGATATTTAGTGTGTTCTTATTGGATGTATTTGGTGTATACGAATACATCTATACATATATATAGACATACGTACAGAGGTGTTCTTTGCATGCTGGCTTCTAGCTATTTGACAGCCCTGTTGCTAGGGGGGCCCCGCTCAATCTGTGCACAGTGTCTTCTTCATTTATGGTGGAAGAGATCCTTCCCCTCCGTCACATCTTTTGCCATCTTATTTATAGTAGCTCAGTGTCATAATCTATGCCAATTCATAGTTGCAGATTGCCATGGTAAGTTTATCCATCTAGTTAATACAAATATAACAATATAAACAATATCCATTCACTTTGTTATAATACTAGATGGAGTGGAGAGTTTTTAAAGTGAAACCAACGTAATGTGCAGATAGGCTGACTATACTAAACTAGGCATTGATCACAGATTTTAGTAGTTCTGACCTCTTCTTTTATTTTATAAGCATAATGTTTTGTTGTGGCTGTGTGTGATGATTTTTTTATCCCTCTTTTATACCTGTTAACTGCCCCTATACTGGAGTATGATTCAGGCCTGATTTTCCCCTGCACATGATAAACCTATTTTGGAGGTATGTCCCTATATTCAGGCTTGATTTATCCCTTCACACACTTTTCTGAATGACCTAGTCACATCTGATTTTGAAGCTATCTAATATTCAGAAAAACACATACTAATGGCAACAATAATTTAAATTAATTGGACACATATCTTATATCTGCCTTTTTTAGAAGCAAAGAAATAAATGGTCTTGTGTGGTAGACTTTTGAAATACAGTTAAAGTCTACAGATTTTACACTGTCTCTTTGATAATGTGCTTATATTTTTTAATCATTGTTCTACTTTCTGTTTTTTTAGATATGTTTCTGATTTGTATCCCACATTCATACTGGAGGTGGGAAGTGTTATTTGCTATTTGGTAGTCACGTTTTATGCTAATTAGATGCCCAGAGTTTCAGGCAGATGTACTCACCCAGTTTTCAAGGACCTTTGCTCCTATTTCAATGCCTGCAGGTTGAGAGGTTACATTTTCTCCGACACCTGACCATCAGCTAACCCTGGTGCCGCTCCTTCATTCAGTCAGGCTATCTACCCCTCCTTACTCTCCTGATAAGTGTTGGGGGCCACTGACATAATATGAGTCCTAGGGCAGTGTCATATTGCTACTGTGGGGTTCTGTATTAATTTCCCATCTCTGCAAATGTCCCGCAATGTTCCAAGGATGGGACATGCGATGGGTGATCAGCTCTGATTCATCCCTCACTTCTGCAAAGGGGTGATGTGAGCAAGCCACCCCACCCATTCTAAGTAGCACTCTGATGTAGTTTCACTGGTCTCCAACAGGAAAAATGATATTACATTGTAGGTTCTAGATGCACAACCCTCCCCTCCTTCCACCAGGATGGGCATATCTATCTTTCTCCTGTCAGAACCTCAGACACCCAGGCCACTATCTGAACCCAGGTCAGCCGGGCTACTGTCAGGGCTGCTATCCCTCGATGCCAAGGCATAGCTTTTGGGTGGGTTTAGTTCAGTCACATCCTTACTTTATGTACTGCTTGTGTATATAGGTAAGTACTCCTTTATTATTTTACCTCGCTGCTTTAACTTAAAAGAAATATTTTACATCTGTATTTACTTTCCTCCATCTTTGCAATTACCGTAACTAAAGTATGATTGAAGAAAGGGCCCCTGTGGTCTACTCTCTTTCTCTACAGTCTCAACAAAAATAATTAAAAATGAAATAAAAGTATCATAGGTAATTGTTTTATAATTCCCAGAGTACATCTGGGACCTCACACTTACCCAGGATAATATGCATTTTTTAAATAATTATGAGTGTGGGAGAGAGGAATTAAGTGGATGAAAAAAACAGTTTATAAAGTAAAAGCAGTGTAGATTAGTATGTAAATATCACAGCACTTGCTAATCAAGGAAACACTTTCTATACCTTTGTTCTGTTTCTTTGGCATGTTTACTGACGGTGAGCAAGAAACAAGTGTTAAAAAAAAGTAGAAGGTGTGAATCTCAAACCTGTGATGAGTACTGCCAGAAAGAGAGTAGCAAACAGAGCAACCCAAAGTAACAACGTTAAGCTATGAAGCCGGACACGAAGATGTTATCATTAATTGGTGGCTTGGTTTCCACACACCAAAAGAATTACAATAGTTTTAACTCAGCATTAAATGGAAGAGTTAAAAAACCCTACCAGAAAAAATGTGATCTTTGTTTACAGTACTGGGCAATGTGCCAGGTACTACAGCCAAAGCACTGATCTGTTACAGATGTTGCTAACAATGATGGAAGAAAAGTTAAAATGCCATGCTGATCATTCATTAAATCATCAGGGCAAAGAAGATACAGAGATATCTACTGAGCCAAGCAGATTGTTAATAGGTATAATGATTAGCTATGAAAACATCTGCTCTTTTTTTGCCTATCAGACTTTACACGTCACTCCTGACTCCAGGTCTCATGCATTGCAGGATACATCACTGTGCCTGTGTGTGCTTGCTGGTCCCCATTATGTTTCCCTCTCAACTGACCACTTGCCTTCGACACTGCTGACATTTCAAAAATAGTTCTACAACATTAAGACAGAAAATAGTAGACTTTATGAAAATAAAATGCACTTCCTAAAATATAACATAAGAAAATGTTTTAACTGATTTCATAACCAGTGACAGAAGATAAACACATATAATTTATGCCATTTAGGAGTCTAAGTGCAAAACATTATTTTTTGTATTTCCACTGATATATCTTATTTGTTCAGGAGTAAAAGAATAAGGCAACAGAACTATCCTATAAGAAAGCTGCATTTTTAACTAACTAGTTTTCTGCATTTCATTAGTGTGTTTTTTTTATAAATTAATATTAAAATAATGGAGCATTCTGCATTACTGTATGGCTTGCATTGGTGATGTCTATATCTTCATGTCAGGGTTTGTCTTAAGAGTCCTATAAAGTACTTTATGCATAATACAATGTCAAATTGAGTTGTATGATAAAGACCTGCTATGATCTGCTAGAAACCCATGACCACATACATGTGGGTCTATACTCAATCCGCGAATGTTGACAATGTCGAATCTGACATTGTCGACACGTGAACAGTGAAACTGCAGAACACTGAAGAGGTAAACGGAAATCTCCGTAAGGGGAGATTTCCGTTTACTTCAATGTAGTGTAGTCACGGAGTTGGTATATTTAAGTAGTGGGGGGTGTAGCCCCCCATGTGGGAGGTGCAGGGGGGCTTGCAGCAAGTAGTTTTGTTTCCTGACTTTCTTTACTGTTTTTATTAGGTATTCGATGTTACTGAACTTCGACGATATGGTGTCGACCATATCATATTCGAAGTTCAGTAACTTCGAGTATCTAATATAGACCCCATATATGTTACAGTATTTCACATCATCACATGAATTACATTCAGGGAAAAAATAAAGCATACCAACAGACATGCATCTGACTTTTGTTCAGTACCGAATATACTTTAAGAACCACCGCTTCATCGTAACTTTCATTGGAGCTCTAATTCCACAGCAGCCAGATGGCTGAGGGATAAGCCAAAGGATCTTTGTTGGCAGTACTGAAGCTGGTAGCATGCAGATTACACATCCTTAGGAAGTGTCATCTCAGCTGCTCTGCCTTACGAGTAGCACTAAATCAGTGATGACTGTTCTATTTCACAGTAGATGGTTAACATCAGGAAGATAATTTCAGAGTCATCGATGAAGTAACACCACTAAAGAATAGTTGTGACATGTCATATCATGCCATAAAAGCCAGTAGAAAGAGACCATCAGTCTTTTTGTGCCTGCATGCTGCAGCTAGATTAAGGCGACTACCCTTAACACAACTTTAGATGCCTGGAGTAAGAGAAAGCAAAAGAAAGGATAGCAAAGTCCCCTGCTCATCCTTACTCATAACGCTAACCCTAACCCTGCCCTTGATCCTAACCTAATCCCTAAACATTACCTTTTGAAAAACCCTTTCCTTAGTGAGAAAGTGTGCTTGGTGTTACATTATTTTGTTTTTAAGTTACCAATCAGAAATGGACAGTGTTTACTTTGCTTTTTTGATTGGTTGAATACTGATACTTTTGGAGTTTGTGGTTTGTAGAAGTCGATGTAATGAGCTTCAATATTTCTGCATGTCATTAAGTGTCAACATGTAGAAATTGATATAGTGAATGCTCATATTTCTGTCTGTAGATTTAAGTTGTAGGGGATGGTCCAGTTTTTATTAATAAAGGGAAGAAATTTTAAAGATATTTTTCATTCTAAGTTAAGTTGTGTCAAGCAGAGTAATAGTAAAAAAGGGGTCTTTAAGTGTTTTAATTGTAATTATTGTCAGTTTATAAAAACAGATGCAGCTGATGATGTAATTAAAGGTAGGCAAATTAATATTCCAGGTTGTTTTATACACAAATTTAAGTTTGTTGTATACCTAGCAGTTTGACTTTTCTGTCCTGCCTATTATGTGGGTAGGACTACGAGAGAGTTGTTTCATAGGATATACAAACATACTCAGGCTATTTCTTTAGTTGATATGTATAATGCACTTAGCAAGCATTATTTAACTAGTGGATGTAAGGTTTCTTTGCAATTTGTTGTTTTAGACCAAGCTAATAATTTTTCAAACAGGTTTGATGCAGAGGATGAGTTGGACTGACGGGAGTATTGTTGGCGCGTGAGGTTGGATGCCTGAAAGCCTCCATGACTTAATGACAAAAAAAATTTAAAGCGTATTTAAAAAGAAAGAGAAATAGACACTAATTACTCAACTAATGTCATGTAATTTGGAGTTATAAAAGGTCGCTTTAACTTGATTCATTCGGTCTGAAGATGTCTTGTGTCAGACGAAAGTGCTTACTGCATGTGTTGCTAATAAACTGTATTACATTTCTTTTTTTATTAGTTATTGTTTTTTACAGCTTCAGACAACCCACAAACAATCTCCAGCACTCAACTATTATGTATCCGAATTTGCAAATGCAAAAATCCAATGACTACAGTAGTAGCATGCAGCAGTTTAATGGCAACAAGTTGAACTCACAAACCAGTTTCACTGCATGGCGTCATCAGTGTGAACCTGAAAATGGCGTAATCCATTCTTAAATAAAGACTTAGTTTAAAGGCACAGTAATGTTCAGACCCAGTTATATCAGAACAGCAATACTTCCATATTATTAAGCAACAACCTACTACTTAATAAAGAATGATATGCAAATTCAATTGTAAGACCTATTATTATAGTACTACATTCTACATTGCATTTGCGAATTTGGATACATAATAGTTGAGTGTTGGAGATTGTAGGTTGTTCTAATTCTCAGTGGCACCAGATATTGTGCACCATTGTGCTGTGTTTTGGATTTAATTGTAACAAGTGCTGCTATCTTTTTTCAGAACTGTGATATGTCCAATTTTGGATTATACAGCGATTGGAATCGTTTGGGATTATATCACGGCATTATCATAAGCAGTTGAGTGTGGTGGTTCTATTTTTATATAAGAAATATGGCACCAGTTCAAGATTAAGATTTAAGGTCATTCCTGGACAATCTCATTTTGGATAAAGTTGACCTTTCATCTTTTATTTATTTTTTTTATTTATTTATTTTTATTTATCATTTGTTGACCGGGAAAGTCCGACTAGGTTCCACAGAGCCTGTTTTCAGTGGAGGCCCGGGGAGAAATGCTCCAGATACATGTATTTGGAATGTGGGAGGAAACCGGAGTACCCAGAGAAAACCCACGCGAACACAGGGAGAACATGCAAACTCCACACAGAAGGCATCCCAGCCGAAAATCAAACCGGTGAACCTCTTGCTGTGAGACGACAACGTTAACCACTGCACCACTGCGCCACCCTTTTTTTTAATTCAGAGATGGCAGATTTGGTTAATAAAGACGGTCAGGCGCAGTCAGATTTGGAGCAGCAGTTTAGGACATTAATGGATATAACTAAGAAGGTACATTCAAACATGTGGCACTTACGCTAATGCTAAAATAGCCCCCAAGGGTCTGTGAGTGTATGTGGAACCAGGGCATGGTGCTGACAATTTGCAGTTTACACAAAAATGGCATAAAATACAACAGACTGCTTCAAATATGTTTCTTTTATTATTGATTTAATATTATGAACAGCAACTACCTATACTGATGGCTAAACTTAATGAGTGTTATGAAAATACAGCTAAGTTGTCTGCTCACACTGGCTATGCAGATAAGCATGCAGTTTTTTTTAAAGGAAGCAGATAAGTACGACAAAGAGTTACAGCAACATAAAATCAAAACATAGCAACGTGATTTAAATGATTTAAAATGGATAGTGCTTATACATGGAAGAGAACCAAGAGATCGGTCAGATTTGCTGAGGGTAACAAAAATCAAAATAGACCTAAAAGGAAAAGAGTGCGCTCCATACTATGAAAATCCAATGATATGTCTAACACTTCTGAGGTTTCTAATGCATATTCTAATATAGGTACAGAGACGGATACAAGTGATCACGTGTCACTGACCTCTCCAATACAAAAGAGATCCAGGGGCCCTTTAGGAGGGGAGGCAGAAAGCATCACAGTCGAAACAGTGGAAGATATGTTCACCAAGTTTCTAGAGAATTAAGTGATGGTGTGATTGCTGCAGCAGGTTCTAGTATGGATGAGAACCAGCTAGTAGTAAATTTAACTAGTAATAATTTTCTGATTCAAAGTTACAGTTGCTTAATAAAAGTTTAGGATTTGTACCATCATTTTTAGTTTCTTATTATGACACAGTGGTGGACATTAAGAATTTTTGTAGAACTCTTAACCTCAAGCATTTTTATGCTCAGAGACAGCATTTACAGTCTAGTTTAGAAACATCATCCTTCAGGTTTAAAAAGTCCACATTTTAACCACCTTGTCAATCATCTGTAAACATTTTTGAACAACAGATGTTGCATGAACAACATGTTAATCAGTCTAGCATTTCTAAGAGCTATTTACAAACTGTAACTGCTGAACAGAAATCAGCTTTGTCCAGTCTGAAGAATAATGATACGTCGGTTATCACCAATGCTGATAAAGGTGGTGCTATTGTGATCTGGGATGTACACTACTATGAGCTGGAGGCTAATACACAACTCAGTGATGCAATATCTTATTGCAAACTTCCCATTGATACTACAGCTACTTTTAAAAATACAGTTGATGGGTTTTTGGAAAAGATGAAATCTGAGGGTGTTATTGATGCATCTTTGGTACATCAGTTGGTAGCTGATGATCCCCAACCCCAATGTTTTTATTTGGATCCCTATCAGATGATAGAAACTTCATTTGACTGAATCCCATTTGACTGAGACCATAAGACTCAAATTGCAAAATAGTGAAAAATCACTTGACTGAAACCCATAATACTGAAATCTTACAATGCTAAATTTCAACATACTGAATTATAAAGTGGACGATATAAAGCCAGATGTGGAAGGTTGTGCCCCCCCCCCCACACCCTCAACTGTATATACTAACTCCAGGATCGCACTACAGTGGGGAAAAGGTATATGCCCTTTTCCCCAATGTAGTATGATCCTGGAGTTAGTTTATATAGTTAGGGGTGGGCAGGGCACAGCCCCCCCCACACAATGGGGTGTGGGGGGCGTAGCCCCCACCTATTCTGGTTATATAATGTCCGCTTTCGAAATCACCAAAAGATAGTGTAAAGTCAACTTAAGAATATAAAAAATGTTCAACAATCACGCCAAAAGTAAATGGATCCACCTGAGTCAAATAGCACCCATGAAGAAAAATGTCCAATCCTTCTTTATTATAAAACACTGTTGATTTAGCACTTTCATCCACAATAATGTGGACTTCATCAGAATACAGTTAATTCGTTAATTAATGTATTTATACTCCCATTTTTGCGCCAAATTAATTTAAAATCATTTGCTTAACTTAAAGAGACATGCACGTTCTACATAATAATAAAAAAGGTATTCAACTATTTGCACTATAAAATACTACACTATCACTCTAGCACAGAGTTTTATAATAAAGAAGGATTGGACATTTTTCTTCGTGGGTACCATTTGACTCAGGTGGATCCATTAACATTTCGCATGATTGTTAAACATTTTTTATATCGTCTGCTTTACAATTCAGTATGTTGAAATTTAGCATTCTAAGATTTCAGTATTATGGGTTTCAGTCAAGTGATTTTTCAGAATTCTGCAATTTCAGTCTTATGGTCTCAGTCAAATGAGTTTCAGTCATATGAAGTTTCTATCATCTGATAGGGATCCATATATATATATATATATATATATATATATATATATATATATATATATATATATATATATTTTTTTTTTAAGGGTCTACAGAAAAATCTTATGCTTAAGTATGGTAATACCTTATGCCAGATGAAAGGAACATAGCAGAATTATTACTTAAAAGTTATTTTCCCGAGAAGATGAATATAAATAACAGTGGCAGAGCTAGGGCAGGCCCAGGCACAAAGTGGTAGATGATATAATTCTATCGGCCATCCATTTAAATGTAAAAAAAGACATATTGAAAGCAATGCAGGATACTGCTTATTATATTTGCACCAAACAGTTGCCACAGTTAAAATGCAAAAAAAAAAAAAAATTTTTTTTTTTTACTAAAACCTTAGTACAGTAGTGCTCAATGCATGGTATAAACCATAACAACTGTTTGCTACAGCTTAAAAAAAAAATATATATATATATATATATTTTTTTTTTGTTTGTTTTACTATAATGTAAGGAAGGAAAGTTTTGGGTAGGACACAGAAACAGGACCTGCATGGCTAGGGCAGGAGGGGGAGGAGTAGGACACAGAAACAGAAACAAGACCTGCATGACTGGAGCAGGAGGGATGGGGTGTAGAACACAGAAACCAGACCTAAATGGCTGGGGCAGGTACGGAGTGGAAGTTTAGGTTTAGGGAACATGAAGGAAGTTTTAGGCTTAGGGAGTTATCAGGGAATTTATGTTTTGGGAGGATAGGATGGACACTTGGGTTTAGAGAGCAGGAAGCGAGTTTTATGTTTAGGGAATGACCTAGGACTTTAGGGTTAGGGAAGGAAAGTGGAGCTTTAGGGTAAAGGACCAAAGAGTCAAGTTGGGAACTGGCCGGAGTTGTAGGATTAGGGTTTAGGTTCTGATAGGGCTATACAGTTTATAGGACTGGGTATTGGCAGGGCTGTGTAGAAGAATTTCAGGACAGTGGCAATTCAAGCAGTTGTTTTTTTGATCAAGTAGCAGGGAGCAGATGTACCATGTGATACTAACAAGTTAATTCCCATTAATGTATGCATACAGTCTCAACAGAATGCTATGAAAATAAGTACCACAATAATTTTAACTGCTAGCTTGCAAGGTGAAAAAACATCTTGCTTCTCATTTTTAAATAAAAGAACAAAAGGCTAAATTTTAAAACTAATATTTGAGCAGAGAGCTGCCTTTGGCTATATAACTAGTTTATTAATGCAAGGCTCGTATTCACTCATAAGATTTCTTTTAAAACAGGCATTGACTTTCTTTTTACTATTTACCTGGGGATTCAGAAAAGACTTACTGCTCATCTTTATTTCCTAATGCAGGTGGTCAATTACAGCAAAAGTGAAAAAATATGATTCAGACACCTCTATGGCAACAGTGAGAAAGACCTCATTATCAACTCATTAGCTATAGTCTATGAGTGACACAGATGTACTTTCAGACATGATCAGGTCAGTGTTCTCCCTAGTGGCCCATGCATCACATTGGCAAAGGCATGCCCTTACACTCATTCACACACACACACGTATACACATTATGACACCCATGTGCGTGCACATGCACACACACACACACACACACACACACACACACACACACACACACACACACACACACACACACACACACACACACACACACACTCACTCACTGACATCCCCCCTCCACACATACACATCATATCCATCAATCAACAAACAAGCCCATTTCCACAGTCGATCACACTGACAGGAACATTTACTTCCCCAACTCACACACACATGCACATTCTGACACTCATGCACACACAGACACTCACACCCACACACACATGCACATTCTGACATTCATGCACACACACACACACACACACACACACACACACACACACAGACGTATGCACATTCTGACACCCGTGCACACACACACACACACACACACACACACATACACACACACACACACACACACACACACACACACACACACACACACAGATATGACACTCATAGGAGTGAATTTTTACAGTGCATATTTAATATGTTGTTACTAGGCTTACAGTCCAGGGGACCACTGAGGACCATAGTCCAAATTTACAGTTGCTCTCAAGCATTGTTATGAGAAAGAGACCAAAAATAAGAAACAAAAATCTGGACATTCTGCCAAAAACTGGACAGTTGAGAGCTATGCTGAGGAAATCAAACTCTGTACCAAAGGTACTACAGCTGACAGCCTTAACCCTTTATGCCAAATGCAAGCTGCTTTCATCCAGCAGTCACTTTGTCCTCCTAGAGTTAAATTTTACTTGGCCCAGCTTTTCTGTGAATCATTTAGATAAGCAAATCAGGAGCTGTCAGCATTTCAGGGATAGGGTGCATGGCTAATTATAATTAGCCACACCACCAGACTGTCACTGTATCATGCAGCATTGTCTGGGAGACTGCCCTCTGTGCTGAGGCCCCTGTCAGGGGAAAAGGCAGTCAATTCAGAAAGGCTTATTGTAGTTTGGACAACTAATTATCTAATGCTTCCCCATCACACTATGGCTTTCTGAATCCCAGCCATAATTTATTTTAATTAGCATCTGCAAGACCCTAGTGAGCCATCTAATGTCTACAGCCATTGAAACCCAGGGTCATGCTTCCTGTTACCTGTCCAGTAATCAATCTTAAACTCAAGAATTTAAAGTTTTGTAAATTTGTTGCTATTTGTTGGTAGTCTAATAGTTAGTAGTACATGACTCCACAGCACAGCCTTGTCACAGAGCAAAAACAAAACAAACAAAAAAAAAAACATTTTTTTTTAAACCTCAATGAAATGTGTCTCTTTCTGCCATCCTGTTAATTAGACCACTTCAACCACTTCAACAATAAGACCTAGGATACTCACTAAAGCATTATTTCTACAACATTTATAACCAATGACATATCACCTCTAAACAGCCTATATCCAGTGGTGAGCAATTTTAATCTTTCCAGTTTTTTTTTCCAAATAAAGTATTCTTGACAAACCAGCTTCTTAGTGAAGAGTTTTCTAATCTTACCCAACATATGGGTACAGAACAATAATATGTGGTCTGCCCATGACTTTAGACAGAGTTAACATAATGTCAGCATGTCTTGATTAAATTGTGTAAAAGGTATTATATATCACCAAGTAACAATTCCTGGGTATTGCATTCATATTTAGCATAAATTATACAGAATCATACACAGATTACTCATCATCGTCAGCGGTCACTTGTAAAATCTAACTGTTGGTTGAATATGCATAGTATCCTATTCAACTGGACATAGCACATAATATAGCATTTCTTCAAACTGAAAGCACTATTGTCCTTTATTGATCACTGAAACAAGCAATATAAATAATGCTGCAAAATTTGGCTTGTTACCATAGCCCTATTTTCATATTGTCATTAGATTTACAGGTCTGTATACAGTCAGAGAAGGGAAAAGTTGAGCCAAATACATTAAGCACACAGGGGCCTAGGATAGACAGCTGTGTAACACTCCCCAGTTGTACAACTCTGCTATTGGATAAGGTACTCTATACTCAAATGCTATATGTTCTGGTCTTTTACTGCTCCCTGTTCCAGCCATATATGCACAAATTGGTCTCCAGGTTCACTAATGTTTTCAGAAAAGGGAATATGCAATAGAAAAGCCCAGATATATACCATGCACTTGTAGACATTCATCCAATGCACATTGTTATAAAAATTAAATAAATTATTTACATGTGATCTACCATTCATAAACTATCTTGGTTAAGATCATAGCCTTGATCGAACTCTAATGACAATATTGTAATTAATACCCACTGGAAACTAACTTAGAATAAACGGCAACAAGTAAATACATGCGAATCTCTAAAACAGACAGACCCCTTCACAAACCAGGCACAGTCCAGAAGTAATCCAAAGGAAAACCAAGTATTCCAGCTATAAAATGTTCCACTGTTGCAAAATAAAAAGTGCAATCCAGTTGTAAAAACCTACTACACTTTATTTCTGTTAAGCGCTTTTCATCTTTCTTATAGCGAGACTTCTTCAGACCACATACAGTTACATCACACTGTGTTACATCAGACTGTGGTATAAAACCTGTTCCACTCTCAACTTCCCTTCAGTTAATTACACAAACTATGCTGCTTGATTAGTAAATGATAAATGATACATCAATTAAGTTAGTGCTTCACTGTTACTTAGATTTTAATAAATGAAACTCCTAAATAATGTGCTGTGTGTGTGTTGCTTACATTAAAAATATGTAGGCTGTTGCTGACATACATGTACTTGCATCATACGATAATTAAATCAATTTTATAAGTTTGTGTCAAGTGTTATGAATTTATATTTATGTTTAAAATAAATAATTGCTTAAAATAATAGTTGAAAAACAGTTAAAAAGTTATGAATTTATATTTAGAATAAATACTTGTTTAAAATGCATAGTTAAGAATACATACTTAAAATGTTTCAGTTCTACTAAGTCTGTTACTTAAAACATACCTTAATACATAAATAAATCAAGACATTAATACATAAATCACCTCTACAAAAACTGTTACAGCTATTTGCTTGAAGCATGCAGTATTTAAATAAATTTAAGTATCTAACAAATCTTATCTAACAAACCTGTCTGAAGTACATTTCCTGAAGTTTATAAAACAATCAGCGCTAGTCCTAAATTGCCTGATAATGTGCATTCAGAAATGATGAATAATAAATGAATAAACAGGGCTGAGGAAAGGCAAGGGAAAAAGGGGGGTGGGGGAAGAAGGGGAGGGAAAGGAATTCTACAAAATTTTCTACGTACCCTCTAAAATGCATGTTTAGATTTGGGACTTCATGAATAAAACAATTAGTCTGATACCCGAACCACTCATTTAGTTTTCGAGCAATAGACAGTGTTGCAGAAGACGGGAGAGGAGGACCAATTGCTTTACTCTTGGAAAAATTAGAATTGTCCTGGCAACTAAGAACTCGTGCCTGAAATGCCTCTGGTTTGAATGAAATTTATTCAATAGCTTGTATATTGAAATTGAAGAGCCTTTCAAGATAATTTATTCATGAAGTTTTTACAACTGGATTGTGCTTTTTATTTTACAACAGTGGAACATTTTATAACTGGAATATTTGGTTTTCCTTTGGATTACTTCTGTATTGTGCCTGGTTTGTGTAAGGAATACTTGATTTTCCTTTGGATTACTTCTGGACTGTGCCTGGTTTGTGAAGGGGTCTGTCCGTTTTGGAGACCCACTGGAAACTATACTTTAAGAAAGGCTAATAGGCCTAAAGTCATTCACAGTATTACTGCTGCTTCCTTTTCAAACTGTTGCAGCTACCGTTTCCTTCCACACATCAGAAACTTAACAGTACAATAATGACTTCTGAAATAAATAAGACATGCATAGATACAGCTTGTGATCTTGTTTATAAGGAAGAAGAAGATGTTTAACCGATTAGGACATACTGCAGTGTCTAACCTAATTCTTTTTAATAGGAAACAAAGCAGTAAAAAGCACACAGAGCTGATCATGACACTCAGGATTCCCGAGTATCATGCCCAGCTGTGTGTGTTTATTAATTCCTTTTAATATGCCATTTCTTGTGATATCAATGGACCTGAATGTTGATAAGTCCCTAGAGGAAGCAATGGGCCTGAATGTTGATAAATCCCTGTATGAAACAATGGCCTGAATGTTGATAAGTCCCTATACGAAACAATGGGTCTGAATGTTGATCAGTCCCTGTAGGAAGGAATATAACATTGTCTATCAAAGCATACCTGGCTCAACCAGTGCCCTGTGCTGGTCCCACAGATCAGTGTACCACCCCCTCAGCTCTTCACGTGAAGAGCCAAAAAAAACTCTGTTCCTTTTACTGACACACATTCCAGGTGGCCAGATACAGTCCCTGGATTTGAAACAGTGTTCTTTGAGTACTTGGGATTCAAGACCCTATAGTGAACCCATGAAATATGGTGTTTAAGGTTGAATTCATCACAATAAGCACTATAACACATAGGTTCATAGGCTGGTACTAGGCTATCAGCCCTAGGGCCTATGCAAGCCTAGCCATAACAATTCCCTGGATATTTCTTCTCACAATATTTACTTCCCTGGACCCCTGTCTAGCAGGGCGACTGACGTGATCCCTGGGGTGAATTTCCTATCTCCCATCCAATCGTCAAGTTTCCTTTTGAAGAGGGCCAAGGAGGCACTCATCTTGACATGTATGGGCAGTCTATTGCAGAGTATGGGGAGTCTCTGGGTCAGGAACATATCCCTCCAGCATGTTTTGTTCATTGCGATGACAAGGTTTAGATCCCTGGAGCGTGTGGCTCTGAGGGATTGGGATTTCTTTAAGTGGTGCATGTCCAACAGCTCACGGTTTGACATGGCCTTGTATGTTAAGCAGAGATCACCTCTGAGTAGACGATATGCCACAGAGTATAGCTGGAGTTTTTTAGACGGTCAGCATAGGGCATCTGCTTTAGGCCTGTGATTCTTTTAGTGAGGTATTTCTGCTTTTATAGAACTTTATCTAGATTATCTTCTTTAGCGTTATCCAATGTATTTGACCCCTTTCACTTCCACTATGACACAATAAAGAAGACACCACCAGTGTTAAATAAAACCAGTAAATGAAGGGCACATTAATGCCTCCAGACAAAAAACCCTCTGTATTACACAGATTTAATCTGTTTAATACAGTTTCCTTGTCAGAGGCATTGGTGTGTTCTTCAGTTTCTAGTTTCTGTAGTTTATATCTCAAGAACAGGAACTACCCAGTAGTACCTCACCAGCTTTTCTTGACATCTCACATATTATACCTACTTCAGAAATGTGGCCTTCACGTTTATGCTGCTGTCTGGTTTAATAACTACCTGCCCAGTTTCTCATTCATGGTTTATAGCAGTATTCTGCTAACTGCCTTAGCTCCCGTTTGCTCTATGATTCCCCACACAATGACTTATTGCTTTTATCATTATTTTTTGTTTGTTTCATTTTGTCTCATTTATCAACTCCCACTGCCTAGATCATTATGATTTTCAGTCTTTCCTTTTGCTTGCACTTCAAACCCTTCTCCAGATTCTGTGATATCACTGCTATCTGAAATCCTCTCTTCTTGGATAAAGAAAAACAGACCTGCATCTATACTTTTTAAAAACAAGGCCATATTCTTCCAAAAAGGTAGTCAGGCTTCAGCAAGTGCTACTCCATTGGTATATCTTAACATAAATAAACCAGTCTAAGCCATCGCTTTCCACATTCCAGTAGCTTAGAATTTAGCTGGACTTTATTAGTTTTCATTAGCATACTTACTGTCTCCCTCTGGTAAGTCTTACCTGGTTAACACTGCTTTACCCCTGTCATAAAACACATATTGTTCATCATAACAATTACTTCAAAATCCAGTCAACTGAAACTAATAACAGTCAGTGTGTTAAATAAAGCCTGTAGATTTATGCAACTATCTCCATTTGTGGAGCATCGTGAAGTCTTTTTAAGAAAGTAGCCTGGGTTTCCATTCCTTGGCCCTCATGTGATTTTTGCATCCCCTCATATATGAATGTCTTTTCTTAGACAGTTGCCTCAGCTTCTCAGTCCCAAGAATGAGGCTTTCTCTACTTTTCCGTGGGTCTCATCATAATAAGTAAAATTTCATTTGCACAAATTCTCCATAGGTAGCATCTTTTTTAATCTAAGCAACTCTGCTCACACTGCAGTTTTCCATGAGTCACGAGGATGTACTTCTATAACACAACATAAAACTTTTTTTTATTATTTTGGGACAAATGTTCATTCTTTACTATTTTTACTAGTTGATTCTTCCCAGCTACAACCTACAGGCATCCAACAAACAAACTTTACAATTTGTCTACTGCATTGTTGACTTCCAGTCGTAATGCTATCAATGTTGAGATGTACTTCGAATATTATTTGTAGTCATACATTAATAAACTATTTTGTATTACTATTTCGGCACAATTCATTTTATATTTTTCCAAAGTCATCACTGAAAATGGTCCCCAGATAGTTAACTTACTCATTCAGTCAATAAATGATTTAATAAATAATAAAAATAAAATCCATTACACTGACAGTTGCAAGACTAATTTTATAGTGTTTAAAGACTAATACAGAACAGCAAGGGATAGCTTACTTTTTTTTTTGCTTGTTTCACAAATAATTTAATGTTTTAATATTATGCCTTGCAAGCTTAGATATGTTACTTTTATTCAAATGCTTTAGGTTTACACAGTGGACAGGATGAAGTGTATATCTGTCAACGAGTTTGTTCACTTGTTCTCCAAGCTTATGCTCTCTCTTTCTTCCTTTGTATATAACCCCTCCTTTTTGCTCTTTTTCTTCCTCCTTTCTCTCTCATCCTCATATCACCATTACTCTGTTGCTGATATTCTCTCCTTCTAATCTCTCACCTTCTCATTTTTACTATTTCTCTATATTCTAGTACTTCATGGTCTTTTCCCATAATTTCCCCTTTTCCTCTCACTGTCATACCTACAACATGCTAACTCAGTGTTCTTTTTTCCTCTCTTTCAGTAAAGTGATCCGGGTGCTCCCTCCCTGCCATAAACCTAAAGTATAATCCTCTTACTAAATCTGAAAACGCCCCTGAAGCTGTTTGCTTGCAAGGCTTTTTAAAGAGTAAACTCCAAAAGAAGCATTATTTCATGTATGTTGCAATTTACCTACTTTATCATCAGTACCTGTACTGATTATAAAAAAGCTGCGGTGGTGGTGCTGCAGTAGCGTTGTCGCCTCACACTAAGACGTTGTCCTGTTCAATTCTCAGCTAGAGCGTCTTCTGTGTGGAGACATGTGTGAATGGGCGTACCTTAGTTGAAGGCTATGCATCAGTGCTGGCAACTCGGTATGTAAAAATCTACTGCCAATCATTAGCGGACCGGAGTTCCACTGTGGCGACCCCTAACCGGGAAAAGTCGAAAGAAACAACAACCTGTACTGATTATACTGATCTGGTAACCCCTCTGTGAGAGATCTAGCAGCCTAATGCAGACCCCTACCCACTACCTCTACCCAGTTTTTTTTTACCATACCTCCTTACTTTGGAATTAAGACCCCTGCTTTTACCTCTTCCAGTTGCCTTTTTTCCCCGCTAACCACTAGATGGCAGCATTCTACCAAAATATTCTTTAGCTTTTAGGTATCTAGCCTATAAGTCCTAATCCTTTTTGTAGTGACTATTACTGTCCTAATCCCCTTGCTAAAGGATTTAAATTTGACTATCACCTTCATGATCTTTTTACTAAGTTTTTGTATTGATAACAGTTTGTTTTACCTTTATTTTCTCCCTAATTTCAACAGTTTAAAGCGGGCTCACTCCGCTCTCCTACCCTACCCCCAAATTCCACCCATCCCCACTGCAACTAACCTTATACTTCATTAAACCACACCCCCTCCAGCCATTATCCACTAACCAAATTAACCTCGTTACATACTTATCAAGCCACTCCCTCCTTTCCTCTCTATCTTCTTCTTCTAATCCTTTAACATAGTCCCACCCCCTAATCCCTTATACTTATCTCTTACTAAACAGACCCACCCCTTACTGACCCTCGGTTCTCACTTCAGTCTCCCTGTATTCATACTTAGTACATACCAACTCTTCCTGTATCTCCTACCACACTCCGTTCACTATGTCCATCTCTAACTTTAAAACACGCTCTAACATGCTCCTCTTATCTGTAATACTTTGCCCTTTGCTTCTATCCTATAAGCTCACTTACTATGAATCCCTACATCTATCTAAAATTCCTCCCCCCTTAAAACAAACTACCCCTCTCACCCTTTCAACTTCAAATTCCCATTGTAACATTACATCCTCATCAGCCTACCTTCAACCTCAATTTCATAGAGCAATCCATTTCAAATATTTCCAAACCAAAAGAACTATCCCTATTCTAGATAAACTACTGAAACTGTCTCTTATGCCACAACAGTATCTACTACTACATGGCAAAATTCATCCTAACCCAGGGCCAAATTATAACATCCCTTATTCGCAATCCCCCTGTCCAGACACCTCCTGCACCCCCTCTCCTAACAAAAACTCTCTCCTTGTAGCCCACCTAAACATTCGTAATTTAAATAATAAAATTAGCCACCTACATGCCCTGTTAGACTTACACTCCTTTGATATCCTATGCCTAACTGAAACCTGGCTCAAACCAACCACTAAGGACAATGATATTATCCCCCCAGGCTATAACATAATTAGATTAGACTGCCCTAACAAAAAAGGAGGTGGAGTTGCAATATTATATAAATCTGAGCTGCAACTCTCTGCCCTAGATATTACACATCCTTCACCTTGCAATGCTGAAATACTAATGGCCAGGCTTCCAATTAATGCTAATAAATCCATTTATATTATCTGCTCCTACATGCCCCCAGGTAATAACATTAATACCATTGAAAACATCCTCTGTTGGCTCTCCTCTAATTTCCCCCAAGAAACCATACTCCTTGGCGATCTCAACATTGACTGGAAACGTTGCACTGCCGATAATCCTACTACCCACATAAACCTTCATGGCTTTTATCAAACCATCACCCACCCTACAAGCACTCACAAACATAGCAATAAACAAACCACTTTAGACTGGATACTAGTTAACAGTAACCCCCAATTTTATAAAACAGGCATATTTCCCAATGTTATCAGTAACCACTCTCTTACCTTTATAACAAAACTAAAAACCTCAATACCCAATAAAGTAAACTTCACAACCACCCAAAATACAAAAAATTTAAACCCAGTTAACTTTCAAGCTGAGCTTAAAGCTTGCGATTGGACCCCCCTAAAACACTTACCTCTAGAGGAAGCTGTCTCATACTTTAACAATAACTTTTTTACAAATTCTAGAGCACCATGCCCCTTCTTGATTGAACAGAATTAGGAACAAACCAGCTCCCTGGCTCACAAAAGAGACTAGGCAAAAAAATGCAACTTAGAAATAAAATCTGGATTAAATGGAGACATAAAAAAGCCAACTGATCACTTAAACTTTCATCAACTGAGAAATGCCACTAAGAAAGCCATATTCCTTGGCAAAAAAACCTATTTCCTACAATTCCAACAAACCCAATATCAAAACCCACAAAATTTCTGGTCAGGGATAAATAAATTACTTCACCCTGTCCACTCTAAAACACCCACCCCCTCTAATTTGAATCAACATTCTTCCACCCAAATTGCTGACACTTTCAACACATTTTTCTCTGAAACTGTCCAATCTCTAGCCAATTCTTTACCAGTAGTGTCCACCTCCAACTCACCCGTGTCGACTATTTCACTACCACTATTTCAACTACAACTCATTCCCACATCTCTCATACACAACTTACTTCTGAAACTCAAACCTTGCACCCCATCAGCTGATCTCCTTCCAGTGGAATATATGAATTTAGCAGCTGGAGTACTTGCCTTCCCCATTTCTATCTTAATTAACAGAACCATTACAGAATGCTCCATCCCTAACATCTGGAAAGTTTCACATATTATCCCTCTCCACAAGGGAGGTAACTCAAATGAACTTTCAAACTTCCACCCAATAGCCCTACTCTCACCTATAGCAAAAATTATGGAGAGATGTATTCATCGCCAACTTCTTACTCATCTTCTCCAAAATAGCCTTCTAGTAGACTGCCAACATGGTTTTAGACTATATCATAGCACCACCACAGCTCTCTTATCCTTTACTGACTGTATAAATAAAAATCGAAATAACAATCTCCTATCCCCTGCCATGTTTATTGACCTCTCCAAAGCATTTGACATGGTGAATCATGAACTACTGACGGACACACTTAAATCTCTCTCATTAGATACACAAACAGTCAAATGGTTTCAATCTTACTTAGAAAACAGACAGCAAGCAGTCCTCTGGGACAATGAACTGTCCTCTCTGCTCCCTATTACTCTCGGTGTCCCACAAGGATCAATTTTGGGAATGCTCCTCTTTACTATAGTCATTAATGATCTGTCAGCCTCCCTTCCTCAAACCACCTGTATACAATATGCTGATGACGCAACCTTAATCTGTGCCGCCTCCTCACCTTCCCAACTTCAAGCCGCAACCCAAACGATATTTACCTTAGTAGAAAACTGGTTCCATCAACGCTGTCTCTTCCTTAACCCTAAAAAACTAAATTACTATTGTTCACTCCCACTCAAAAATCCCCCACCATAAACTTCACAGTCATCTCTAGAAATGGTACATTAATAGCTCCTGACATAACCACCAAACATTTAGGGGTAACAATTGATCACAATCTTAATTTTGGCACTCATATCAACCTAACTATCAAATCAGTTAATAGAAAACTTGGTTCCCTGTACAGAATTAAACCCTTTCTTACACCTTCAGCCAGGCCTACTATTGCCCAAACTCACCTAATCTCTACCCTCCTCTATGCCTCACCAATTTATACAAACCTCTCCAAAAGCAATATAAATAAGTTGGCAACATCTTATAACAACATAACCAGATTTGCCACTGATGCCCCATTTCGTACCCACCACTGCAAAAATCTCAGTCTTCTCAGATGGTTAGAACTACAAAGCCAGTTTCTTTTTCAGCAACTCATAATCATTCACAAGATCCGGCATCATCCCTCAAATACTCCCATACTCAGAAACCTTATTAGCCCCTATCAAAATCTTCTAACCTTACAATCTGCCAACAGAGTACTTGTCTCTACCCTAAAATCCAATAACAAATCTGGGGACTGCCTATTTACTAACTCGATTGGTAACCCTTGGAACAAGCTTCCAAGAAAACTAACATCCCTGACATCCACTCCTCTTTTCAAAAACAACTTAAAATCTTCCTAAAATCACAATGGCTATGTCCATGCTCAAATCCTGACTGACACTGTCTCCTTTTGGCTTCTCATTTTTAAGTCTATAGTACTGAATTCCTCTTGCTTTGTTTATTTCCCTTTTTTAACTATTCCTAAAGAATTTTTGTTAGCCCATGCAACAACTCTCTACCTGTGTTATGTTATTCTCTATGACTGTACTTGTAAAGAATATGTATAGTAAGTATTGTTTAAAGTTTAAGTTGAGTCTTAATAGTCAAAAATCCTTTTTAAGTATGTTTACAAAATTTCTTTATTGTATTTGGAGCTTTTCTCCCTGGGCCTCTGCTGAAAATGGACATATATCCAGTCGGACTTTCCTGGTCAACAAATGTAAAATAAAATAAAATAAAATAAATAAAAACTGATTGCACCTAATAAAGTCATTGTGTTATGTTTTGTGACCAAATCAGACGTTGGAAAACAGACATTCTCCTTTGCAGATCACTTGTTTTTGGCCATTGTGGCTGTTTTTTTATTTGCTGGCAAACATTCAAAATGACTTCTTGTTTATATTCACAAAACTAAATGGAAGTAGAATTTTCAGGAACTGTAAGATTTTTCTGTTTTTTTTTTTCTGGCTTTCACAATATTTAATTTAATTTATTTTGTGTGATCATTTGTCTAATTAAAGAGGCTTCTTTTAGTTTCATTTCTGTTTTGAGTCAATTTTATTGGCTTGGCAATAGGAATAAAAGATCACACCTATTTATATAGTTTCAATGTCATCCTCTCTTGTTTTTGTCACAATTAGCCTTTATCACTTCTTTGGAATTAATTATTTTCTAATTTTTATTCTTAAAAAGTTCCAGGGTAGTGTTGTAGTGCTGTTATTCTCTCTTGTTTATTGTTACAATTAGCATGTTACCACTTTTTTGCAAATATCTACATTCTAACTTTTGTTCTTACAAAGTTTCAGGTGGTGTTTCAGTGCTGTTATTTTGAGTTCTGATTTGTAGACTGGAGTGTACAAACTCCTGCCACAAAGGGGGAGACTTTGAGTTTGTTTAGTTACTCATATTTACTGCGTGCCCTGTTACAGAATGGAGTTATTTTAATCTCTTGGTGAGGTGCAGTGAAAACATCAAAATAATGAACTATAACTTCACTGATAACGCTACAAACCCAGTCTCAATGTATATGGTAATAGATCAATTTACTTAATTAGAGCAAGGCTCACATCACCCTCAAAATAAGTGGTTGTGTCAAATGGATCCTATCCAGTTATTAAATTTTAAGCATGCAGATAAATAAACTGGACCTGCATTCACAAGATTCAGATAATGTTATTGATCTTTTTGGATATTTCAGTGCTGCTAATAAGTGATATATGTTAGGTTAATGACAGAGTGCAGAGCAAATGAAATGAATAAATAACTTTATTGTATCTGCTGATATTGTGAATGGTTTGCCATTACTGTGTTCATTTTACTGGTTGCAAAATTGCATGGCTGTTGGGCAATTTTTGTTTATAGGGCTGTAGTTGTATAGCCCCAAATCTTGCTAAATGAATAGAACCTTCCCTGTGTAGCATGGCTGCTTTGCTTGTGTTAGAAAGCATTGCCTTCTGATGAAATAATTAGGTAATCCAAATCTGAAGTGACATTATCATGGTCAGTACACAATGATTAGGAAGTGTTTGGACAATATTTGGGATATATAGCTGTATGTTTTCTTCAGTATTATGTTATTCTTTGCTAAATTTGTTTCCTACAGGGCACACGATCAGTTATTCCTCCTTTAGCTCCTAACTACATTCATAAAGTGTGTAGTCCAGCGATGGTCACTTCTTGCATACCTTTGTTAACTTGAGCTATAGTACAAGAAGTGCCTAGCAACTGAACATTCCATTCCACTTCCCAGAGGATAGATTTAACTGCCATATGCAAGGATTTTCACACTTACTTCACTGTATTTTAATACAAGTCATTTCTGGCCTGCCAGTAACTGAATGCCACAAAGCAAGCCTTGATCAATCAGAAATGTTCTCAAATCCTCAGGCAGACTCTACTTGGTTTAGCGCTGCTTATGAATAATGGCTTAAGTAGAAATACACACAAATCAAGTGCAAACATTAATTTGCTCCAGTATTCAGAAATCCAGACCCTGCAACAAGTGCACAAGGGATTACAGCTCGACTGATCCCAAGTATTGGGAAATCCTAGTCACACCCTTGTCTGAGAAATAAGTGTGATGACAGCTTTCTCCCAGCAGAAATGATCTGTCAGCTTTATTTATGACTATATTTAAAGAGTTTGTTTATTGGAAATGCTTTTTTTGTGCTGTGCGGTGGGAATAAGATATCTGTGTTGGCTACTTCTAGCTAACATAAATAACATGTTAGTTCCTTAGCCCCCAGATGCAGCTAAACCACACAGATTTTGACATGAGAATTAGTATCATTGGAGAGTCGTGGTTTAAGTTATGTGGCCACTACGTATTAACTTTGTATGTCTACTACAGTCAGGTGAGTTCCTTCTGTGTAATCAAATCCGGGATCCTCCATATTTTAGCAAGAAAAAATAGTAGTCCTATCTACCCTTTCACACCTACATAAATTCAAACATGGCAGATACTAGAGACATGCACTTTAACCCTGCAGATGGCTGCTGGTCTCTCACAGTAAATGTAATCATAGTGAGTTTAACGAACAGGAAACAGATCACTGCATCAGACAAAACATTTGCATTAATTGTTTGTTTGTAGTCACTAGACCACATGTGGACTACATATTGGGATGCATGGCTAGGCTCAAAAAGGCCCCTGTGGCTGTTAGCCAAGTAAACACCTATGAACCTAAGCACCATTCATATACTACAGGACTTTAATATGAAAGAAAAAAAATCTTGTCTGGTAGGCATGCAAAACATAATACAGTTGTAATCAGAAATACAAGCCAATAATCTATTATAAAAAAATGTTCATGCATGAAAACAAAGCTTTACGCAGAATAACATGGAGCTGTAATCATTACTGAGCTATGGACAGTGTTTTTGTATACACTAGTGTTGACAGACAATTTATTGTAATGCTACATACTGTTAGTTGAAAGTTACAAGACAACTGGAATGCCATATATGTTTTCCTATTAATTATTACTGACATAATCATATAATTGGAATAAAATATTTAATTGACCAACACCATAAAAACTTTATGCAGTTATCTACAACAGATAGTATATAACATCTACCACCAACTTCTAATCCTAGCCCTTACATAGTCTTCAGAAATGTATCCTTGTTTATTTGGATTTCTTCTACTTTCAACTTAAAGATTATAAATATCAATACACTTAAAATGCCATGTACACCGCAACATATATTGCATCCAGTATACATGTAATTAATCAGTATGACCTTTGCGTATCAGTACATTGCAACGTACGTGAGACCATTTGTACCTTTGTAGTACAGTACTGTATCACAGTGGGGTTCTGCTAGTAGTGTCTCTGTTTTGCTTTATTTCATAAGGTTCCTGTCTTCGTATTAAATATGAAAAACCCTGAGGATGGTGCACATAAAATTCTGTATGCAAGTATTGGAGTGTGCGTTTGCTCGTGTGTGTGTGTGAGTGTATGTCTTTTTTATCAACAGAAGACATTCCTCAAATGTAAAGACAGAATTATCAAACATTTCCATGACATTATAAAGCAAATGTCAGAAAAATACTTTGGTTAAACTTACTATGGCAAACGCTTGAGATCTTTTATACAAATTTTCAGCTGTCAAAAGAAGTGCAAAATAATCTGTGGTGGCAGAATTGAATACCGGATGCCTGTGCAAAGGCAAAATGGCAGGGGGAACTAAAAGTGGATAGGATTAGGTTTTAGTGACAGGCTCATAGTGAAGCCATTATTGAAAAATCAGAGGGTAATAGCTTTCAAATAATTTCTAAGGGTTGGTGTTGTCGCTTTTGTGTGTGTGTGTGTGTGTGTGTGTGTGTGTGTGTGTGTCCGTGTGTTTGTGTATATATATCTGTCTGTAGGTGTTCATTGTCAGGCATATACTACATATATACCATGACATACACTCTTTAAACCTACTTTATTTATTTTGTGTAATGTTTCAGAATTTAACTTAAAATTGCATATTTATTAATTCACTTAAAAAGTTAATAGAACAACAAGTTTTGCTTCAACATAAATTTTAAGAACAAGAGGAAGTATTCAGCTCTCTTGCCTGGCATTATTGAATGACTGAAATCTTTACAGAGATTTACCAGAAAATAAAAACAAATTATGACAGACAGGGGGCAAAAATATGAGATAAATTTAGAGACGTTCTGCAAAATCAGGGACAACTGAGAGTTATGGACAGTAGGTAGAAACGTAGTGCCACTCTGTAGCAGTAATGGCTTTAAAAGCTGTTAGAGACTTAATTCTGCCACATTTTCTTTTTATAATTGTTTAGCAAACTGATGCTTCAAGCAAGCAATAATACCTGACAGGGGCGTATGTTATTGTATAAATAACACCCGCTCAGGGGTGTTCTGAGGCCTGATGCCGTAAGCTGGGAAATCATTGGGGTGTTGAAGACACTGAATAACAAGTTATGTTAAGTTTCAGACTTTATCATAGCTCTCAACTGAATCAGGAACAAATCCAGAAGTAATCAGGGTCACTTTTAAACTGTTAGTACCATTAACTTGAGACATTGACAGAATGAGAGAATGTGAATTAATGCACATTTTATGAAGTAAAAAAGCCTGTAACTCTATTATCTGGCACTCTGTGCACTAAAATACTAAAAGGCTTAGTGTGATGAAAGTTTTTTTTAAGAAAGCCTGTAACTCTATTATCTAGCACTCTGTGCACTAAAATACTAAAAAGGCTTAGTGTGATGAAAGTTAAGTTTTTTTGACTCCTTGTTGCTTCCTTCTCTTTGTTTTGTAAGGAATGGGGACTGTTGAAACAATTAGGGGGACCAAGGAGTCAGCCGAAATGTGCAGGAGATAAGGTGTGCATAATTGTAGAAAGCCATACTAATTAACAAGGCCACAAAGGATTGGATATATGATTTCAATGGTTGGCTAATAGGGGAAGGATCAGAGGGTCAGTGGTATAAAGTAGAAAGGTGTCTAGGGTGGTAGGAAACACAGGGAACTATATGGTACACACACAGTTTCTGTCTCAAGCCCAGAAAGGCCAACAGTTTTTAAAACTGAGCTTAAAAAAGTTCATAAGACTGAGGTAGAAGCGGGTTGAAATAGTCAAGGAAAGGAATGAGGGAAAACGGATGACAGTAGAAGATAGGAAGAGGAGGATAGCAACTGCATCTGGAAGGAAGAAATCAGACAGGATTCTGTCAGGATGGACACTCATAGTCAACATTTGCAGGGGCTTAGGAAAGAAAATGAGAGAACTACAGGCACTTGTAGAGACAGGTGGAGTAGATGTAATAGAAAAACTGCAACCTGTGGCAAACAAAGAAAGGGTCAGTAGGCAGGATAAGAGGGACAGCAGACATTAGATGGACAATAACCTCTGAGCTGCTAAAAGCCATAGAAGTGAAGAGAATAAACAGGGCCTACCTGGAAGGGAAGGGAAGGAAGAGCAGGCTGAAACAGTAAGTGTTGACTGTCAAGGTGGAAGGAGAACATGGGGACCTGCGGCAAGCCAGTGTCCAGCAATGAATAGATAAAGGAATGAATGAGACTGTGGTCAGTAAGATGAAGGTTCTAATCATGGGAGATTTTAATCTCCCTCTAGCAGAATGCAGCATATTGACATGAAGCAGGGGAAGAACAGATGACTTGATAAAGGTTATTCAATGGGAGGTTTACACACCTGGTACAGAAACCCACTAGTCCAAATAAAAGTAATGGAAGGTGGGGGATGGGGGAGTGCTACTGGGTATTAGCAACAATGCCACTCTATGGTTCTCCACTGTACTAAAGTAAAGGGCTGCCACGTAATGGGTCAGCTGACAGTGGAAAGAGGTAATTCCCTACTGACTGCAATCCCTCACAAATTGAAGAGCACCATTTAGTTTCTATCAGTTAACTTTTCTGGGGGAGCTGAAACCCCAACCATATTTGCTAAACTTTTCTATAGCATTTAAAAGGGTAAAGTGAGGGTTAAAGTTGGCTTGTATGTTCTCATAGAGGGATTTATTGATTTCCTGCCACAGGAGTGCCATTTCTTGGAAGATCTGCTGTTCAATACAGAGGAGCTCAGAGGTTTAAGTCTAATAATGGAGTGCCGTCACCCCACTAATCAAATGTACCCAGATACCATAGGTCATTCTGGGACAGCTTACCATCTTCCACTTCCTCTTTTACCAACTCTATACTCTGTTTCTCTTATGAATCACACTGTACCTTGAATGAAGTAAACATTCTTTGGCCACGACACCCAGTATGCAAAATAATTCCTTAAATCTGCCTTGAACCAATCTCCTTTGACCTTTCAGCCATTTTGTTTCACTTTCTGTCCTTATTCAGCAGCTTCAGCCCACCCATTTGACTCTGAACAATGCTGTACATGCAGAAACCTAACCGCATTCTGTCTTCTCTGTTCTAGTGTATAATTATTATAACCTTCACTGCACTTCTTCTCTCATACATGACTCCCTCTCTTCTCTTCAATATTATGGAAACATTTAATGTTTCTTACCAGACTAATTTCTCTTCCTCTGTATGACCTCCAGGAATGGACACCATATTCCACAATGCTGTGATTTTTGCCATCACATTTAATTTGTTCTTAGATTTACAGATTATTTTCAGAAAGTTTAACAAGCTTAAGCATACATATACTATTAAACAATTGAACTAAGCCCATTGGAACATTTATTGTCACCATTTATAGGGAGTATACTAGCTGAAGAACTTCCTTTATGAAAAATACAAAAGGGCTGCTTGTTTGGACCGACTGCTATGATTTCCTAAAGTTACTTATGCTACTCCATATGTGACCTCCCCATGACCTGTATGATGGTGGGATGTGCCACCTGCTCTGTGTACTATATCATTCATCTGCTACTTCATATGTGACCTCCTTGCGACCTGTATGATGGGGAGGAGGAGGAGGAAGATGCATTCTGTGGTATGTACCACCTGTTCTGTGTACTCTAGCATTCATCTGCTACTCCATATGTGACCTGCTTGTGACATGTATGATGGGGGGAGGAGGAGGAAGATGCATTCTGTGGTATGTACCACCTGTTCTATGTACTCTAGCATTCAATCTGCTACTCTGTATGTGACCTCCCCATGACTTGTATGATGGGGGTGAGAATACATTCTGTGGGATGTACCACCTGCTCCATGTACTACTGTATTCATTTGCTAGTCCATATGTGACCTCCTTGCGACCTGTCTGATGGGGGAGGAGGAGAAAGATGCCTTCTGTGGGATGTACCACCTGCTCCATGTACTCCAGCATTCATTTGCTACTCCACATGTGACCTCCCCATGACCTGTATGACTGGGGGGGGTGCCTTCTCTGGTATGTACCACCTGTTCTGTGTATTCCAGCATTCATCTACTACTCCATCTGTGACCTCCCAGTGGCCTGTATAATGAGAGGAGGAGGATGTCTTCTGTGGGATGTACCACTTGCTCTGTGTACTCCAGACTTCATCTGCTACTCAGTATGTGATCTCCCCATGACCTCTATAATGGGAGGAGGAGGAGGAGGAGGAAGATGCCTTCGGCGGAGTGTAACACCTGCTCTATGTACTCTAGCATTCATCTGCCATTCATGGCTGCCTAGCATGATTCATATGAGGGATGATTATTAATTAGCAATACTCTTCCTCCGTTTCTGTCTCATTTAGGGTCACCATTCACAAGGATGCATGTTTTCCATGAGGTCCACATTCCCTTCCTTTTTGCAATAAATGCCACTTGCCATCTCTCCGCCTGGAATACAAATAGATGCAGGTTTCTCTCCCCATAGCATCCTCCAGGTATCCATAATGATTATACGGCCTTCTTTATCATCAGTACATTATAAAGCCATTATTCTGCAAACCTAGTGTGTCACATGACACAACCTCCCTTCAGCAAACACTTAACACCAATATATATTGAATGGCATTGGTTCCAGTAGTAATTCTTGTAACCAGTAACAGATGTGACACAAACACATTAACAGGACTGGTTTCAGCAGTAACTCGTGTAATCCAGTGTTACACCTGACACAGATAATTTAAATATAACCAGTACCAGCAGTGACCATGTTACCCAATATGACATCTGGCACATACAGAACTGTAACCCAGTGTGACCCTTGACACAAACATATTAAACAGGACTGCCCAAGCAGTAACCATTGTAACTCAACATTGCACTGCCATAAGATAACGGTCCCTCCAATGACCCATTCAACCCAATGTAAAAGTGTAGCTAGGATGGGGTGAAGGGGGCAAGCCACCCCAGGCTCCAGGTTGTGGTGGGCATGATCGGCAGATCCAATTTTTTTTTCTTAATTGTTGCTCCTTACTGAACACAAGAGAATGATATAGTGAATGGGTGGAGAGGACAGGAATATATGAGAAAACTTCTGGTTTGGATTATAGAATATATGAAATGACAACATGTGATGCTACTGGAATATTAATGATCATTGACTTCCAAGAAAATACTGTCTGTAAAAAGTTAGACATTTAAGAATAAGGGGAAGTAATTAAAGATAAAATGTGGATAACAAAGACGAAACATTAGAGATACTTTTTTTTTTCAGAAAAGGTGGTACAAGATAGTTTCCCCCAAAGAGTGGTAGGGTTAAAAAACAAGGATAGTGATTTATAATATGTGAGGAATCTGCCAAGTGATGTGGATTAGATGAGGAAAATGTAGGTTCTTAGATAAGCAGGATATGTACCTAATCCAGTAAATAATGGGACTAAACATATACCAGATATATCACTTGGTCATGGGACTAAACATATGCCAGATATATCACATGGTCATGGGACTAAACATATACCAGATATATCACATGGTCATGGGACTAAACATATACCAGATATATCACATGGTCATGGGACTAAACATATACCAGATATATCACATGGTCATGGGACTAAACATATACCAGATATATCACATGGTCATGGGACTAAACATATACCAGATATATCACATGGTCATGGGACTAAACATATACCAGATATATCACATGGTCATGGGACTAAACATATACCATATATATCACATGGTCATGGGACTAAACATATACCAGATATATCACATGGTCATGGGACTAAACATATACCAGATATATCACATGGTCATGGGACTAAACATATACCAGGTATATCACATGGTCATGGGACTAAACATATACCAGATATATCACATGGTCACGGGACTAAACATATACCAGATATATCACATGGTCATGGGACTAAACATATACAAGGTATATCACATGGTCATGGGACTAAACATATACCAGATATATCACATGGTCATGGGACTAAACATATACCAGATATATCACATGGTCATAAATTATCATCAGCACCTATCCTTTATATAACAGGATACAGCCTCTCTGCAACCCATTAAAGTTGTAGGATGTAACAGAATATCAAAACTGCATTGTCAATCAGCCATCACACAAAAATTCTCTTGTTGAAATAATTCCCAAACTGAAACTTTAGTGTATGCAAATGTTATTCTATAGCACTCCCTGGGCTTAGTGCTGCTGCACTGTGAAAGCAGTCGCTGTGAGCGGGACATAGCTAACACAACCTACAGTTTTTAAACTTCATGTTCGCAGCATGTGTAATGCATCTTAGAACCAAATTTTGTTGTAAGGAGTGATAATTCAACTCTGCATTCTTGCTGTTGTAAAACTTATTGTAACATGGAAAATACTTTCATTCTTACAAAATTGGAAAGATATTTTTTGTTACATAGTAGCTTGCTAGTGTTATTTAGTGAGCTACCTTACTCCACAGTTTTCATGTTTTTTCACAGCAAAGTTAGCAACAAAATTGCACCAAAGTGCAACAATTTCTCCTTCTTTCTAGATCCCAAACCTGCCTCACATAAAATATAGTATACCTGATTTTTACAAGTACCATTATTGTATATTGCAGTAATTTTGAGATAGTTGCGACTTAAAATGCTCTCCACGTCTCACTGTAGGCTATAGAAAAAATTTCCATTGGTCATAAATGATACATGACATCTGAACTCAAAACCTTTAATGGTCATAAATAAAGGCTCAGAGAAATGATTACCTGAAATTATACGATGCATGCATTATGGTGCTGAGATTCGGGAAAATAAAAACACACAGCAGTGTGACACAGCATCATGTCATCACAAGGAATCCTTGATTATAGTGTTAATCTGAGCTGTTCTTTCCCAGAAACATGAAAGGAATACATCAAACAGTGTGTGCAGAACAGTAATTTAAAAATATAGCTGTTTAAGTCCAGTTGTCCTTGTCACAGTATGCAGATGTTTTTTTTTCCCATTTTGGGATCTGTTAGAAATATACATAATGTAAATCATATTTCTTTATTGTTCTACCAGTTCACTATTTAATATAGCAAAAATTAAAGAGATAGTCTTCAGGAAAATGAATAGTTTACCTTAACATTGCCTAATCATAGTAGGATGCTGGTTATCAAGCCAGTTACCTAGTCGTTCATATATCTGCACATGACATCAAGACAGTTCTGTATTTGAAGACATTTAACCATAAATATGGTCATAGTTTCTGAAATGACATTTTTCACATGGTTTTCAAAACGCACATATTAATGAATAACTGTTCCCCTCACCCCCACCCAAAAAAGCCATCTTGGATAAAGCTCCCTTCTTAGGAATTATCCTTAAAGAAATATTGTTTCTTCAATTCAGGAGGTGGGATTTTCTCTGGTCAGCATTTTTTTTAGCTACATCTTTCTACAACTGCTTGCATAGTTCACAACTTTGCTATGTTGCTTGTCCCAGATACATATGAACCACATGTTGACACCTTTTCAGCTAAGCTGGGCCCATTAGACTCTGCAGACACATTTTAAAGATATGTGAGGTGAATAATGTGGTCTGGTACAATTAAATATGCTACATTTCATGCTAAAATAAGAGACCATCACAAGAAGAGTCAGGTGTACAGTAAAATTGCTGAACAGGCACATTTATGCAAAAACAGACAAACTACAGCAGAATGATTCAAAAGCAGCAGCATTCATGGGGTGTATATCACATAATCGAAATCCCAAAATATCGAATACCATAAGCTCGAACTTGGAATGTCGAAATGTGATATAATCGAAAGCTCAGAACAGCGAAGTTTTTCCCAGGGAAAAAATTCGCTGTTCCAAGAAACACACACACACAACACAAGCACACCAAAAAAGTAATCCACACATGTATACACTTAAAATCTTACTTCTAACCCTACACTAAACCGTACATACACTACTATCTATCCACTTACCTTAACACCAAACCCTAACACTTAACACCAAACCCTAACACTAAGGTCAGTAACTATCGCACACTCACCTTACCTGCTCCCTAACCCTAAGGTCCCTAATGATCACACACTCACCTTATCCACTCCCTAACCCTAAGACCCCAAACTATCACACACTCACCTTACCCGCTCCCTAACCCTAAGGTCACTAACTATTCCATTCCCACACTCACCTTAACCCGGTCCATAACCTTCGCACCACAGTGGAGAAAATAGTGAAGTGGCAGAAACAGCCCACCGAATTCTTTCCCTAGGAAAGAATTTGATGTTCTGCAGCTTCGCTATTTTCAGGGTTCGCTATTATAACATTTGAAGTTTTACTGCTTCGATGTTATAATATAAACCCGCATTCATGAAAGAGATTTTGTTTAGTTTCCCTTATGCTTTCTGAGAATATAGAGTTTAGTTGGAGTGGCATGGATACGTGGATGGAGCAGCAAAGTGAGATTAAATTGTAGTAAAAGAGAACATGTTTGTAGAAGGAAGCCTGGTACAGTGCAGGGCTAATCTCATATAGGATGAAAACATGTTGTAGGACTGTGAAGTGGCACCTGTAAAAGTACTGCTGAGGAAGAATTGTTTTGTGGGTGCATGGTTAGAGAATTTTCCATGGAACACGGGATGCAGGAGAAGGATCATGAGGAGGAGTGTGCCAGAGCAGGCAGCTTGTTGCTCGCAGAGGGGGACCCCACATGTCAGTGGTGGGAAACTGTTGTACTCAAGAGAGTGTGATTCTCCCATAAAGGTAATAGAGGATGAACCCTGAGGTCCCATTTTTGGTGCTGTCATTGTGAAGTGTGGGAGGAGGAAGCTGAAGAGCAGCAAGGCATATGATGAAGGTTCTGTACTAAGATGCCTTCAGTAATACATGCTCTTGCCTTATAAAACAGGCTTCTGTTTTGCTGCAGATGCTCAGCTGCACACTCAGTCAAGGTTTGGGGTGGATGTCAGCACCAATGACAAAAGATAAAACTGTCTGGTCAAGACAAAATCTCAGGTATAGAAAGAGGTAGATACATTCATCTCAGGGGACCTCTCAACCATACATCTGCTAGTAGTCTTTCTGGGCTGATAAACCATAGAATATTGTTTTTTATTGATTTGTTTTATTTTTTTTTATTTTGTTTACTGGGCTTTAGTACTGATCACAACTGATCAGCTCTAAAATAGTAGTGATTGTGTTTGAGGATTTTATTTCTCTAGATATGATCAGGTTACCAGAGAATAAAAAGGTAATGGGAAACAGACCAAGAGCACAGGACAAAGCCCCATGGAGCCATGTTAAAGGCAGCAGATGAATTGAAAAAGGTGCTTTATTAGTTTATGATAGCATGTTATGATTACAACTATAGAACATGTGCAGTCAGTTATCAATTATGTCCCTAGAAAGTAATTTCTGTATCTTGGCTCTGATTACTTTGTATTTCTCCATTCTTTTTTAGTGGTTATCATTTCAGTAAAAAAAAAGCTCTAATTATGTGATATGTCTTCATAAATCTGTGCTCTTGATGGTGCTTTTGATCTGTTCTGAATGGTCCAGCCAAGCCTTTTATGCATATGATGTAGTGTTCAAGTCCTCCAGTGATGCTACCAAAACTGTGCAACATAATCTTCCATCTGACCTTTCTATTCCTATTCCCACTGGAAAAAAAGTCATACTACTTCTCAGTGGTTATGATTTACTTTTCTCCTCTCTTTCTCACTGTTGTTGTCTTTTGGTTTTTCCCAGTTAGGGGTCTCCACAGCGGAACTCCGGTCCACTAATGATTGGCAGTATATTTTCACAAACGCCGAGGTGCCAGCTCGACGTTCAACCTTCAGCGAAGGCACGCCCATTTATGCATGTCTTTTGAACGCCCACCCAACCGCGGGGAGGACATGCAGACTCCACAAGGAAGACACTCCCCACACTCCAGCCGAGAATCGAATGGGAGAACCTCTTGCTGTGAGACAACAACACTACCACTGCACCACCGCAGTAATTCCTCTCTTTCTCACTAATCCTAAGTAAATAAGTAATTAAGTAAATAAATATTTCCATCTTTATTTGTTGCATGTAGTACAGTGACATCACAGTGGCTGTTATAATTGCATGCTTGATTTCTATAGCCAGCCCATTCATTGCCCAACAGTGACATCATCACTGCAACTCCTGTTAGTCCTTTGTAGAATGAAGCCATATGAGGTCCCTAAGTGTCCTGCCCATTATCGAACCAAGATCATCTGCACTGCAGACATCCTACACAAGTGCAAAAGAGCTTTAATAGTTACCTCATGCGGTGTCCTGCCCAGTATCAAACCAAGATCACCTGCACTGCAAGCAGCCTGCACAAGTGGCAAAAGAGCTATAATAGTTACCTTATGAGGTGTCCTGCCCAGCATCAAACCAAGATCATCTGCACTACAGACAGCCTGCACAAGTGGCAAAAAAGCTATAATAGTTACCTCATGAGGTGTCCTGCCCAGTGTCGAACCAAGATCACCTGGACTGTAGACAGCCTATACAAGTGCAAAAGAGTTATAATAGTTACCTCATGAGATGTTCTGCCCAGTATTGAACCAAGTTCATTTGCACTGCAGACAGCCTGCACAAGTGGCAGAAGAGCTATAATAGTTACCGCGTGTTATAATTTCTAATGTAGCATCAACTTGACATTAAAAAAATGGCATTAAGAATTGATGGCTGTGGGATCTATAACTGTTTTGCCATGTTTTTTGCTTTAACCAGTAGGTGAAAGTGATTCTCTGAAACGTTAGAATGAAGAACTCTATGTGTGTGTGTGCGTGTGTCTGTAGATATATATATATATATATATATAAAATGGTCATACTGTACATGTGTGTGCGTACGTGTGTGTGTATCTGTGTGTGCGCGCGTGTGCTCTTACCTCTGTGTTGCATATCTGTTTTATATACAAGGTTACTTTAATCAAAACATGAAGCAGTTCCAATCGTTTAAAAGAGTGCCCATAAAATAAAGCTTTCTGAACAGTACTCTTGTCAGGCTCTTGAGCTGTAGCTTACATGAGATGAAGAAAGGCTGCAGTGAATAAAGCCTGACTGCTTGTACTTACTCATTTTCCAAGTCATTAGCTATTTTTTCTGGCTTGCTTTACAGTGATGTCAGTTTCATAGTTTTTTTATAATGCCCATAGCCCAGAGTTCAAACACAGCCATGCATCATCTCAAGAATTACACAAAAGAAGATCCTGTAGGCAAGGCTCTTAGCAAATGAAAACACACTTTATGGTTGGTAACAGCAACATAACACAAAACATTACTGCTCATAACATCCCATGAGTATTTATTACACTCTTCATATGGTTCATTTCTTGGCCTATATTATGCGGCCCTCCCTGTAATTTAAAACTCTTAAAAAGATAAATCAGTTTTGCTTTTGTGTTTGCAGCATTTCAGAACGAATATGAAGTGTTACAGATTACAAATCTTTTTTCACCTTTTTTTGCCTGGGTCACAGCGGAATTGACTGAAGTACAGTTATGTTCCTAATGGTTAGCTGACGTCTGTATTCACCATGCATTACTTTGGCTGCCATGGTCACTTTCATGGACTGAAAAAATAGTTCATGATTATCTAAGACTTAAAATACGATTCTAATCCCACTAGGCTGTTCAAGTGTGTGGGGGGGGGGGGGGGTTGCAAGACCTTATAATAACTCTTGACAAAAATGTTTGGATTTCTCCAACCCATCAGCTTTTTCTTGTCAATTAAATTCTAACAACTAATGTGGTTTGTTTCAGTATGCTGCTGTTTGTGTGCCCCATAATAAACATGCAGATTCCCCTAAGCAAGCATTCAGGATAAAAACAGGGGTTGTATTCAGCAATTTATCAGCAGGTAGGCACATCATACAGTTAAGTATACATCCTAATTTTACTAGACGTAGGATCAAGAAAGCAGATTTTTTTAACTGGCAGACCAAATGCAAAATCACTGCATTATGAACATTACTCTTCCCCCATTGAGTCAGAGTTAACATAAGTTGGACAGAGAACGGGGTCTCCCAGACATGGATGGTTCATAAAATGGGAAATCCCTGCACTGAAAAATTAAAAACCCTAATGGATCAACCAGTAACATATAAATGTGGATACATCACAAAAATATGTGCATCACACAATCAAATTATCTCACTACAGCTGGTAATATATAAATGTGTGTACACGAGAGAAATTCACATGCTACACAAATTACTTTGCTATAAAGCTAAAACCATGAATACATACCTAATTCGCAAGATATGTGAGAAAAACACATTTCAAAACTCAAAAAAAAAAATTAAACAAAAAAGAATCAGTGAATAAACAAATATTCAAAGCAAATGTATCTGCAGTGCAACTTGTGTTATACACCATTGTATTTGTAAGTTCATTTCCGCAGAAGTTTCTGGGCTTTTTAATGACAGAAATCTCTTCTAGCTACAGCCTGATGTGAATGTTAATGGTAACTAACTGGAGGAAACAAGAGAATAATGCTGAGAAGAATTGCATAGGCTTCCGTACACATGCTCAAAGCGAAACTGCTTGAGCATCAGTAGCCCGCAGGAAAGAAATGATGAACGGTATAAGACTGAATGCTTTATCCCTTAGGAAATTATTACTGGTGCAAGTTCTAACTATGTACCAACAATGGCTCACTTCTTTAGGGAGATTTCTCCCTTCTTCGATTTGGTGCAACCATGGAGTTGGTAAATATAAGTTCAGGGGTGTGGGGGAGCTTTATTGGGTGGTATGGGGGGATTGCCCCCCTGTAAAAAACAAGAAAAAGCATTTTTTTCACCATATAGTACTTTTAATGTTTTTTTGTTGTTCGTTTAGAATGCTGACTTTCAGGATTCAGGGTTTCATAATGGAATAAATGCATGTTATCAGACTGGAACCCAGTCCGCAGATAGATGCAGAGTAATTTAATTTCATTAAGAGCACCATACTGTATTTAAAAGACAGTGAAATTAGCTAGTGTGTTTTAAATCTGACGAATACCTTCTTTGGACAACTATCTAAATAGTGTTGCATATCTCTGAAGTCAGAAAATATTCACATTTCGCAATCCACTACACATTTCTTAAGTTATAAAATGTTACATTTTGTAATCAATTATACATTGATGTAATTATAAAACATTACATTGCATAATAAAAACTATTACAGCTTTGAAAGTGATTAACTGGCACAATGAATTAGCATATGCCACAAATCATCAAAACAAAAATAAATTTATTCTTGATAAAGAGCTATGCCTCCTGAACACAGTCCCCTCCACCCACCATGGGGGCTGCGACACAACACTTGGCACTCTTACTCACCTCTGGGTCATAGTACCTTGGAGTAAAAGGAATACTTAGTGTTAATGAAAAATGGTATACCCAGTAACATATAAATGTGGGTACATGACAGATATACCCAGTAACATAAAAATGTGGGTACACGACAGATATACCCAGTAACATATACATATGGGTACATGACAGATATACCCAGTGACATATAAATGTGGGTACATGACAGATATACCCAGTAACATATACATTTGGGTATATGACAGATATACCCAGTAACATATAAATGTGGGTACGTATCAGATATACCCAGTAAAATATAAATGTGGGTACGTGACAGATATACCCAGTAACATATAAATGCAGGTACATGACAGATATATCCAGTAACATATAAATGTGGGTACATGACAGATATACCCATTAACATATAAATGTGGGTACATGACCGATACAGCCAGAAACATATACACGTGGGTACATGACAGATATACCCAGTAACATATAAATGTGGGTACATGACAGATACACCCAGTAACATATAAATGTGGGTACATGACCAATACACCCAGTAACATATAAATGTGGGTATGTGACAGATATACCCAATAACATATAAATGTGGGTACATGACAGATATATCCAGTAACATATAAATGTGGGTACATGAGAGATATACCCAGTAACATATAAATGTGGGTACATGACAGATATATCCAGTAACATATAAATGTGGGTACATGAGAGATATACCCAGTAACATATAAATGTGGGTACGTGACATATATACCCAGTAACATATACATGTGGGTATATGACAGATTTACCGAGTAACATATAAATGTGGGTACATGGCTGATATAGCCAGTAACATATAAATGTGGGTATGTGACAGATACACCCAGTAACATATAAATGTGGGTACGTGACAGATACACCCAGAAACATATAAATGTGGGTACGTGACAGGTATACCCAGTAACATATAAATGTGGGTACGTGACAGATATACCCAGTAACATATAAATGTGGGTACGTGACAGATATACCCAGTAACATATAAATGTGGGTACGTGACAGATATACCCAGTAACATATAAATGTGGGTACGTGACAGATATACCCAGTAACATATAAATGTGGGTACGTGACAGATATACCCAGTAACATATAAATGTGGGTACGTGACAGATATACCCAGTAACATATAAATGTGGAGTGCGTGACAGATATACCCAGTAACATATAAATGTGGAGTGCGTGACAGATATACCCAGTAACATATAAATGTGGAGTGCGTGACAGATATACCCAGTAACATATTAATGTGGGTACGTGACAGATATACCCAGTAACATATAAATGTGGGTACGTGACAGATATACCCAGTAACATATAAATGTGGGTACGTGACAGATATACCCAGTAACATATAAATGTGGGTAGGTGACAGATATACCCAGTAACATAAAAATGTGGGTACGTGACAGATATACCCAGTAACATATAAATGTGGGTATGTGACAGATATACCCAGTAACATATAAATGTGGGTACGTGACAGATATACCCAGTAACATATAAATGTGGGTACGTGACAGATATACCCAGTAACATATAAATGTGGGTACGTGACAGATATACCCAGTAACATAAATGTGGGTACGTGACAGATATACCCAGTAACATATAAATGTGGGTACGTGACAGATATACCCAGTAACATATAAATTTGGGTACGTGACAGATATACCCAGTAACATATAAATTTGGGTAAATAACAAAAATACGCATCTCACAATCAAATTAAGAGTTAGTATACTTAGTTAATGGGATGGGAGTTTAGAGAGACAGACCCTCTGTACAGAAACTGCTTTGTTTTAATGTATATTATGACTTAATTGCTCTTTTTTGGTCTGGCTATTACTTGAAATTATAATATGATGTGACAGCATTTATTTAGTGAATAATGAATGTTGGTTTTGCATTTATTGTAATGCAGTTGTGTAAATTTCTTTGTTGCAGCTTTGCCGTGAGACATACACATGTATGACACCCATTTGTACATTCATATATATATATATATATATATATATATATATATATATATATACATATATATATTTTTAAATATATATATATATACATACATATATATATATTTTTATATATATATATATATATATATATATATATGCACACATACAAATATATATTTTTTTATATATATGTATATATATATATATATATATATATATATATATATATTTTTTTTTTTAATATCTATATATATCTATATATATATATATATATATATATATATATATATATATATATATATATATATATATGGGTCACCTTCAGATGCCGTCAGCGTTTACCGACACGAATCCGCGGACGAAAACACCGACAACGCAGATGACCGACAAGGTGAGAACCTGATGGACTCGGTAAGTGTGCGATAGAGTGAGGGATTTAGTGTTAGGGAGCGGACAGGTAAGTGTGCGATAGTGAGGGACTGTGGGTTTAGGGGTGGGTTAAGTGAGTTAGGGTTAGGGTGCAGGTAGGGTGTGTGTGCGATAGTGAGGGACTGTGAGTTTAGGGGTGGGTTAAGTGAGTTAGGGTTAGGGTGCAGGTAGGGTGAGTGTGCGGTAGTGTCGGACCTTGGGGTTAGGGGTGGGTAAGTGAGTTAGGGTGCAGGTAGGGTGAGTGTGCGGTAGTGTCGGACCTTGGGGTTAGGGGTGGGTAAGTGAGTTAGGGTTAGGGTGCAGGTAGGGTGAGTGTGCGGTAGTGTCGGACCTTAGGGTTAGGGTTTGGGTTAGGGATAGTGGATATGTTATGTAGTGTACTGTGTTGTTTACGTGTAGTGTGTTGGTGTAATGGTTTTCGGTGTTTTGCGTTGTCGGTATTTTTTGTTGTCGGTCTTTTGGTGTCGGTGATTAGTGTGTCGGCGAAACGCGATTTCGGGCATATGAAGGTGATCCATATATATATATATAATATATATATATATATATATATATATATATATATATATATATATATATATATATATATATATATTGCAGAGCCTATATAAAGTAAGTGATCCCATTCAGAAACCACTTGTCTGCACAGCCCACTGTGGCATAGCCTATATAGAGTACATAAACCCTTTCAGATGCCATTTGTCTGTGCAGCCTATCATAGTACAGCCTACAGTGTAGGCAGCCATTCAGAGACCAGTCATCTGTGAATCCTACCTTTGCCATTAGGAAGTTGCCAGCCAGCACTTTGGCTGAACTTTAAGATGCTGCTGTCACTAGGTAGCAGCACTCTGTACTATTTCATCAAAGAGAGAGTGTGGTATGCAGCACAGAAAGCCTGACTACAATATTTGGAAATGTTTATGTAATGATTTTTATTTAGTAAAGAAAGTAAGGCCAGCCCAGAAATTCAGTTAAATGAACAGATTATTTGCATGTGAGCTGTTGGAGTTATGGAAACATTTTGAAGGAGAATTATTTCACCTTATTCTGTTGGGCATGTAAAATTATATGGCTCTCTAATGAAATGTTGATGTACAACTTTTGGGGGGAGTCTGGGGTAAGGGCTTCAATCTTTTGCGCGCTTTTTCACTTGTAAAAGACTCAGCACAGCTCCTCGTGGTGTCCTGCAAAGTTCTACAAGCAGCAGAGAGTAAAAGAGTGACTTTCCTGGATTTATAAGTATTTTTTCTGGCTTTCGCTCAAATTACTGCATCTCGCTTAAAAAACAGCTCTGCATATTGTTTTTACTGTACTTGTGTTGAATTTATACTGTTAGCACTTTAAAAAGTTATTTTTTGTTTAATTTAATTGTTAGGCTAACACACTCAAGTGCGCTAGTCGTTTTATAGCATTTACTGTTTGTTACTCTATCTTTATCTCCTTTCTCTGTAAAAAAAAAAAAAAAAAAAAAAATATCCTTGTTTTCCCGCTTTTCTGAACTAGAATAGTCCAGTCTTCAGATTTTGCTGATCTCTGGGCTTTGTCTTAGTTCCTGTGCTATCCATATCCATATTTGGATAAGAGGAAGCTTCTTTGTTCACCAGTGGGAGTGGGGAGCACTGAGCAACCTATTTGTCCCTAGAGGATTGGTTCCAGCCCAGCAACTTGTAGTTTATTGGCCATTTTGGGTCAATTCCTGGCTCTTTTCAACCCCCTGCTATAAAGCCCGCTTTTGCACGGTTTAGCGCGTTTTAGCACAAATTAGCGTGAAGTTGCTCATAGAGCAGCATAGGGCAGCGCCGGTTAATCAAGTTTAAACTATTTCTGGCTCCGTAAGGTCTACTCTTCAATTTTTCCCTTAGAACTGCTCTACTTGCAATGTAAACAGCCTATTCTCTAACTGAAAAGCTCAGCACTTGCTCCTAAAGCATTTTTTTATACAGGTAAAGCACTCTTAAACAAAAGAAAGTACTTCTTTCACCTAAATTCCCTTGAGTACCCATTTCCCTATAGATCCTTTCTGACTCAGTTACACAGCAATCTTTTTCACTATTCTAGCATGTCGAAGGGTCAGTTGCTGGCATCCTCTCCTGTTCAGCTGGTGAATCTGGGAATCTTGAGGCAATGTTACAATTGCCTCATGTACACAGACAACCCTCTCCTTCTCCCAACAAATACAAATATATGCGAGAGATGCAACTATATAGCCAAACTGGAGGCTGAGCTCTCTCAATTCAGTACTGGCAAGACCAGGCAGGAGGAGAAGGTAACCACGCACACCACAAACCCAGTCTCACATAGAACTATCACAACTGCAAACCAAACACATAAACACACAAAAACATACTTGGAGGCGCTGATTAAAAATCTACCAAAACAACAGAGGCCTCCAAAGCAGACACCCAAGCAACCGCCACCTCAAGACATAGCACATGCAACACATAGTTCACAAAGTCAGTGTGCTAAACAGTCACAGCCCTTAAGGCCAAACAACATGCCAGACACACTTGTAATAGGTGACTCCATAGTCAGACACACTGACATCTCGCTCACCAGACTGAACAAGGATAGGGTCACGGTAAGCTGCCTGTCAGGAGCTAGAATCCGCCACATAACACAAGCACTTAGGTCACTCCACAGCAAGTACAAATATGACTCAGTCATTGTACATGCCGGTGTGAACGACCTGAGACGTACCTCCCTGGACTACATGAAAAGAGACATAGAGGAGCTCTCTGATTATGTAGCCCAGGCCGGTATGACCCTGACCCTGAGCAGCATCTTACCCTCACCAAGAATGATGCCACAGTACAAAGACAAAATGATCAGTTTTAACAATTGGCTTAATTACTGGTGTCATTCAAAGGGGATCCAATGCCTGTCTGCTTGGGATGACATGCTCGACAAGCCACGCTGCTTCGCAAGGGATGGCTTGCACCTGTCACCCCTGGGCTTCCGGATATTGGCCAAGGCCCTTGCCACCCCCATAGTGCCTTTTTTAGGCAAGGCTCAAATGACAAACCTACCTCCCTAGAAAACACAAGTGGAAAAAAAATAAGGGTAATGCTGCTCAATGCCAGAAGTCTAAACCTCAAGATGCATGCCCTTGAAGCCCTCCTCAGTCTGGAGAACATTGATGTCTGTGCAGTGACTGAAACCTGGTTCAAGGCTCCTGAGAGCACCCCAGCACTATCAGGTTTTACCTCATATCATGCTTTCCGCCCCCAAAACTTGGACTGAACCACAAAAGGAGGGGGAGTATCCATATTCATCACAGATACCCACACCTCCAGGTTAGTGGCAACGCACGAAGCATCGGAGACCATCCAGGTGCAACTAACCATAGGCAAAACTGCCTTACAATTTGTAGCATGCTACAGACCACCCTCTCAAACTCAGGAAACTCACACAGCCTTCCTGAAGACACTAGAGAGTATGAATGTCTCTCCAAATACCATCATATTGGGAGACTTCAACTACCCAAACATAGACTGGGAATATTACTCAAGCCCAAACACCCTAGCCCAAAGGTTCCTAGAATTCATAAACTCAAATGCGATGGAACAACTAGTCACCATTCCCACAAGAGGAGACAATATACTAGACCTGATCATCACAAACATGGGGACAAAATGCTCCAGACCGGAAGTATATCCCTCATTGGTAAGATCAGACCATAAATTAATCTCACTGGAAATCCACATCCCGCCCCCACCCTCTGCACAAAAGACCACAGTGAAGAACTTCTCAAAAGCCAACTTCACACTTCTTAAGACTGAAGTGGTATCCTTCAAGGTCCCTGGGCCAGTGGAAACCACAACCCACACTGCTGAATCCTTTGCAAATGCCTTCTACGGGCACCTTCAAGAATGCATGGATCATGCAATCCCAAATAAAACCAAGATCCATTCCCTCAAAGGCAGGCGCCCGGTCTGGTGGACCCCAGCCATAAACAAACTTTATAACAGAAGGAGGAAGCTACTACATGACAGAGCAAAATCCCTAAATGGGAAGGCATCTCTGATCAGTACTAGCAAAAAACTACGATCACTCATAAAATCATCCAAGGCCAACTTTGAGAGAAAAATCGCAAAAGACACAAAAGACAATCATAAGGCCTTCTTTAGCTATGTTAGAAAACTGGGTGGAAACTCCCAGATATGCTCAGAGTTAGTCCAAAATGACAATAAATACACTGAACCCACTGACATTGCCAACATTCTGGCAGATAGGTTCAGTGCAAATTTCTCCTCCCCCTCCCCCCCAAAAGGAGAAATAACTATACCAGCAGAGTGTAGCCTCCCTAACATCTCAGATGCCCAGGTGAGAGCCACCCTCTCTAAAGCTAAAAACACAGCATCAATGGGACCGGACGGTGTCCCGGGCTGTGTGCTACATGAACTCCAAGAGGAACTAAACCCAAACATACGGCTGCTGTTTAATCTTAGCCTTACTACAGGATATGTACCCAAAGAGTGGCGTACGGCAACAGTGGTCCCACTTCACAAAGGCGGTGCTTCTACGGACCCTGGAAATTACCGCACCATAAGCTTGACGAGCCTGGTCTGCAAAGCTATGGAGAGGATCATTATGGAACTCATAAACAAAGACATTGGGGACCTACAGACATTGGATCCTACCTAATTTAGCTTTGTCAAGGGCAGATCCTGCCTTTTGCTCTTGGTCAACTTTTTTGAAACCGTCACTAAGGCCATTGATGAAGGTAAGGCAGTTCACACAGCCTACCTTGACCTTGCAAAAGCCTTTGACACAATGCCACACTCGGGCATCACAGACAAAGTCACCAGCTTAAATGTAAACCCATATGTCACGAGATGGGTTGCAAACTGGCTCAAGGACAGAACCCACAGGGTCAGAGTTGCTGGAGCTATGTCAGACTCTAAGCCAGTCACAAGCGGTGTCCCACAGGGCTCAGTCCTGGGACCCCTCTTGTTTGGCATTTATTTAGCCAAGGTACAGGCAAACATAGGAGGATTGTGGCTGACAAAGTTCGCAGATGACTGCAAACTGGGCGCCATAATTGATACTCCAGCGGACACAAACATCCTTCAGAGAGGACTCATAGAAACGGATAATTGGTGCCAGAGCCATGGCCTTAAGCTTAATGCCAAAAAATGTATAGTCATACCCTTTGGGAAAAACAAGGTACCCACAAATTACCACATAGGTGGTAATCCATTAAGTACGGAAGAGGTAATCAGGGACCTAGGGACCCAGGTTGACAGTAACCTCTCATTTGACACTCACATTGCCAAAGTGGTTAGGAAGACCTTCTATATTGCCCACCTTATCATGAAGGGTTTCACATCTAGATCAAGAGAGGTCATTGTGCCCCTGTACTCATCTCTTATTAGGCCAATGATTGTGTACAATGCCCCATTTGGGATGTATCTTACCCAACACCTGCAGCAGTTGGAAAGACCCCAAAAGTTCCTCACCAAGAGGATAAAGGGTCTTAAACATATGTCATATGCTGCCCGACTGAAAAAACTCCAGCTCTATTCAGTCGCATACCACCTACTCAGAGGTGACCTGTGCCTAACGTACAAGGCCATGTCCAATCCGGAATTAATGGACATGCTCCACCTCAAAAAATCCAAATCCATCAGAGCCACGAGAGCAAGAGACTTAAACCTCAACACAGAAATAAATAGGACGTGCTGGAGGGACAGATTCATAACCCAGAGGCTCCCTACACTCTGGAACAGAATCCCAATCCATGTTAGGCAGAGCCCCTCACTAACTCTATTCAACAGAAGTCTTGACGAATGGATGAGAGATCGTAGGTTTACCCCGGGGGTCATCTCTGTGTCACTACTAGACAGAGGCACAGTAAACTAAACCCTAAATGGGCGTAGTATTCTCATCCTAAGGGGTGGTGAAAGCCACACACACTCTGGCTAGGCTTATAAATGCCCTAGGGCAGATAGCCTAGTACGAACCTATGAACCTATAATGCAGAACAGATGAATGGAAGGCAGGCTGACATTCTGAAAGTAATGACATTGACAAGCTCGTCTTTGCCTGTTGCACCAGTATTATTTCAGACAGTATTTTAGGCTCAAAACACTAAAGAGAATAAACTAAGTACTGTTATTTCTACTCTCTCACGTGTATTTCTGTTGTTAGAACCATGTGAAAGGTAAGACTAAGTCAGGAGAAACTGAATATTTAGGCTAGATGGGCTGCAGTTAGGCATAAACAAAAGTAATTTGCTTGTTTACAGAAATGAGAGACATCAAAATGCCAGAATAAGGGAAGGGAGCTCAGGGTCCTGTGGGCACCACAGTTTGTACTATCCTTGCACAGTAGGTCCCCCCAAAAATAAATTGATTATATCTGTCCCACTGATCCGCTCCTTAGTTTTACATTGCGCAGCCCATTAGAGTCACCATTTTCATAACCATTTCAACATCCTTATAAAATCTCATTCCATTTCAACACTAACTCAGCCATAACCCACCCACACCTCTTACACAAGACCTTTATCTTAAGGTCTGCACTGACCTTGTTATCCTATGGGATGTTGCAAATCCAAATTCTCTTCCCTTGGTCCCTGCTTCCCAAGCTGTAAATATTAACGAGACCCAGCTTGTGGTCATCAGCAAGGTCATCTAGTGCCCTCGCCACCATGACCATTTAGTACAGCATCTTTTTGTAACCCTTACATCAGTCTAATGTTCCATTTGAGGTATAGCTTTCAGAACTGCACAAGGAACTCCTGCAGATGCCTCACTGGAACTCTGTACAGAGGAACCCACATTTCTGAACCCAGTGATTTCAGGACCCTAGCTATACATTCAAACCTTTTATTGGATGATTCACTTCAGTAGACAAACTCAATCTAAAAACTATTTCCAAATCCTTTATGATCCTGTTAAGGATGCTTTGGTACCCTATAACTATTTCTGCTTTGAGGCAATGGTGTTTATGATATTGTTACCTTGTTTGCAGCCACTGCACAGACACTTTTGTCAAATAAAAGTAGTGGCTCCAAGTACCACTGTTACTTTGTAGCTGATCCTCTGAGGTGCACTTGTTTCAGAATTAGTCCTATGGCTTATTTGCCATATTTGTTGACTACACAGTAGTTCATTTAATTTTTTAAGAAAATATATTTACTAAATCTATACGAGCTGCTCTGTCTTTCATAAACGTTACAACATGCCATGTCATGTATTAGACCCAAATTGTCAATTAACAGGTACATTTACAGAGTACATATTTTACAAGGAGAAAGACTAGCCAAGTGGTTTTATGAGGACCTGCCATACCTTGCGTGAAAGTCTAGATGTTAGTTTAGATGAGACGTATTGACAGTTATGACTAGTTTTATAACCAGGAATATCAACATATGCACTGAAAAAGCATAAAGCAGTTGAGCTTGTATTCAGATTTAAATGTTTAAAGTAAATACTGCTATTTTGTAATAATTTTTTTTTGCATTTATGTAAGATCCTGATGGTCAAAAGAGCTCTCTTATCTAAAGCAATGTGTGGGTATGTGTACAATATTCCCAGAGAAGACAAATCACAACTAGAGGAGAGAAACAAAGAAACTCATTTTACGCATTTTTGCTGCTGGAAAAAAGAAGTAAAGCAAAAACATGGAGGAAATGTTTACAGTACAGAGATGTGGGATAGTCTAAAACAAATTAATGAATGCACTTCAACACATCTGTCACCATCCTGTGTTCAATTACTTCTAGTGTAGTGTTTCGGTAGAGTAATGTACAGGGCTTAATATAGTGGGAACCTAACAAAAAAAACATTGCTGAGGAATCCAGCATGCATTCTGTCCCTGTCATCACTGATATGATGGCCAAGGAGATTCATAAATACTCAGAATGAGCGGCACAAAAAGACACATTTTCAAACAGTAAATACATGTTAATAACCTGATAAAATCATACTGGTTACAATTAATTTTTGTTGTAATACTTCAGAATGCTGTGTAGTATTGTTTTAAAGACTGAACTTACAGCCCATTTTGGTCTGTGAAACATCTTTACTAAAAAGATGGCTAACATTTATTTATTTATTCATTGACATTTTTTTACTGGGAAAGTCCATCTGGGCAAAAGCCCTTTTTTCAGCTGAGGACTGGGCAGAAAAACTCTGTCATATTAATGATTAAGACACTTTTATAAATACATACAATTTTTTTTAACAATCTATTCAATATACAGTATTGGCAGTTAACAGAATATCATGTAAATTTCATTATTCTGGAATAACGTTTAGACACAAATGAATGAATTAATAGAAACAAAATAATGTGTGAGCAACTATAAGAGGATATAGACAAATATTAGTTGAAGCAGAATGGGAATGCATAGAAAGAAAATTTAAGTGACAAATGAGATTATGTCCCCTCAAACACAGGGGAAAATGTAGAAATTGACATGAAAAGTAATGCATTTACACAACGACAAGAAGTTAGCCATTAAAAACAAACAGATTAGGGATGGGACCCTTCAAGGGAATCCTAATGACACCTGGTAAACTATAGGCAGTAATATGAGTGCTACATCAGTTTTCCAAAGGGAAGTGGTGTGGAAAGCACCTCAGTGGTTTCTGGATTCAAATAGCTAATGGGGAAGAGCAGTGTAGGGTTGAAGAACTCAACAGCTGTGCCTCTTTACACAAGTGGATAGTAATGGAACTTACCAAGTACTTTGTAAGGGGAAAGAAGAAGCTACTTCATTCTTGGAAAATAAAGGAGAAAGAGGTGTTAAACTGTAGTAATTCAAAGGACTGCATGAGGTCCAAGGGTGGGCTGCACAGATTTTTGTGGAATCATGTTGTCGTCATCAGCCCTGTAAAATATGAAACTAATAAAAGGGTCTAAAAAAGTGTGAGGGTGCTATTGGTAGGGAACTTTACACAAGATATGCAAGTGAGACATTCAGATGTATCTGAAATAAGAAGACTTATCTGTATGGCACATAGGATTCCATACCAAAGGGCTAGGATTTCGATATTTAGGTGCAGGATGCCCAAGACAGCTACAGTCATCAGCTAGGCTATGAGCTGGAAAAAGGGCCTATTTGTTCATCCATCCATCCACAACCCCCTTTCCCATTTTTGTACATGGGGTGTTGATACTGGCCTAGAAAAGCAGCATGATACATTAAGCAGTAATTTCAGACGGAGTTGATTTGTTAAAGAATGTCTTGACTGCTGATTGAAGAATGCGTCAGTGAAATTTTATGTTTTTTATTTATCAAATCTGCTCACAAGTGTATGTAACTTTGGAGTTAGATACAACAAATAGAAGATGCATAGAAAATAAACCCTGTAAGAGAGGTATGGGAACTTACTCTCCCTCCATTTAAGAGAGCTATTTGCAGTTTTGTAACAGTACAGTTTGGTCAATCATTCTCAGATGAACAGTGTTTGACTAATTTATTGTCATTGAAATGACTGAGATTTGTGTTGATAATAGCAAATACAGGCTGGATGATGTTGACAGATCATTTTACATACATGCATACATACATACATACATACAACTGTTTCAAGAACAGGCAATAATGCCCTTCTAGCCTTCCAATACACCAAAAAAAGAAGTTATGTACCTACCATAACGTTCAATGTTTGTAGTCCATCTTGCCCTTCATACTTACAATTGGGATCGGAGCCGAACCTCGGCTCTGACTCGGCCATACTCTAGCTCGAAAACTTCTGGTTGACTCATGGCTAGGAGCATCACTAACACAACCCAGATCTTGTTTGCTGCAAGGAGAAACATACAGAGACAAAGAACAAACCAAGTTGAAAGGACTAACATAACCAAAAAAGCAGGAGACACTCTACCCCCAGTTCCTCAAGGAGGGGGCATGAGGGTGGGTTCGTAAGAATGAAGGGCAAGATGGACTACAAACATCGAACGTTATGGTAGGTACATAACTTCTTCATGTTCTGTAGTCTTATCTCGCCTTCATTCTTACAATTGGGACAGCATCCCTAGCACCTTCATCTTGGGTGGCTCACTGGAAAATGCTCCTGAGTACTGTGGAACCAAAGGAAGACCTGTTCCTGGAAGCCATATCCAATTTGTAGTGAGTAATGAATGTATGAGGTGAAGCCCATGTTGCTGCAGCACAAATGTTGTCTATTGGAATTTTAGCCTGAAAAGCTACCGAGGTAGATACAGACCTGGTAGAATGAGCTTTCACCTTGAAGGGAAGATCTTTGCCACTGGATGAATAGACAAAAGAAATGCAGCTGGAAATCCAGTGAGATAATGTGACTTTAGAAACTGGAAGGCCCTTCCTAGTATCTGAAAAGGAAACAAACAATTAATCTGACCTTCTGAAATCTTTAGTTCTGTCCAGATAAAAACGCAATTGTCTATGCACATCCAGTTGGTGAAATTTGTACTCTGCCTTGTTAGAAAAATTAGGGAAGAAAACAGGCAATTCAATGGACTGATTAATATTGGCTTGAGAAGAAACCTTAGGAATAAAGGAAGGGTTTGTCTATAAGGAGACCCTATCTTTGTGAAACAGCAAATAAAGGGGCTTAATGGAAAGAGCTTGCAGTTCAGAAACCTTTCTTGCAGAAGTGATAGCCACTAAAAATATAGTTTTCCAAGATAATAACTTCAGGTCACATTTTGCTGAGGGATTGAAAGGACGTGATGTAAGTCTATGGAGAACAAAGTTCACATACCATGGCGCCACCAGATCCATGACTGGGGGTCTTTACAAGGTGGTCCCTTTAAGGAAAGCTCTACACAGTCTATGAGCCATAAGATTAGGTTCATTAGCCAAATGAAAAGTGGAAATAGCTACCAGTTGAACTTTAATAGTGGCAGCTGCTGAACCTTGGTGGAACAACTGAGAAAGGAAGTCTAAAATGGCAGAAATGGGAGCTGTGTAAGGATCAAGGTTTCTCTCACGGGCCCAAAAGGATAATCTTTTCCATTTACTGGTATAAATCTTTCTGGTAGAAGGTTTGTGAGAGGATGTCAGAATGTGTACAACCTCAGGAGAAAAGTCGTGAAGCCTGATTAGGGGTGAAATTGGAGCAGCCAAGCTGTCAAATTGAGAGTGTGGAGAGAGGGATGGAACACCCCTGACATGTGCGTCAGCAAATCCTGCACTGGGTCCAGAGTCCACGGTTCGTCCATTAGATGAGGTCTGAAAAAGGGGAACCAAATCTGTCGAGGCCAGTAAGGAGCAATTAGGATAATTTTGCTTCACAAGGATATTGCTTTCTGAATTACCTTTGATATGAGGGGGAATGGAGGGAAAGCATAGAGAAGTTCTGAGGGCCAATCATGAACGAGTGCATCTCTGGGTGTTTCCCCTTCCGGGGGAATCAAGGTGAAGTAGTTGCTGCATTTTGTATTGCGAGAGGTAGCAAATAGATCACAGCAAGGCTGACCCCATTTGCGAAAAATTTGTTCCTCAATGTATGTGTTCAGAGACCACTCATGAGGCATCATAATAGCCCTGCTGAGCCTGTCGGCTATCACGTTAGATTTCCCTGGGATGTGCACTGCGACCAGAAAGCGCTGGGAAGACATTGCCCACTACCACACTCAAAGGGCTTTTCTGCAGAGGGGGTAAGATTTGGTCCCACCTTGTTTGTTTATGTATCACACCACCAACATATTGTCCGAGTGGATCGCAATCGTCCCTAGATGGAGAAAGCTGTGAAGTGCTTGCAACGCCAGAAGCACTGCTCTCATCTCCAAGACGTTGATATGCAAATAAGCCTAGTGTTCCTGCCACGTGCCTTGGACTGTTCTCCCTAGATAATGCCCCCCCCCCATCTGGGAGGCATCCATGGTCACGGTGGCAACGGGGGGGGCAAATGGTCTGCCTGAGTTTAGATTGCTGGTCTGGGCCCACCAGCGAAGATCCTTTTTGCACAACTCTGTTATCAGGATGGGGGGAGAAAGAGGTAGATACTGCAGTGACCATTGGACAAAAAAGTAACCACTGCAAGACCCTCATGTGCAGTCTGGCTAATGGAACTAATGTTATTGTCGAAGCCATTGTCCCTAACAACTTGAGCACCATCTTTGCCTTCGCTTTCCTTAGAGGAAGTAAGCTCAAAACTTGTTCCCGGAGGTTCTGAATTCTTTCTACGGGAAGGTAAGCCCTCATTGAGACAGTGTTTATTATAGTGTCAATACAATTCACATGCTGAGAGGGCGATAATGCAGATTTTTGCCAATTTACTGTAATCCTTAACTGCAGGCAAGTTGAAATAGTAACGTCCCTGGCCTGTAACAGTAGATGCCTGGTGGTATAGTCAGGAGCCAGTCGTCCAGGTACGGAAACACTTGGAATCCCTGACGTCTCAAGCGAGCCATAACCACTGCCATGCATTTGGTGAACACCCTGGGGGCTGTGGTGAGACCAAAGGGCAGGGCGTGAAACTGATAATGACTGGCTCCCAGCCAGAAGCGTAAGTGACTCCTTGATGTCCTGTCCATTTTGATATGGTAGTATGCATCTTGGAGGTCTATGAAGCACATCCAAATGTCTTTCCCTAACAATGGGAGTATCAACTGTAAGGTGACCATTCGAAACTTGGACTTCTGTACAGATTCGTTCAATTTGCTGAGATCCAAGATGGGTCTCAAGTCCCCTGTTCTTTTTGGCACCAAAAAGAATCTGGAGTAAATCCCTAATCCTACTTGATCTGCGGGGACGGGTTGAATGACTCCCTTTAAGAGCAACTTTTGGATTTTTAGAGTTGCTGAATCCCTGAGATATGTGGCACATCTGGGATTCGTCTGGTCCAAGGGGGTGGAGAAGAGAAGGGAATATAGTAACCTCTGGTAATTATCTTTAATACTCACTTGTCTTGAGTGATATCGTGCCAGGCTTCTGGGTATAAAGAAATACGACCCATGACTGGCTCCAGAGACGTGCAGTCAGGCCTCCTTTCAGGAGTGCTGATAGGGACGACCACGAAAGGAATCACAGTCTCCCTGGTTCTGCGGGCCTCCTCTGCCTCTAGGGCGGTGTCTACCATTATTTCCTCCTCCTCTCCCTCTGGAGAAGGAATCACCTTGTGCATCCTGAAAAAAACCTCTGCGACTTTTTGAACCACATTTTGCTGCCCTTGTGCCCATTAGGATAGGGTCTAGAAGGAATGGAAAAATGGACTCCCACGGCAGACAGGGTTTTTCCTTCCTGCTCGCACCTGGTGAGTGTGTCCTTTACCTTGGTTCCAAACAATGAGGATCCATCAAAAAGGGCATTAGTAAACGTAGACTTAAAGGCCTCTGCAAAGTTACACAAACGCATCCAGGAGTGTTACCTAAGAGAGACTCCTGAACCGGCTGCCCTACTCACTCCATCAGCTGCGTAAGATATCAGCCTTATGGAGGAGTTCACAATAGAATTTAGGATAGACATCTGTGCGTTAACCTTCTGAGATACCGCAGCAGATACGTTATCCTGCAGAGTATTTCCCAGCTCTTTTGGGAGGTCTCTCTGGAGCCTTGTGAAATGAGACAGGTAGTTCAGCGATCTAAGTGTAAAAGCCACTGAAGAAAAGAAACTCTTCCCATACCTATCCATTGTTCGAGTCTCCTTGTTTGGAGGATGGACAGTGGAGGACGTTTCGGCAAGTTCCTTTTTGGTGGCTGTTGCCACCACCATGGCATCTACTGGAACGCCCTTAGTAAGAAAGTCCTTGTCCTGGGATGCTGACAAAAATGTATTTGGTCTTCTAGGAACCAGTTCCACAGAATCAGGATATTCCCACACCTTTTGACTCACTAGATCGAGTAGCTCGTCAAAAGGTGGAGACACCCAAGAGGCGAAGGGTTGAGACCCGAAAGCCTTCAGGTACACTGACTCCTCATCAGAAGGGGATGTGGTGGGCCAGCTGCCTCTCTGTTTCAGGATCTCAAGGATATCTGTGAATGAGATATCATCAGAGGATGACTTGGGGGACCCTTCTGATTCCTCAAGGTCAGTGTCTGATGTAATAGACTCATCAGGGGAGTCAACATGTTTCCTCTTACAAGATTTCTTCCTAGGTGGCTCCCCAGAAAGGTATTGTGGGGAGACCTTGGAAGACTGGGGATCACTCATGGAGGTTTCCTGAGGCTGCGTGTCTCTGCTGTGTTGGGAGAGAGAGAGAGCTGAGACTGAAGTTGGTGCTTTAGAGGGAAGAGTGTCAGTACCTGTGGTTGAAACTGAAGACCTGGACAGCACACTCCTCATCATCTCAAAGGCCGATCCTCCCAGCTCCGAGGATGCCCTCCACTCTGAAGATGCAGAGGCGGTCCTCAGCGCCAAGGAGATGGGCTCCGAGGCAGATGTGGGGTCCAAGCTCACCCATGCCGAAGCACCGAGAGGTAGGCTCAGAACCGAAGAAGTTCGATTCCAAGCATCCCCCTCAGGCTCGACCAAAGAACTAAGGGCCCTAGACCCCACAGATGGCATTGAAAGGGACGGAGCAGATATCGGAATCGAGAGACCAACTGAGGTAGCTGGAACTGACCTTTCCACAATCCCAGGTACCAGCAACTCCGGCTCTGAAGGCTCAGAGAAGCTCGGAGGAGGAACATCGACAGAGTGTGAGGGCACATTAGACTCCAGAACTGACTGGGACTTAGCTGAAAGTAAATTTGCCAGCACCGAAGTCTGAAGCAGTCTATGCACCACTCTCTTGACGTCCTCATCAGAAAGGCTCCTAGAGGACCTGGAAGATAGAGTGGGGGACCTAGATTGCTGGAATATAGGTGACCTAAGAGTCGGGGAAACCGGTCGGAGTTCAGCTGACTGATTCCAAGATGCAGTCTCAGTTATCAGCTCCGAAGCTCCTTGAGCCGAAACTGATGGATCCACAATGGAAACCTCTGTCGGCACCAAGACCAGTGGAGTCGAAGAGGATGTAGTCACTTTGGTAATTTTGTCTGGCGGCTCCGACGACACAGAATGAGTGGGAGACCACCTCTTTGCAGCTTTTGGTTTGTCTTTCTTGGAAGAGGAAGGAGATTTAGAGCTGGAGGATGAAGATGTCAATTCCTCCTCAAAGAAATGTTTCAATAGTCCTTTCAAAATAAGTTTGTTCTTTCTCTCCTGAATAACACGGGGACTAAATGCATGACAAAACAGGCAAGATTCTTGGAGGTGAATAGCCCCCAAACAATACACACACAGATTGTGCCCATCCGTTAAGGATATTTTCTGGGCACATTTAGCACACTTTTTGAAGCCCAAAGGCTTGTGATCCTTAGTATCTTAGGACATGATGCAATAACCACTAAGAACAAAGCAGAACAACTATATTCAAACAGATAGAACAGCACCATACAGACAAATAGGCAAACAGAGAACTAGGTCCTCTGACTAAAACGGGCCTAGCCCTAAGAGGAGAAAAAGAGATAAACCGAGGACTAGGTCCTCTAATTTAAATGGGCCTAGCCGAGGGAGAGACAAACAACAGAACCGAGGACTAGGTCCTCTAATTTAAATGGCCCTAGCCCAGAGAGAGGCAAAAACAGAACAGAGAACTAGGTCCTCTAACTTAAACAGGCCTAGCCCAAGGGGAAAGGAAAAAGGTAACAGAAAAAAGCAGCACAAGAGAAGCGATGCAGGGATACAAAAGGCCAACAGAAGAATGGCCAATCAAGGTACAAACAAGGAACACAGTAAACAATGCAGCAAATAATCTAAAACAGACAAGGACTTCAAAAAACACACTAAACTACCAAAAAAGTTGTTAATAGTCAACAATAAACTAGTCAAAGATATTGAAATTTTTCACTTAGCCACGGCCAAGAAGAATCACATCTGAGCTGAACGAGTGACAAATGAGATCTGGGTTGTGTTAGTGATGCATCATGGGATATCTCCTAACCACGAGCCAACCAGAAGTTTTCAAGCTAGAGTATGGCCGAGTCGCAGCCGAGGTTCGGCTCTGATCCCAATTGTAAGAATGAAAGTGAGATAGGACTAAGAACATCAGCTGTTGCCATAATAAGCAGCCAGGCTGTTCTTAAAAATATCCAAACTGATGCTTGCATTAATGTAATTTGGTAGTCTATTCCATGTATCAGCTACTCTCTCAGAGAACCAATTAATACCCTTCTCATTCCTGTAGAATCTTCTACATAGGTTGTCTGATGATTCTCTACTAATTATTGATAATGCCAAACATGCCCAGAGGTAGTTGTCTCTAAATGCCCTATATACTCGAATATGTTCTCCTCTTAAATATCTACATGAGGGACTGTATAAGTTCAGATAATTTAACCTTTCATAATAATTTAAATTCTTACATCCATGGATGCCCTTGATATATTTCTGCTGTACTCTTTCCAGTTTACTCATGATTTATTTCCTATAAGGTTTCTATATTGTTAAGTTTGTGTCTAGTGTAATTAATAAACAATGACTTCATCATTTCTGATTTCCTTGAATTTATAAATCTTTTTTATACAATCTATAGTTCTATAACTCTCATTAACCAATTGCTTGATATGATTAGAAAAACTCAAAGTTAGATTTAGCCATATACATAGGTCCAGAAATCAATTTATTGAGCAGGGTTTTGAGCATAATCCTATCAAATGTTGACATTAAATCTATATAAATTGCTCATTCATAGCTGTTATTATATTGTTATATAACATCATGTTACAGGTGGTAATAGAGCTATTTTCAATATATGCATGCTGATATATGGGTTCAAGTCCCAGCCTTTCCAGTTCTAACAGTAATATAACCAATATAATCTCCACTATATCTCCACAACATGAAAGTAAACTTGTGGGTCTATATGACTGGATTTGTCCTACTTTCCTCTCCTTTAAAGACATGTTTAACAAATGCATGTCTACAAGCATGAGAAATCGCCCTATACTTATGCAACCTACTAAATGACAGTTCATGTCAAAGTCTTCTCGGGTCATTATGACTAATTCCATCTTCTCCCTGTGCTTTTTTTAGAGCCAGTTTGTGTAGTTCTTTTTCAGTCTAATCTAGTTTGATTTCAGTAGCTGGATGCCACTAGGCCAATTTATCAACCCCTTTTTACAGGCAAACTGCTTTGCATAAAATTTTGTAAATATCACTATACTCTGTCTGAGAATAACATTTAAAATATACACACAGTTTATCAATTTGTGTGTCTTTACTCCTACCACCTTATGTATCTATAAAGTGACCTCCTATTATGCTCAATATCTTCATGTCAATTTTCTTCAATTTTTTTCTTCGGTTATCAATTTATTTAACAAGGGGTCTGAATTTTAAGTATAAAAGAAAATTACATCATTAGCTGGTATTTCTGAGGAAGTCCCAAGGAATGGGGTGAAAGTGCTAAACTATGGTTGGTGTTGGTAGAATTTAAATACATTTTTGTATTGTTTTTTTATAAGTATTGGTTTGGACTTGTACAGCATTACATCAATGCTTTTATTTCATATGTGAAGTTGTCATTACTGTATTAACTCCAACCCTAAGCTCACATTTGAATTAATTGGTTATCAGTTATTATTTGCGAGTAGTGTGCCCACTTGTTTTTTGGATCTTAGTTTTACATAGTGGCTGTTTTGCTTCCATATAATCTGTTATTAATCTTCTGTCCATTGGTTTAGATTTTAGTTTGGCAGAGTTATCTAGTAATACATTAACCTTTAAAACCCCATGATCACTGCACAGCAACGGTGGTAAAACTTGACATGAAGTAACAGTAATTCTTGGAACGCAAACAATGTTTAGTATGCTTTGTTCCATGGTAGGTTTGTTTACAATCTGAAGCAATTTTTGGTCCTGAACAAATGTTAATGATTTCCTTATTAAGGTTATTGAATCAATATTATTCCAGTCTGTTTGTGGTAAATGCAAGTCCCCAGTCACTATTATACTTAGTATGCCAACTACTCAGTTCCCTCAGAACTTTTCTGTAAGAGCCCAGATTTCCTTATTGATATAGTGCATGAACACTGACTTTGGATTAGTTCTGGGAATTTTAATACCTGCATCAATGATGAGTCATGTGAACTCTCCATGAATTTTTTTTTTTTTTTTGGCTTATGGTTTCCCTTATCTTATTTCCTCTACAACCATAGGCACTTACTAGTGTTTGTATTCCAGCTAAGAGTGGTCAGAATGGGATTGACAATGCAAGAGATCCCTTGATGTGACTACTTCCTGGTCTGGTTTAGGACTGATGATGAAAGAGTTCCCTTGATGTGACCACTTCCTGGTCTGGTTTGGGATTGACAAGAGTTCCCTTGATGTGACCACTTCCTGGTATGGTTTGGGATTGACAGTGAAAGAGCACCCTTGATGTGATCAGTTCCTAGTCTTGTTTAGGATTGATAATGAAAGAATTCCCTTGATGTGACTACTTCCTGGTCTGGTTCTCTCAAAGGCATCTTTCTAATCACACCCCTGATACTGAACTAGTCAGTTATAGTGACTTTGACGTCAAAAATGTTACCTGGGATATGTCACTACATATATTGGACATAGTCTTAGAAGAGGATAATTTTGGACATCTTGAGCAGCTGTCAAGGGACACTCACTGCAGCTCTTGACTTATTCACCCCAGATCATGTATGTTGATCAGGAAGAATTGGACTTATCATTATCTTTATGTTATGAAGCTTTGTATGTGGGCTGAAAAACAAGTAGCTTCTGATGTGACTGATTTTCAACAAGCGTAAACTGGATGAACTTTATGCTCTGCCAGAGATCAGTTATGTTTTTGTTTGCTGGGAATGCTGCTGCACTAAGCCTTTCAAAAATGCTGTTACTGAATCATGGTGAAGCTGTGCAGCCTAGCTTGATCAGTGGATTAGAGATCATTAACATCTGCTAGATGAAAGAACTTTTCATTGCTCTTTGCTGATGAAGTATCCTCATTCAGGAGTCTAGACTTCTCTGATGTATCCTCTGAGCCTGTTAGTAGTCTTGATGACTGTACAATTTTTTTTTTTTGTTAAACTGACTTTAGGTAGTTGACCATGAGGATGCAGCAAATGTAATTTCAGATATTCATACAACATAATGTGAATAGGACCCTTACATGGTTAGATAAATCTTGTCTAGATTTATTTGGTCCAGTTATTTTCCTGTATGGACTTCTATGGACAAAGGATTTTCTATCTAGTTTAAAGGTGGACTTAAGTACATTTATTTTAAGAAAGCCTACTTTTTTATATGTCTTTAATCTTCAGTTTCTGGGATGAATAATCAGAAAGAAATATATGAACACTTGCATTCTTATTTGTCATCTGATTACCTCATGGATCAATTTCAGTCTGCTTTTCAATCTGATGAGGTAGTGAGATGACCATAATTAGTCTAAGTGACTTTATCATGGGGAGAGAAAACACTACTGTCTTGGTTATACTTAGTCTTACACGCATTTCACATCTGATCACGGAAACATCTTGGAACAGTGGTTTGCAAATTATCCCTTTTCAAGATGTAGCTTCTGGGGCTAATTCCTTAGGGGTGTTATGCTTTCATTTGTCAGGTGACACAGGGTTCCATTCTGGATCTCTTTTTGTTTATACTTTATATGCTACCTCTGATGTTGGTCATGCAAGGTAGAGGGATTTAATATCCTTGCTGTGCAAATGATGTTCACTTGGACCTCTTCTTTTCCTGGGAATGTCTGATTTTACCAGTTTAGAAAGCTGCCTGCATTCCACACACATGTCCACAATGTTTGATTTTACTCATTTAGAATGTCTGGATTTCACCCATATGTGCATGATTTCTGATTTACCAATTTAGAATGCATGGATTTCTCCCACATGTGAGTGATTTCTGATTTTAACAACTTAGAATGCTGTCTAGATTCCACCCACATGTGCATGGTGCCTGCTTTTACCAATTTAGAATGTCTGGATTCCATCCACATGTGCATATCTTATTTTACTAATTTAGAATGTCTGCATTCCCCCCACATGTGCATGGTGTCTGCGTTTACCAGTTTAGTATGTCTAGATTCCACCCACATGCACATGATATCTGATTTTACCAAATTAGAATGTCTGAATTCTACCCATATGTGCATGATATCTGATTTTACCAATTTAGAATGTCTGGATTCTACCCACATGTGCATGATATTTGATTTTACGAAATTAGAATGTCTGGATTCTGCCCACATGTGCATGATGTCTGATTTTACCAGTTTAGAATGTTGTCGTATTCTACTCATATGTTCATGAGAAACAGACAATTTAAGATCAATGCTACATGCGCATGATGTCTGATTTTACAAATTAAGAGTGTCTGGATTTCACCCACATGTAAATGATGTCTGATTTTACAAATTTAAAGTGTCTGGATTCCACACACGTGTGTACAATGTTTGATTTTACTAATTTAGAATGTCTGGATTCCACCCATATGTGTATGGCTTTTGATTTACCAATTTAGAATGCATGGATTCTACCCACATGTGAGTGATTTCTGATTTTAACAAGTTAGAATACTGTATGGATTCCACCCACATGTGCATGGTGCCTGCTTTTACCAATTTAGAATGTCTGGATTCCACCCACATGCGCACGGTATCTGATTTTGCCAATTTAGAATTTCTGGATTCTGCCCACATGTGCATGATGTCTGATTTTACCAGTTTAGAATGTTGGCATATTCCACTCATATGTTCATGAGAAACAGACTATTTAAGATCAATGCTGCAGAGGCTGTGCCAGGACATACTATTTTCACCTTTCACAGGTTCTATATCTAAACCCTCTCATGTCTTATTAAGATTATTGGTTAGTGTTTGCATCTGAAGTAAATGATTTGGGGATTACACTTGATAATGCATGAAAGGAAAACATGTCAGATGTTATTGGTCATATTTTCTTACATCAGAAGAATTTCACCTGGATCAGTCATCTGACTGCATTTACTGATCAGGTAATGGTCATTCATTCACTTATTCTGCCACACTTTAACCACTTTCGTGATCTGTACATTGGACATCTACAAAAACTCTGGCTAGGATGTTAAGGATATTAAATGCTCCTTGACAGCTTTGTCATATTGTTTATGTGCTACAGAATCTGGGCAGGCTAGATCCATATTTAGCATTTTTGTATCTCTATCTCTTGACTCCTCCAGAGTCTGGGTCCGGGTTCCCTCTACTTTGAAAAGCTTTTGGTGCTGTTTATCAATATTGGCTTATTTAGGTCAACATATAAGAAATGGCTAGTTGTTTCCAGAAATCGACCTGAAACATCAGACAGATGCACTTTTTGCATAAGTGGACTTCAGCACTGTGGAATCAAATACCTTCCTTGACTACTATAAGTGAGATTAATTATTTTATAGGCATTCAATTTAATACCATCAATTCTAGAGGGTTTATGTGAACCTGGGGTAAATTGTCCTGCAGGTACTTTGTGATCAGCTTTCCTTTGATGTTTGCTTTGATGATTTTAATGCTAGCTATGGCTGATTGCAACTAATTTTTACGTATCTATTGTTTGTTTTATTTATTTTATTTTTTAACTGATGAGGGTTTAAGCACATAAAGTAAAATTAAATGAAATGAAATAGAATAGCTTTTGAGTTGCCGGTAATCACCAAATATAGTACCTTGCAGGATGCGCAGTAGCAAATCCCGCCCCAAACACACCTCCAGCTGCACGGACCCCACACCCGCATGAATATTCACATCGCCGCCACTATTTTTTGTGGAAATGTCAGATTTTACAGGGTAAAATATACCCACGGCCAGTACAAAGGACAGAACTTCACTTTTTTGCCTTCTTCTGTTTCTTATAATATTTAAGCCTTTCAGATACAATATAACTGTTTATTCACACAATTAAAACATACATTTTCACAGACTTTAATACTCGCAAAGATGCAGTCTGACTACTCAAATTACCGTGTTATTATTTTTGCGCTTACTGCCGGCTTCATAGGCTGATGCCTAGTAGGTTTTGGACTTTGTGATTACACAGCATGCCCCATCTGCATTATTATTTTAGTGATTAATGCCATTTATTACTTGTGTTTTGGGAACTTTATATTATTTTGGACTTTGTGTACTATACCAGTATAACTGTTGTTTTGGGAGCATTAGTAATGCCGGTCTCATATGCTGATGCCTGTTTGTGATTGCACTGTATGTAGAATGTGGATATCTGCATTATTATTTTAGCGATGAATGCCAGTTATTACTTGTGGTTTTTTGGACTTATAACTGTTGTTTTGGGAGCGTTAATAATTCCGGTTGTTTTGGGAACGTTTGTGTAGTGATTTCCTGACTAGACACAGTATCAAGACTGTGGAAATTAGCATGCCTGTCACTCAAACTCGCTTTTCCCCTGCCAGTTAGGCCACGCCCAAAGCTGCGCAGAACTACCTGCAAGGTACTACACTTGGAGATTACCGAGTTGCCACTATAAATATGTTTCTGTCTGACCCATATAAAACACTGCACACTGTTCTATATAATATACCACTGCAAAGGCAAAGTGGCAGTGATGACGGAAAACATTATGGAAGTTGTACAAGAACCCATAAGAGAATCTTTTGAGGGAATTCAACAAAGTTTCAGTATATAAAAGGACAGGATATCTAAGATGATGTCACATGAGTAAGAAAAACTCATGAAAAACTAGGGATGCTTTACAGATCCAAAATCTTTCTCACTGACACAAGTAAAGCTATGCTTGCCTCTAATTTTCATCTCCCCACACTTCTTTATGGCGCTCTGATCCTTACTAACCTCCAGGCTTCACAAAACTTAAACAATGCTATAATAAAGTTGTTAAATTTACAGCACATAGCCCTAAATTGCTTAGAACTGTCACATCAACTAACATATACACAACTTCTTACCACCTATAAAATTATCTGGCATTCATCTGCCTGTCCAGCACTAAAAACATTTTACACAGCTATGTTCCCAGTCGGTCATTGCGATCTAGTGACCAAAAGCTGCTGTCTGTCTACAGACCTAGCAAACCTGCTGGGTACTCTTTGTACTTGTACAAGGTTGCTAAGTATCCATTAGGTCTATATTCTCCCTCCCATCTTTCAAAACCATTTTCTGAAAGACTTTCTAGCTAAAATCTCTGTTCTTGCTCAAAACCAGGATAAACTAAATCCCTAAATGTGAACAACTAACTTTTCATTCCTTATACCTCCTTAATTTCTCTTTTTCACTTACTTCCTTACTGCTATCTAATTCTATTCCCTGAATTTCACTCAGAATATACTCTAAGCCTGTTTTTCCGTCACTTCATATTGCAATTCCTGTTTGTATTAGACTAACTTCCCTTAAATTTCTCTACAAATTGTGTTCTCTTAATATTAAATGATGGTCATATACCTTGCATTGATTGTTAACCAATGTTTTTATATTATGTCTAATTTGTTATAATGTATTTGAACTTCAGAAAGAGAGATGGAAGTGCACACAATAGGATTAGGAGACATGGGATGGACAGAGGGTAGGCAAATACTGATGGAGAAGGCAGGACAATGCACGAGGTAAGGGGTGGGATAAAAGATGAAGCATGCATTCAGAATGATATTCTCTGTGTGTTTAAACTGGAATACATCATCTTGAAGGGTTTTGTGCTACTAAAGCTACTACAGTTTTTGAAGTGTGATACCATCACACAAGCAGAAGTGAGCTGCATTTTTTCTTTACCTGATGTCACCCGAGGTACTAAGCGAGTCTTTTGCTTTTTCTAAATGAAATACATCTGTTTCAAACTTTTTTTCTGCAGCATATGCAATTGTTGTTGGAAGAAGTATTTTACATCCAAAATATGTGTTATGTAATTACTTAAGATCAACACAGCCACAGACACACACACACACACACACACACACACACACACACACACACACACACACACACACACACACAAACATATGCAGAGGCACAAACAGACAAACTCATATGCATATACACAGAAACACACACACACACAAACATATGCAGAGGTGCAGACAAACTCACACACATATACACAGAAAAAATGTATATATATATATATATATATATATATATATATATATATATATATATATATATATAAAACACCAACTGAAACTCCAGCGCTCAAATAAAATAAAAAATCTCAAGACAGCTAGTTAAAGCAAGTTTATTGCAGCACAGTCTGCAGAAACACAGACCGGTGACCGGTTTCGCCCTGAGGCGTCATCAGTGTGTGACAATATTATCAGTGGACCCAACATTTATACACCTTTTCAAAAATGAGTTAAACCACATCTTTAAAGATACAAACACCCAACATTACATATCAATAAGTATACATTTCTCATGTTCAACATTAGACATTGTGACCTAGCTTACTAGCCTACCTCAAAATACAAAAATACCTGATGTTAATATAAGTTGTTTAAAACTAAATAGAGGGACCCATATATATTAAACATCAGTTTTACTTATAAATTACCACTGGTCATTCAAACCTGGCTTAAAGAGAGCTCCTAGATTAACTATCCATCGGCGTTCTTTCTGTGTTAATATTTTATGTTTAACCAAATCAGTGACACCCTGTATTTGAACCATGTCTATTCCAACAAACACAAAGTGAGCTGCAGTATGAACTAGCTTATGTTTATATAAAGCACTGCGGGCATGTTGGCATTTGATGTCACTTATATGGAGGGCAATGCGTTGTTTCAGGGCACATGAAGTTTGACCTACATAAAATGCCCCGCATTGGCATATAGCCGTATACACCAACGAAGTGCTGGTACATTTAATCAGATGTTTAATATCATAAACCCTACTAGTATTTACTGATGTAAAAGATTTAGTTTTAGACATCAAGTTACAATATTTACAAAAGCCACAATATGTATTACCCACTGTGCTATTTGAGGAAAATGTACTTGGACCTTTTTTAAAAGAAGAAAAATATTGTCCTAAAGATTTACCTTTCCTATAGCCAAAGCTACATACCTCTCCTGTAAACTGTGTGAAAAAAGGATCAGATTGTATAACATGCCAGAACTTGGAAATAGTTTTTTATATGAAAGGTATTCGAACCATATGTCGTAATAAATCTCAACTTACCCTTATCAGTCACATCATAAGTCTGTTTATCTAATAATAATTGAGTCCTGTCACTAACTTTAGATTGTTGATAAGCTTTGTGAATAATATTTTTATTGTAACCCCTATGTAAAAATCTATTCTGCAAATCCATAGCTTGCTGTTCAAATGTCAATTGTGTGGAACAAATTCTCTTAACTCTCTGGAACTGTGATCCAGGTATATTTTGGATGGTGTGTGTGTGTGTGTGTGTGTGTGGGGGGGGGGGGTGACAGCTGCTGGCATGTAAAAATGCATTCTTGGAAAATGGTTTTCTGTATAAATTAGTTGCTATTGTCTCATCTAGTGTTTTATTGACCATTACATCCAAGAATTCTGTATGTGTGGAATCAATGCCACCTGTAAATGTGATATCATACCTGTTGGCATTAAGATGTGTCACAAAGCTTTGCCATTCATTCTGACTCCCCCACACACACCACCCAACAATCATCTAAATACCTACGCCACATCTCCAAACATGATTTAAAAGGAAGTTCCTCTGTATAGATATACCGAACCTCAAAGTAACCCATAAAAAGGTCGGCATAAATGGGGGCAAAAGTAGCCCCCATAGCCGTACCTCTTAGCTGTAAATACCACTCTTTCTGAAACTGAAAAACATTATGTTCCAGAACCAGTTTTAACAAAGACAACAAAAATGTCATATCTGATACTGAATATCTTCCTGATTGTTCCATCCAATATTGAACGGCCCTCAAACCTCCTTCATGTGGTATACTAGTGTAGAGAGACTGGACATCCAGTGTCCCTATATATGATGTAGAAGAAACTTGTAGATTATCCATGAGTTGTAGAAATTGTTTTGTGTCACGAATCCTAGCTGTAACCAAAGGTAAAAGCACTTTAAGTCTATGTTCTAAATATTCAGATAGGGGTTCAAGCACTGATCCCCTTCCTGCCACTATGGGATGCCCTGGTGGATTTTGAAGTGACTTATGTATCTTAGGAACAAGATAAAAATATTGGGGCTTTGGTGAATCAACCTGCAGTTGTGCCAACAAAGACATGCTAATGATACCTTGATCTTTAGCCTTAATTAAAAAGGTATCTATCTCTCTTTTAAATGCTAGCGTTGGATCTCCTGATAGTTTACTGTAAAATTGACTATCATTCAACTGCCTATTGGCCTCTGATGTATAAGCTTGTTTGTCCCATATGACGACTGCGCCTCCTTTGTCAGCTCCCACTATTACTATATCTTGATTTTGTGCCAAAGATTTGAGCGCCGTTCTTTCAGAGGAAGAAAATTTGTCATTATGTGACCGAAAAATTTGTGATTGATTCAAATGTAAATCTTGTAAAACTAATTTTTCAAAAGTTTTAACAGTACTATGATATGGTGGTAGAAAACCTGATTTTTTAAAATAAAAATCCCTTTGTTCCTTTGTTTTAACACTTATATCTCTATGGGCAAAATAATATTTGAGATTTAAATTCCTACAAAAATTCTTGACATCATTTATTACATCATAATGTGACACATAAAACGATGGTACATATCCTAATCCTTTATTCAGCACACTGAGTTCACTTTGTGAAAAGACGTGTGGTTAAATTTACAACCAAATCATTGGCATTTTGATTAACATGATCTGGTGAAACAATGTCTGTTAATTCTGCAGACTGTCCTGAAATATTTTCTCCAAGCGCCCGTTTTCTATGTTTCCGACCTTCCCTCCTAAATTGGTTCTATGTCGCTTCGAGATGGGTGATGTAGAGCCTATCATCTCTCCTATATCTGTTTCCATATCTGTATTGGAAAAACTAGAAGAGAACTCAGAAGCGCTAGATTGATTGTCGGTCTTTCTTAAGATAGACCTCACACGCTTCCTTTTAAATCGAGCTGGCCCTTTGTTGTCAAAAAAGCGTACTTCCCTTTTTTGTTTTTTCCATGTATACATAGCTGCATTTTTAAAGTCATTGATGTCCCTCTGATATTTATTCATTTTTCGTCGTTGTACCTCTTTATCATATTTGTCAATGTCAAACATAAATTGCGCGTACATTTCTTGATATTTAGCAGTATTAGAAAGTGTCTTGGTACGTTCATGGCTTGCCTCTAATTGGGACAAAAGGTTCGGCAATTGCTTTTCATAGTACTCAACCAACAATTGAATAAACATATTTGAAGCTGTTTGTTGTATGGCCCTCCATTGTTTCATAAATTCAGTGTCCTGAGTACCTAAGCCTGGTTCCACATAAACCCTAAGTCCCCTCGGTGATATTTTAGCCAACATATAAGCTTGTAAAAGCTTGCAGTGCCAAACATATGAACGTACCTTTTTTGAACAATCCATTAGTTGTTTAAACGAATGTGCCAAATCAGGTTGCCCTGTTTCATCCTTAGCATTCGGCCCCTGTGCCATCTTGGGTGTAGTAGTAAAAAAAGTACAATCATCCTTATCTGCTAATATATTGTCAAGATAAACTTTAAAGTCGGGACCAACTGCCATGTTGTAGCAGAAACTGTGTTTTCTCCTCCCTCGCTTAAGTGCTGCTGTCTTCAATATTTGTTTAGGTGAACTTTAAATCGCCACCATCCAAACCACGTCTTGGATGGAACAATCAGGAAGATATTCAGTACCAGATATGACATTTTTGTCGTCTTTGTTAAAACTGGTTCTGGAACACAATGTTTTTCAGTTTCAGAACGAGTGGTATTTACAGCTAAGAGGTACGGCTATGGGGGCTACTTTTGCCCCCATTTATGCCGACCTTTTTATGGGTTACTTTGAGGTCCAGTATAGCTACACAGAGGAACTTCCTTTTAAACCATGTTTGGAGATGTGGTGTAGGTATTTAGATGATTGTTGGGTGGTGTGGGGGGGGGGGGGGAGTCAGATTGAATGGCAAAGATTTGTGACATATCTTAATGCCAACAGGTATGATATCACATTTACAGGTGGCATTGATTCCACATATACAGAATTCTTGGATGTAATGGTCAATAAAACACTAGATGGAACAATAGCAACTAATTTATACAGAAAACCATTTTCCAAGAATGCATTTTTACATGCCAGCAGCTGTCACCCCCCTCCCCCCACACACCATCCAAAATATACCTGGATCACAGTTCCAGAGGGTTAAGAGAATTTGTTCCACACAATTGACATTTGAACAGCAAGCTATGGATTTGCAGAATAGATTTTTACATAGGGGTTACAATAAAAATATTATTCACAAAGCTTATCAACAATCTAAAGTTAGTGACAGGACTCAATTATTATTAGATAAACAGACTTATGATGTGGCTGATAAGGGTAAGTTGAGATTTATTATGACATATGGTTCGAATACCTTTCATATTAAAAAAAATATTTCCAAGTTCTGGCATGTTATACAATCTGATCCTTTTTTCACACAGTTTACAGGAGAGGTATGTAGCTTTGGCTATAGGAAAGGTAAATCTTTAGGACAATATTTTTCTACTTTTAAAAAAGGTCCAAGTACATTTTCCTCAAATAGCACAGTGGGTAATACATATTTTGGCTTTTGTAAATATTGTAACTTGATGTCTAAAACTAAATCTTTTACATCAGGAAATACTAGGAGGGTTTATGATATTAAACATCTGATTAAATGTACCAGCACTTCGTTGGTGTATATGGCTATATGCCAATGCGGGGCATTTTATGTAGGTCAAACTTCATGTGCCCTGAAACAATGCGGTGTCACTGATTTGGTTAAACATAAAATATTAACACAGAAAGAACGCCAATGGATAATTAATCTAGGAGCTCTCTTTAAGCCAGGTTTGAATGACCAGTGGTAATTTATAAGTAAAACTGATGTTTAATATATATGGGTCCCTCTATTTAGTTTTAAACAAGTTATATTAACATCAGGTATTTTTGCATTTCGAGGTAGGCTAGTAAGCTAGGTCACAATGTCTAATGTTGAACATGAGAAATGTATACTTACTGATATGTAATGTTGGGTGTTTGTATCTTTAAAGATGTGGTTTAACTCATTTTTGAAAAGGTGTATAAATGTTGTGCCCACTGATAATATTGTCACACACTGATGATGCCTCAGTGCGAAACCGGTCACCGGTCTGTGTTTCTGCAGACTGTGATGCAATAAACTTGATTTAACTAGCTGTCTGGAGATTTTTTATTTTATTTGAGTGCTAGAGTTTCAGTTGGTGTTTTGTATCTTTACTCCGTGCACCACTATATTTGGATTTATATATATATATATATATATATATATATAGGAACACTTTATAATCCCGAAATTCTGAAATACCAAATTTCAGAATCCTGAGATTATAAAGCCGAAAGCTCAAAAGTTCGAAACACCAGAAGCGTGAATTTCAAAATCCGAAAGTACAGAGATTTTGAAGTAGCGCTTCTGGTGTTGCGCTGTGTGAAGGGATAGATGGAAGTTCAGGTAAGTATTTATGCTTAAGGGTTTTGGTTAGGGGCTTTAGTGTGTGTCAGTGTGTTTGGTTACTGTGTGTACGAGGGGGAATGCACCTTGTATGGTGGTGTTTTTGTGTGTTTGTCTGTGTAGTGCGACCGTGGAGTTAGTATATTTAAGTAGGGGGGGTGTTGGGGGCGCAGCCCCCCACATTGGGGGTGCAGAGTGGATTTCCCCCCTGCTTGTATGTAGTTTAGGTTTGAGTGTTTGTGTGTTGGGGGAAGCTGTGTGTGTGTGTGTGTGTGTGTGTGTGTGTGGAGTATGGCTAGTGTAGTGTTCGTGATTTTAAAATTCACGCTTCTGGGGTTTCGGGAGTGTCAGGTTTTGGGAAATTCTGAAATTCGATATTTCAGGATTCGGGATTATAAAGTGAATCCATATATATATATATATATATATATATATATATATATATATATCCACACACACACACACACACACACACACACACACACACACACACAAAAACATGCCCAGCAATTACAGCTACTTTCTTGACTAAGTACACTTCAGATATGATCAAATAATTGATTAATTTGTACTGTGCAGGGCATGCATTGCAACTCTCTTCCCCAATGCCTCTCAGTTGTGCCTAATTTTGCTTTATCCCTCAAACTGTTTTTTTTTTTGGCATATCAGTGAAGAATACCATCAGCCAATAAAGCCAAAGCTTATAGCTGCATACTTCTCATTGTTCTGAAAGTGCGAGGTATTCATATGTGTGGTCATGGTAGTGAGTAACACCAAAGCAGGTTCAAGGCTATTTCTATTTATCTTCATGATGGTTTATAGGTTTTCACACCACGTATGCATGCGTCCTTCATTTTGTATCCCAGCCCTTACCTCATGCATTGTCCAGCCATCTCCATCACTATTTGCCTACCCTCTGTCTCTGTCCATCGTATGTCTCCTAAACCTATTGTGTGCACTTCCATCTCTGTTAGCCTGTGCTGTTCTGTGTTTGTCTTTTTGGGTCCACACAATCTCCTAACTCCCACTCCTATACTGCTTTCCCTTTCACCCTTGCCTCTCTTCACTTTTCAACATATAAACAAAAAATGGAGTCCTATCACCACAAAAATTTTGCTCTGTCCATCCTGCATACTCCTATATGTTGTCCTTTTTTGTCAGCCTTTGCTTGCCTCCTCCTCTCATTGCCTACTCTCCAGCATACCTTTTCTTATAGGTTCATAGGTAGGTACTAGGCTATTGGCCCTGGGCCTATATAAGCTTAGCCAAAAACGTACCCTGGCTTTTGCCACCCAAGAAAATTATTTTTGTGTGCCCCTGTCGAGCAGAGCCACAGAGGTGATCCCGGGATGAATTTCCTATTTCCCATCCAATCATCAAGATTTTTCTTGAAGAGTGCCAATGAGGAGCTTTGATTGATATAGATAGGTAGTTTGTTCCAGAGTATAGGAAGTCTCTGGGACAGGAATCTATCCCTCCAGCATGTTTTGTTTATTGTGGTGACAAGGTTTAGGTCCCTAGAGCGTGTAGCTCGGAGGGATTGGGATTTCTTTAAGTAGAGCATGTCCAACAGCTCTGGGTTTGACATCGCTTTGCATGTTACAAAGAGATTGCCTCTGAGTAGGCCACATGCAATGGAGTAAAGCTGGAGTTTTTGAGACGGTCTGTATAGGGCATCTGTTTGAGGCTGGTAATCCTCTTTGTGAGGTACTTCTGTGGCCTTTCCAGTTGTTGCAGATGTCTTGTGAGGTACATACCAAAAGGGGCGTTGTACTCTATAATGGATCTAATGAGTGACGAGTAGAGGGGAACAATGACTTCTTTTTTCCTGGATGAGAAACCTTTTGTGATGAGGTGTGCCATGTAGAAGGATTTCCTGACTACTGTGGCAATGTGATTATCAAAGGAGAGACTACTGTCCACCTGTGTCCCAAGGTCTCTTATAATACTTTCGGTGTTAAGTAGACTACCTACCGCCTATGTGGTAGTTCATGGGTACAGAGTTTTTTACCAAAGGGGATGACAATGCACTTTTTGGCATTGAGCTTGAGGCCATGGCTTTGACACCAGGCATCTGTCTCAGTGAGGCCCTTTTGTAGGATGTCCACATCTTTAGGAGTTTTGATTATGGCTCCTAGTTTGCAGTCATCTGCAAACTTTGTTAGCCAAAGACCTTCTGTGTTAGCGTGTACTTCAGAAAAGTAGATACCAAACAGGAGAGGACCCAGGACTGAACCCTGTGGTATTCCACTTGTCACTGGTCTGAAGTCGGATTTGGAGTCTTCTACTTTCACAGTATGGGTTCTGTCAGTGAGCCAGTTGGCAACCCATCTTGTGACATAGGGATTTATACCTAGTTTAGTGAGTTTATCTATAATTCCAGAGTGGGGGATGGTGACGAAAGCCTTGGCAAGATCTAGATAGGCTGTGTGAATCACCTTACACTCGTCTACGGTTTTGGTGACTGCTTCAAAGAAGTCTATCAGGTTTAGGAGACATGATCTGCCTTTTACAAACCTGAACTGGGTGGGGTCCAGAGTTTGAAGATTACCAATGTCTTTGTTTATAAGTTCCATGATGATACGTTCCATGGCCTTGCAGACCAGGCTCGTCAGGCTAATGGGGTGGTAGTTCCCGTGGTCCGTGGTGGCTCCCCCTTTGTGGAGTGGGATAACCGTCGTCGTGAGCCATTCAGTGTGCACAAAGCCTGAGGAGAGGCTATGACTGAACATGGTACTTCGGTGGGGTGCCAGTTCATTCTGTAGTTCATGTAGAACGCAGCCTGGGATGTTGTCAGGTCCCATTGATGCTGTGTTCTTAGCTTTGGAGAGTATGGTTTTTACCTGTGCAGCCGTGATTACAGGAACTTTGCATTCTTCTGGTATAGAGATGGCCCTTTAGGGGGTGAGAGGGGGGGTAAAGTTAGCACTGAACCTATCTGCCAGGATGTTCGCAATATCAGTTGGTTCTGTATATTTAGTGCCATTGTGCTGTAACTCAGAGCAGATCTGAGTGCTGCCATTGAGATTCTTGACATAGCTATATAATGCTTTGTGATTGTCTTTAGAATCAGTGGCGATTTTGTTTTCATAACTAGCTTTGGAGGATTTTATGAGGGATCTCAGTTTCTTACTGAGGCTGACCAGGGAGTTCATCCAATCATGGGATTTTACTCTTTTTTTGCAATAGTTTCTTTCTTCTGTTGTAGACTTTGTTTATGGCAGGGGAAGGCCAGATTGCCTTCCTTTTTTTGGAGGATAGCATCTTGGTACTATTAGGGATTGCATGCTTCATGCACTCGTGTAAGTGCTTATAAAGTGCATTTGTGTAGGATTCAACAGTCGTACCTCTATTGTCTGTCTGCATGGGTATCGTGAAGTTTGTCACTTCTGTCTTAAGAAGCGTGAAGTTGGCTTTGGAGAAATTTTTTACAGTGGTTTCCCTAATGGGGGGGTGGGGGTGTGATGTGGATGTCTAGGGTGATTAGCTTGTGGTCTTTTGTCTTTTATGTATTAAAGATATGCCCAGTTATGTGGACACAATAGCCACACAGCAGGAGATACTATACGACCTCAAATACACTATGGCTACTTACCTTTGTGTAGCATTTCCTGCAACCCTGCAGATTGATGTAGGAAAACATGCACATACACATACACACATGGTCACACACTCAGCCAAGATGTTACAAGCAGTGCTTTAAATGAATTTAAATCTTCTCTTCTTTTGAGACCATACAATGTTGTATGTAACCACTTTATGGATTGTGTTTGTATTTCACTGCTCACTTGAGCCTGCTCGCACAGCTTCATGTACCTTGAAACACAACCAGCTACTGACAAGTGCTGCAGGTTTTGATTATGGATAGTCAGTGTTTCATTGTGTTGGCACAAAATGTGACTTAGCTGCACAAAATCTGCAGAGACATGTAGTGTATTTCTATGAATCCCAGCCTGAAGTTCAGGCTAGAAAAGGTCCGAACTGGTAGCAGATAAAGGAAATACAGTTTAATTTAGACATGAAAAATCATTTTTTTCATAGAAAGGGTGGTGAACAGGGAATATATGATGTTGATGTGACAGCCATAATCTACAAAACTGTAAATTTAGTGTCACACCCAGAAAGAAAAGCAGAAAATTAAAATGGTTAGTATAAGAAATGTAGCGGAATGCTGTGCCAACATTAATTCTGATGTCTCCATACATGTGAACAAATGAAATGTTAGTGTGTGTGTGTGTGTGTGTGTGTGTGTGTGTGTGTGTGTGTGTGTGTGTGTGTGTGTACGTGCATGTGCGCGCGTGTGTGTGTGTGTGTGTGTGGTGGGAGCATCTGCTCTGGAATGTTTTGTTCAACCTGGTGGTACCCAGTTTGTGATTTTAACAAAATATAATTTGCAGGCACCAACCTGATAGTAGGATGAGTAGAATCAATTGCCATAGTAGCTGGCAGAGGTTAAGACATTGAGGGAGGGGATTTTATTACAGTCTTCATAATCTAGTGTAATTATGGAGATTAACATATTTACAGTCAGCAAAATACATAGCCAAGGAAGGAAATATTTTTAAATTTTGTAAGGACCTGCTGGGGCAATGTTGTAGTTTCTGTCATATGTTAAAAAATATATATTTTCAAGTAGTTTCTCAGACCTCATAAATTTTCAGAAAAGCATTCTAAGTAGACTGTTCTCTCATTTTAGATTGGTTGAAACCGTTTTCTTCTTTTTCTGGAAATAATGAAAAAGTGACTGTCAGCACATAAAAATATGTCTCTTTACATCCCCTGATCACTTTACTGTATTTTATCAGGCCTAGGGAATTCCTTTTTGTTAACATGTAGAGGCTCAGAACAGGAGACAATTGCATGTAGTGTGGCAGCAGTTTTTCAGGACTTTTGTTCTGACTTGAAAGTCACAGTCAAGGATTCTAAGCAAAGAAAAGGTACCTATAATTAAACTTCTGACACAAATCTAAGTTTTGTTAAGAAAGGAAGGACAAAGCACAGCCAGGAAGATCAATGGTGTTTCAGTAAACAAATGTCACACACACACACACACACACACACACACACACACACACACACATGCACACAAACACAACTTTGACTTTTTTCTTCATAAGTCATTCTGTATGCCTTGTTATATCTACCTACTATTTCATGAATATGAATACAGGTCTTTCAACTACACTGATCACCTGCGTTTTCATACATTTCTTTGCAGAGATAGCAGCCTGATAATCTGTAGTAGGTAGTTTTGTATAATTATATAAAATGAGTGATTTCACACAGCATTGACCTTGAAGTATGACAATTAGCCGATGAAGAAGAGGGTCACTTACCTGACATCAGTATGAAGTAGGAGATCAAATCTTTTTAAAATTTAATCAAAGTGCAGGGTCACTGTAGGAAGTGAGGACATTTGTTTCCTTTTCTCAAGTTACAGAAACCTTGAATTAACCTCCCACCTGGGGTTCCACCTGCGTCTGTCTTGGACAGAGGCAACAGATGCTGATCGTGGAAAGAGGGGCAGAACTTGGCTGGGCTTGTAAGGGCCCTAGGGCCATTAACCTAGTAACTTCCTGCAATCCTATTAAGAAAATCACTATGTTTTACTCCAGTTGCATTTGTTTTGGTTCTTTCCTTTAACTAGATCAACCTCATTTGGTCAGGTTTCATTCAGTTAATATTTATTTGTTTATTGGTTTGAATTTATTTACCAGGGTAGAACTCCAGTCTCAATGGCATACCTTTTAGCTTCTTTGCTCACAAAATCAAGGCCAAGGCCAAGGCCAAAAACACTAGGAAGGCAAAAGCCTAAAATCATAGACAATTTGTAAATATTACTCTAATTCACTTACAAAGTAGTTAATAGACCAACAGGATTGCATCACCATGTTATCTTCTGAAGATTAAAAAGCCTGAAACTCTAATGTCTGATAGTATTGACTGACTGTAGTCCTTACTGATTCACCAGAAAATCAACATTTTTAATAGGGTAGTCAAAAATATGAGGAAAAATCAAAGACATTCTGAAAAATCAGAATCAGCTAAGATCAATGCTTAATGCGCCAATTTTAGTTTCAGCATAGAAGTAAAGAAAGTGTTAAAATAAATGTGCATCAGGTGTGTGTGTGTGTACATGAGTGTGCAAGTTGGATGGTGTCTAGGCCACTACATTACATGACCAGGAAGGGGAACACTGGAGTGGCTCAGTCTAAAAGTATCGTGTTTGATTTGGACACATTACAATGACCCACTAATGTTGTTGTTGTACTGGGGTGGTGGTGCTGCGGTAGCGTTGTTGCCTCACAGTGAGACGTCCTGTTCGATTCTCAGCTAAAGAGTCTTCTGTGGAGACATGCATGAATGGGTGTACCTTCGTTGAAGGTTGTACGTCAGGGCTGGCAACTCGGTACGTAGAAATCTACTGCCAATCATTAGCGGACCGGAGTTCCGCTGTCGAGACCCCTAACCGGGAAAAGCTGAAAGATACAACAACAACAATGACCCACTAATGAGATGTTGAAAAGTGTGGTGTCTGAATCTCAGATTATCACCATTGTACTACTGGACAGTACAATTTTGTCCAGTTAGCGCTAGTGGTAATAATTGTTATGAATCCTGGGGTGAGTGTGATACCTTTATTCATCTCCTTCTAATAGTGCTCCAGAACTGTACAGTCCTCTCTAGTGCCCACATGTCAGTCTTGCCGTTCAAGCCAGTGTTATTTTCTTTACAGTGAGATAAAGGCTCTGAATAATTATTTCCCTTTGCAGTCTTTCTATAGCGGAAATAAAATTAGCATCCTCAGATAAAATCAGCTTTGATCACAAAAATTGTTTGCATCAAGTTTTATTGTAAAAACAGTTTCTATTCTGGAAGGCAGGAAACATAAATACAAACATACGCATATACACACACACACACACACACACACACACACACACACACACACACACACACTGCAAATTTAAATAAATGTGCTGAGAACTACATGTTAGAATTGTTATTTCCCTGAAAGCAATAATTGTTATGTTATGGTTACCAGCCTGGGTGCCACACCATCCTGCTTGCTCCATCAACAGACTGTCACAGCAAAGTATATAAAAATGAGCAGCCCGTCCCTGATTCTTCCTCATATTTTTGCCCTGACCCTATTAAAATGTTGATTTCCTGATAAACCAGTAAGGACTATAGAACCTACAAATTTAAACAAATGTACAGAGAAATACACGTTACAAATGTTTGCATAGAGAAATCAATAATTGATATGTTACTTAATAAGAAAAGTCAGAATGGCATTTGTTTTCTCAGACTGTTGCTATTTCTTGCTTAAATATACATGGGATAAATGAGCATTCTCAGATTATATTGATAACCCTATATGTATCCAAACCAAACACAAATCATTGAAAAAAGAATATAAACATATAAAAACTCACAAGCTGCACATACAACGGTTTGTGAATGCTATTGCTCACACCTACTTGACAGAGTCAAAGGAAAAGAACTATAGACCTGATGCAGACAAGGTAGGGTGACCGCTATACTGTCAAGATTTCATATGTGCACCAAAAACCCAGGGGCATTACAAGCCATTTTCAAAAGCCACCATCCTCTGTCAGCATGTATCTAAATGTTGTGGATGCTTACCAAAAGAGAACCTCCATGCCATGGAAAAAAGACAGAAGAAGGAAGTTGAATATTTTTGGCCATCAGCCAATATTCAGGGGATCCCACTAGTCACGGACTACTTCAAGAAACATTAATTCTGAAGTGAAATGCGATGCATATTCATGTGCAGTTATCCACAATATTCTAGGCTGGATCTACTTCAGTAGATCAAAATACCATAACACCGAAACTCATAACGCTAGGATGAAAACATTGCAAATACACATCTACGAATTTTAACAAAGCCGAAAGTTTGAAACAACAAATCAAGTAATGCACATGCTCTGAAGTAATCAGAGGATTTGAATGGACTTCATGCTAAACTCAGAAAGACATCTTCAGTATAACATAGTATGTAAGAGAAATACATTTTCATGTTTACTGATTGTGAACGGAGATTGCTGTAGAGTGAGGATTGGGAAATTAACCCTTTTTCCCCACTGCAGTGCGATCTCGGAGGTGGTATATATAATTTGAGGAGGTGTGGGGGTGTAGGGGGGCAAATGGTGGAAAAGTTGTATTTTTTTATTTAAGCTATGTGTATTAATATATAGATTTGTTTCTGTGCTTCGTGTGATGTCCATTCAAATCCTCCGGTGCGTTCCAGACGTGCATTAGTTGATTAATTGTTTAAAACATTTGGCTTTGAAAACATTCCTAGATGTGAATTTGTGATGTTTTTGTCTCGTCTTTATGAGTTTCGATGTTATGGTATTTTGATCTACTGAAGATCCTCTAGGCTATACCACTTTGTTATAAAAATAACATAACACTGAACATATGCTGTACAAAGCTACTTAAAGTAATTTCTGCTCACTCATGTTTTGTATTTATGAAGAATAATATAATATAATATATCAGTGTGTGACATTTGTGTACAAACTCTATCCCATCTACCAGTCCTGGTAACTATATTGCCATTGCATGTAGTTATAATATAACTCTGAATATAAGTTTGATGACATAAGAACAGATGTTGAAGAATAATGCTTGTGATCTTCAAAAAATCAGTGTTGAAAGCAGTCCCTTCTCATATTGCAGTGTGACGCACACAGGTTTTATCTTGGGACTAAAGGGCAAACTTGCATGTTGTTATGTTGGAATGTTGTCAGGATGGTTTGTAGCGATTGTTCATGCTGCGTAAGTACACGGTGGCAATAACAGTAAAGACGCCTCTCATTTTTGGTGCACTTTGCTGGGGCATTCTGGTGATGGTGCAAGCTGAATGCAGTGGTACCCAGACTGGTAACCACTGACATGTAGGTATAGCGTGAGCAGTAACTGGCCACTTCCTGGATGACAGCAGGTCATCCATGTTTTGCAGTTAGTCCTTTGTGAATCCTATACATTCATGCCCAGATGTAAAATGGGCACAACTGGACATATGGCACTGTAGTATGCATCTGAATAAATAAATATAAATGAAAGTGTTTTTTTCTGTTGTAGGGTAACCATACTGAATTTTCCTCATCCATATTAACTTACACAGATTTATGGTGTTCCAATAAGCAAATAAAAGCTAAAAAATGGAATGTAGAAAAATCACATTTTCCAAAACATTTTTGCATCAAGAAATATTTCATAACCTGCATTTTCATTTACATCATAAGAGTTGTACAACGGTGTTTTTTTTTTTTTTTAGGATAGTCAGACAATTAATTAAAAGCTGAAAGCTGCACTGTTGACCTAGGACAGACGGCACCACTGAGTAGTCAAAAGAAGGGGAACAACTTGATTAAAACTCTGGGACCTAGTGATGTTTCATGAAAACAAACAAGTGTGACAGTAATTACATATAATTCAAGAAGTCACATCCCAGACTATTCTCAGCAGCCAACAACAGGATAAGTACAGCAATGCTGTTTTCCATTCCTAATGAAACAACTATATTCTGTCTGTCTGCTGCAATACAGTCTCAGTAGTTCATGGTGAATATTGCTCTTATCGACTGAGGGATAAGGCAGGGCTTAAACTGATGAGAAAAGATGAAAAAAAGAAAGCCAGCACCTTGGAAGCATGAAGATTTATTGTAAGAACCAGACCGGTTTCAGCGTATAGCTTTCATCAGTGGTACATCACAAAAAGCAGTCATAACCCTACAATAAATACTTAATCTAATTAAGTACCCATGACATCATTTCCTGTCCAAGACAAACTTTTCTGATACCAAATAATAAACACAAAACGGCACAAAAAAAAACAATACAGAGCACAATAAAAGTCCGTATAGATTTACTGTTTTGTTCTCCTTTATTCTTTTCTTTGATGTTTTTGTATTCTGTTTTTGTTTTAAGAACTGTTGTTCTCTTGTTATCCACCACAGAGTACTAAATAATACCCAATGATATCCAACCCATGATAGGAAAGGAAAGCACTACAATTTGTCATTTAATCCAGGTGGGAATAAACCCCCAATTTTACAATCCATTTCCTTTCCTTCATGTTTAATATATTGTGCCACCCTGTTTTGAAAGATCTATTGCCTGATATTTTGTCAATAACTGTGAAAGTAAATTTCGTTGTATGATGAATCAGTGAATGTCTATAAAGAACATTGGTGGCTCTGGCATTCCTAATATCCCCTAAATGTTCTGACATTCGAAATCTAAATTGTCTAGAAGTTTGGCCCACATAGAAAGCTTGACAAGTGCAAGTGGCTAAATATATAACCCAATCTGTTCCACAACTGGCGAAGCAGTTAATGTTGTACAACTATCCAGTATTTTTACTGGTAAAGGTTTTTGTTTTGAAAACATGTTTACAGAAGGTGCAATGTCTGCATGGGTAAGAACCAACCAATCTCTCCCCTGTTAATGTGGTTTGATGATAAATGGCATCCTGATGCATGATTTTTTTGTAATGAGGGAAATGGGAACCCAAAGTTTTGCCCCGCCTGTAAGAAAATAGACATTTGTCCCCCAAAAGGTCATCCAATTGTTCATTGGTCTTCAAAATATTCCAGTGTTTGTCAATAACATCAATAAGATGTGCTGTGCTTCTACCAAATGTGGTGACCATTCTCAAGGTGTCCGTATTATCCTTCCTGGATGGATGCTTGTATTTTAATAAAGTGTTCCTTGATTGGTTTTTAGCCCATTGCACGGCCAAGTTAACATTCTGTTTGCCATATCCCCTAGCTAAAAATCTGTTAGCTAAATCCTGATGGGATTGTGTAATATCCTGCTGTGAAGAACAAATTCTCTTCAAACGCAAAAACTGTGATTTTGGAATATTATTAATGGTATGTTTGGGGTGGAGACTGGAGGCATGTAGCAGGCTGTTGTATTGTGGATATTTTCGGTAAACTATGGTTCATAGTGTGTTATCTGGTTGACGCTGTAAATGAACATCCAAAAAATGAATCTCATTTTTATGATGACTGGCTGTAAATTCAGCCCCCCATTTGTTTCCATTGAGGTATTCAATGAATTCCTCCAGATATTCACTGCCTCCTTTCCATACAAGCCAACAGTCATCCAAAAACCATCTCCATATGTCTATCTCTGGCAAATACAGATTATGTAGTTCATTATATAAAATGTGCTCCTCTAGATATCCCATATATAAATCAGCATATATTGGGGCAAAAGATGCCCCCATTGCTGTGCCTTGAATTTGCCAGTAACACTCATGTTGAAAATAGAAGATGTTTTTAGTAAGGACATGCTCGGCCATACAAATGGGCAATGTGTTGAAACCTAGACTATAAATATTGGTCTTATTTAGCCAAAATTCTAATGCTGTTAAACCAGCCCAATGTGGAATGCTGGTATAGAGTGATTTAACATCCAGGGTACACATCAACCAATGAGGTTCCAATTCAGACTCAGATACAATTTGTAGAAATTCAGTGGTGTCCTTTAATCTGGCTCTGACATATGGCAATAGCGGTTTCAAATATTCTGTCAAAAATGCTGACAATGGCTCCATGAAGGAGCCTATGCCCGAAACAGTAGGCCTGCCTGGTAGCGTACTCAAAGATTTGTGAATTTTGGGCAATAGGTAAAGATATTGTTTACCTGGATCTTTGACCATTAGTTGTTGTCTAGTTTTATCACTGATGATTCCCTCCTCAACAGCTTCCTGCAAAAAATTATCAATTTCTTTTTTAAAGTTTGGAGTGGGGTCGGTGGGCATGTTCATATAATGCTGAGGGTTGGACAGTTGAGTACTTTCCTCAGCCCAGTAATAACTAGAGTCCATGACCACCACCGCCCCACCCTTGTCTGCTGGTAGAATGCAAATGTCAGTGTTAGCCCTAAGATCAATGAGAGCTTTTTGTTCCGCATTTGTCAAATTATGTCTGATAGTATGTAAGGAGTCTAAATGGTAATGCAAATCTTTGATCACTGCCTGTTGGAAGATGGCAACATGCTTGTCCATGGGTCGACTGAAATTAGATTTGTGGAATCCAAAATCAGTAGATCTCTGAGAATGATCCTGTTGGCTGAAAAATAATTTCAAATTAATCTTTCTACAAAAAGATAATATATCAGAAACAAAAATGCTTTCATCCACAAAAAAAAAACCAGGGATAAAACCAAGACCTTTAATCAACAATGATTCCTCTGCAGATGATAAAACATATTTTGAAATATTATGCACATTTGAGCATTCAAGATCTATTTCACTATTGACTGGAAATGATCCTCTATGTTTTTTACCCCCGTGTTTATGTCCCCCTTGTGCCTCCTACCCCTAAATGGTATTCTGAACCCCGGCCCCTCTTGGAATCAGGGGAATCACTAATGTATGTGGATTCGGTTTCAGTAGTGGAGGATTCCTCCACCAAGGTTGTAGTGTGTGGTGTACCTATGGATCTCTGTCTTTTTTTGCGTATCTGAGTGGTATTTTTTTGTTCCATCTGCAAATCTAACACTTCTCTGTGACTCAAACGGCCTTTTTGTGTTTATTATTTGGTATCAGAAAAGTTTTGTCTTGGACAGGAAATTATGTCATGGGTACTTAATTAGATTAAGTATTTATTGCAGGGTTATGACTGCTTTTTGTGATGTACCACTGATAAAAGCTATACGCTGAAACCGGTCTGGTGCTTACAATAAATCTTCATGCTTCCAAGGTGCTGGCTTTCTTTTTTCATGTTTGCTACAGTTTGTCTGGACTGTGCACCTATCGTACTTGCTAGCCTGCCTCTCTTAAACTGATGAGCCCAGACCCATGACCTGCTCTCTGTCAGGAGCTCAGGTCTCTTTTATTTGAAACTCACATGTGATCCATAAAAAAGAACGATATTACCCATTGAAACTCTTTTAACTTCCACTGAGCTGAAAATCAAATCATCTTAAACATTTAGCTTTACAAATGGGGCTGCAGTAAGCATTTCTTCCCTAGTAAACCATCTGAGATTTTCTAATCTCTACATTTGCTAACATATTATCATGCAAATGAATTTACAGCAGGAATGTATAACTGCCCATAACATAAAACACAATTTCTGATAAGCTACTCATCGAGATTTCTAATCCCAATTTTACTGTGCTGCAGGTAATTTTATCTTCAAAAACCAATATTTACACTTTTCAAGCTGCTATGTGGCAGAAAATGTGTTTGCTCTGTATTCTGCATAATGTATGATCACATTTATAAGATTATTACATTATCTGAAATGATTAATGGGGATGACAGTGCAGACTGATGTTTTTATTTCTTATCAATGTATTTGACAGACTGAATTTTTGTGATTTTATGTAGCTATCATTCTTTGTATAACTGCTACCTATGTAAATTAGGTAACTTTCTTACTCACATTAGTGCATTTTTGATGTAGTCATGCCGAAAAATTAATAGGAATGTTTACATTTGGAAAAAGAGAAGTATTTTTATATAGACTTCTCCATCCCATGCTTTGACGCCTTTCCCCAGAACTTTTCCAGCTTGATCTAAGAATTTTAACTGCGGCTTTACCATATCTGCCTGTAAGAGTTCATGCCCAACTACAAAATATGCTTCACTCTCGTGTACATACTTTATATGACACTGTGATTAGTCCACCAGTATGTGGCACTTTGAGTCATCCAGGAGACTGCACTATGGGATGAGAATTACCATTTCCACAGAATGCATCCTTCCAAACTTTGGCTGTTTTGCCACAGTGCTACAGTAACTGATGAATGTAATTATGAGTCCTGGAGTTAAGGCATGGCTTTTGCAACAGAAGGAAGTATGTACAACCTGGACACAATAGCCATCCTGGCAAGTCCATGCGTTACAATGCTAACCATGCCCTTCTTTCCCTGAGCCCATGATACAGTCATGTACATATGGAGCTTCCAATTATACCAATGCAATGCAGGGCCCACAGCGTGACAGTGTCAGGTACTAATGGGGCATCCAGCTATACTTAGGCAATGCAGAGCATGTGACAGTGTTATGAATTAAAGGGGCATCCAGCTATACTTAGGCAATGCACAGCCCATGGTAGTGTCATGTACTAATAGGGCACCCAGATATATCTAGGAAATGCAGAGCCTGTGATAGCATCATGTACAAATCGGGCATCCAGCTATACTTAGGCAATGCAGAGCCTGTGACAGTGTCATGAACTAATGGGACATCTGACTATACCTAGGCAATGCAGAGCCCATAATACAGTCTTGTATTAATGAGGCAACCAGTTATACATAGGCAATGAAAAGCCTGTGATATTGTCATGTACTAATGGGACATTCAGCTGTCACTAGGCAATGCAGAGCCTGAGATAATGTTATGCACTAATGGGACATCTGTCTGCAGAAGGCAATACTCAGCCCCTGATAAAGTCATATTATACAGGGCTTCCAGCTGTCATTAGACAATGGTTTATCTGGGAAAGTGTAATGCAATAAGTGGGCATTCACCTGTAAACTAGGCGATGTTGAGCCTGAGATGGTCACCCCTACTACTGGAGCATCCAGCTGTCCCTGGCTAATGCCGAGTCCATGATACCGTCGTGTACGTATGATTCATCTAGTTTCACTAGGCAATGCTTTGCTAAATGATAGTGTCATCTATTTGTTACTTAATGCATTGATTTATCATCAAATCTTGATCACGAGAGGAACAAGTTGGGTCATGCTTTTATGACAGTGAATTAAAAGATGCTCCTTAAGCATGGGTCATGAGGATTCATGTAGTAATTAGAAATAGCTATTGAAACTGCATGTATGCCTTCTAAAATTCTAGGTGAATAGCTGTGCACATAATCACCTGGATAAAAACAGTAAAAAAACAGTGGGTAGGCTGTTCTAGTGACCGTTTGTTGGAAACACACATTGCCTTGATTCCAAGTAATTTATTGTTGTATGTGCTGGAAAATTCTATAACTTCAGTGTTATCTTCAGCATCAGGGTACATCCACAATGTTAGCATTATTAAGTCTAGGAGTATAAACATTTCATATTTGAGAATAATCTGTGGGAATAATAACAGAAGGCTCTGGGTCACTGTCATTTTACCAGGGATGGATTCAGTGACTTTGACAAAAATGCCACTGAAAATAGACTTCACTGCATCCTGATTAATTCATTAACACCTGTCTGATCTGTGGTGAGTAACACATCTAGCAACATATATACATCCTTATATACCAAAAAAGTTAAAAATCATAAATTAAATAAACGTAAATTTCTTGTGAACAGTATACGTTGATAAGATGGTGTGAACCACAATTTTATCCGTAAACAGTCTTTTTTTTATAGTGATAGTCACTGCACTTAGGCTGTTTACATGAATACTGCAGTATACTATAATGCACACAAATACAAAATTATAATAAAAATAAAAAAGCATATAAAATAACAGAGAACCTTTATTAACAAAGGTAAAATACAAAGGTAAGCGCTTTCGTGGATAAAATCTACTTCATCAGACCTGATCTTACTGCATCCATTGAGCAGTCATTTATACTAAGGTTCATAATACAACTACCAGTGTAGGTTCAGGAACCAGATCACATGATCACACATCATTATTAACTACATATGGTCTTCTTCTCTAAAGTCTAGGTCTTAAAGAAAACTTGTCATTCAGTCCACCCTCCTTATTTGCCTGTAAGTTTAGAATCCAAAACAGATCCCTGTCTTCCATTTTGTTAGTGATGTTTCCCATCCTAACAGCATCTACAATCAGCTCAGCCACTTGAAATTGAAATCTCTGCTCAGCTGAAGTCTATGTTACATGTTGGGCTAAGGAATTAATTAAATTACACTGCTTTATATCCCTGGCATGCTCCCTCATTCTTTCCATTAACGTCTGCTTGGTAATTCCTATATAAATTTTTTTTTACAAACACAGCATTGTGCTAAATATACCAGGTCCCTGGATCTGCACGATGCCGCCACCTTAAATTTATATTCTCCACCTGTTCTAGGATGTATAAAAACATTGGTTGTATTAATTAAGCTACAAAAACTGCAGCTATTACATGGGAAGGTGTCTCTCCTATTAACTATCTATTGTTCCTTCTTGCCATAGCATAGCAGCTTCTTCAGTGAGCTCCTGTTCCTAAAACTAAAAGTGGGATTAGAACCTATGATGCTATCATAGTCTGATGTTAAAATATATCAGTTTCTCCTGACTATATCACATACTTCTGCTATATTATTGGAATAAGATAGACAAACACTAGGTAACTTTCTTACATATATATTCCTTTCTGGTTTCTTATATGGTAACACGGTAGAATAATATGGAGCTGCTAAAGTCTTCCTTAAACCTTTTACTTCTTGTATCTGTTTATCTTTCTCATGGCTTTTATATCCCCTCTGTAACAATTTCTTTTTCATAACCTCTATTTCCTCATGAAACATATGCTCTACATTATTCAACATTGAAATTCTCATTGTCTGTCCTCTGATTATATTCCTATATACGTATGGTGGGTGTAAGCTGTCTCGATGTAATATATGGTTCTTATGACACTCTTTCCTATATCTACTTGTTACAATACCATATAAGGCATCCTTGTTTAACGTAATATCCAGATACTCAATACTAGTATCTGAAAAGCTCAGAGAGAATTTCATAAATCAGGTGGTACTATGCAGATACTCTATAAATTTAGCTAGAAGGTCTGCATCTCCCATCCACAAAACAAAAACATTGTCAACAAAATGACGATAGAATCTTATATATAGTAAAAATTCATAATTCGCTAGCACATATAGGGACTCCCACTGTGCTAAAACAGCATTGGCATAACTACTCGCACAGGGGGTCCCACAGCTACACCTATTTTCTGACAATAATACTTTTAATAAACATAAAAAAATTTTTTCTAATATTGTCTCCACAAACAGACACAATAAATCTATTCTAAGTGGACTATAAGTAGTGTATTCCAGCAAAAACCCTTTAAGATATTCCAAACCTGCTTTATTTGGTATCACAGTGAATAGTAAACATATATCTAAGGTCACAAACAAATAGTTTTCATTGACCTCAGTCTCAGAGCATTCTCTGTACAGTTCTAACAGGAATTGTTTTGTATCATTCAAAATGACATTATAGCTGTTTAGAGCTGATCTAAGATGTATCTTAACATACATTGACATTGTTTCAGTGGCCCAGTGACCATGATTATAAGTACAGAAATAAGAAATATTTTAATCTGACGTACAATGATTACCAAGCATTATATAGACTGCACACAGATAACAGTATTTGTTTTAAACCTGCAGATAAGGGAGGGGCTACGGTCATTATGGACATAATATTTTATGAACAGTCTGTGTTGGCTTTATTAAGTGATATGGAAACGTATGAGGTGATAACATTACAGGAGATAGATAGGATTATAAAATGAGTACACAATGTTTTGAAGGACTCTCAGTTAAATACTCATATAATGAACAAGGTGTTTAGGTTTTGTTTAGTGGAGTTTCCTGTAAGCCCTACCAAAGTTACATAAAGATGCTAGAAGGCCACCATTGAGACCTATTGTGTCAGGGCAGGGCTGGGTTACTGAATTGTGGGAACTGATTGTAAATGCTGGTAGGATGGGAGACATCACTAACAAAACAGAAGGCGGGGAACTGTTTTGGATTCTAAGCTTACAGGCAGATGAGGAAGATGGACTGAATGACATGGTCACTTTAAGACCTAGACTGAAGAGAAGAAGACCTTATGCAGCTAATAATGATGTGTGATCATGTGATCTGGTTCCTGAACCTGCATTGGTAGTTGTATTATGAATCTTAGTATAAATAACTGCTTAATGGATGCAGTAAGATATGATCTGATGAAGTGAATTTATCCATGAAAGCACTTAAGTTTGTATTTTACTTTGGTTAATAAAGGCTCTCTGTTATTCTATACACTGTTTTATTTTTATTTTACTATTTTTTACAATGTTTACTAGTTACTGGTCAGTTTATTCATTATTAAATACAGAATTATATTATATCTCTAAATATTTAAAACATTTTTTTTCAGATTTTGGAAACTGTGCAACCTATTCAGACACAATGTTAAGATGAGTAAGTCATGAATAGGATTTCAATTTTAGTAAAAAGACTCTGAAGCATGATACAGGCATAGTGAAAGAAGAAAAGACAAGTGCTTCTGTGCTGTAATGAGCACCCTTAATGTATGGCAGTAACAGGGCAAGAGATGGAGAAAGAGAGACAAACTGTTAGGTGGCATAATGTAACGTAGTACAAGGCCATAACATGCAAATGTCCAACTGTGGAAGTTCACCATGACAGAAAACATGGCAGAAGATCATGGCAGGTGAATATCCATCTGGAAGGGCTCACCGAAGCAGAGTCCACTGCTCAAAGGTTTGATAGATAAATGCCTTCTATGGGGCAAGTCACACTGAGGCCTACACACAGAAACTAGAAGACAGACTCCAGAGGAAGCAGTAACCCCTGTACATAGGTCAAGCCATGGCTATTAGAAGAGGGAATGGATATGTACAGCACTACCACCTGTCAGCAAACTGCTGCAGGAAGATGGGCGGTGTGTTGGTAAAGGGGCAGGATGGGAATGGTCACATCAAGACAGAAGACAGGCATTTGGTCACCAAATGGATGGAGAGATGCAGTGCTGATATCTAGGAGTCAGCCACAGACAATCAGGCCCTAAGACAGTAGCAATGCTGTTTCACTTAAATTTGTATCATAAATTGCAATACCTATCTATTCATCAAACTTAGTTTTGAACTGATCCTATGATTTTAATAGTCTAATTTCGCTTGGAATTTTTTCCATATTCTTTGTACACCAACACTTATAAACTTTCCCTGATGTTACTATTCATTTTTTATACTAAAATGTATGTTATCATTCCTGAGATTATGGTTATTTATAGCTACTGATATAGCTTCTTTTGCTTGCAATAACTCATTATTGTAAATTTTGTAAATAACTATCACATTTCCCCTTAAAATTTGTAATGAAGTGAATGTAAGTCAAGTTATTTACATCTGTTTTCATATATTAAATTGCTAACTGTTGGTATTTTTAGTGAATCTCCTTTGTACAGATTCTAAAGAATTTAACTGAAATTTAGTTTATCCAAAAAAACAATTATTATATTCAAATGTGGGATGAATATAGACTTTGTACAGATGAACGAAACTTACATCACCTCTTAATAAAATTGATTTTAATAAGAGACAAGACATTCTCAATGTGTTATTTCTAACTTTACTTACATGAGTATTTAAAGAAAAATCAGAGGTAATATCTATACCTAAATCTGTTTATTCTATTATTTCTTGAAGTGTAACTCCTTAAGGATAATGTCACTGGTAAGAGTGCAATTATCTATGTACATACCATTTTAATAACTGAACAGAAGCCCTATAGAATCAGCCCATATAGAGAAGTCAATAAAATAGATGGTAATATCATGCACATTACAAGTAGAGTTGACATAGAAACTAATTCTGCAATCAGCAAATATTGCTATCCAAAATCGGCTATCTACTGACTATCCATCATACATGTTGAAAGTACAAGATTAAATAACAGTGGACCTTATACTGACCTCTGAGGAGCTCACTAAGAGTCCTTAATGGAAACACACTGTGTATAATTAGTTTAGCCAGTTAAGAACCAGAGACATAAATCCAAAATTTCATAATGTATTCATTACTGAAGTGTGAGAAGTGGTATCAAATATACTGGCTAAATCTATAAAAATTATTCCTACTCTCAGAGATTGAGTTACTGCTTCAATAACCATATTGCAAAACTCAACTAAATTTGTCAAGGTAGATTTACCATGACTGAAGCCATGCTAATGAATGTTCATATATCCATTATGATTATTAGGATCTAACAGTAATTGCCGTAAACACCTTTCAAAACATTTACACAAACCTAATGTCAAACTAATGGCAAATAATTAGAAATTTCTAAATATCTAAATTGCTACCTTTCTTATAAATTGGATACATTATAGACATTTTTCATTAAACACTGGCAATAAAATTGGCATTAGAATCTTTTTAATTATTGTAATCATTATTGGGCAATGCAATCAAGTCCTGATGAACTTTTACTACCTATTTTGTCCAAAGCATGTTTGAGACTATTAACATTTATATATGGACATTCATAATTGCTAATAGATTGCTATTCACTTTTATTATTTTCAGTTGAAATAATTTGTGCAAAAGAAGAATTAACTTCATTAGCCACAATATTGTGATCACTCACTATATAACTATCAATCTTTAAAGATGAAATGATCTTTCTAGAATTGGAATATAAGGTGATGTAAATTGTTTGCTGTCAGCTGTAGTTAAAGTCAGTGATGCTTCATATGCAGGCTTTTTTCAGTATTTTTTGAAGAATTTATTAATTGTATTAAAATTTCTGTTAGATATTGTTGTATTCCTTCTGTATATTTTAAATATTCTTCCTTTCTTCTAGTGTAGTTCATGTAAATACTTGTCCTACAAATATGGTATTGGGATACCCTTAATTTGTTGGTTTAAAAAGTACTTTTATCTATTTTCATTTCATTTTTTTCTCTAAAGTACTGTAAACAGCATATGTTATATATAATAAGTTCAGTCTAATCAACAGAACCTATTTATTGTACTAATCTACCATAATTTATTTTCTTAAAGTTATACCTTTTCTTTTGATTGATCTTTGATTTTTGAACAAAATATAATTTAAAGCTCAAAGAGTTATGATCATAGTAACATAGAGGAAGATAAATGTCTAGTCTGGTTATAATATCAGGTACATTATTGAGTATTAAAATCTAAAATGTTTTCACCTGTGGCAGGTCTGGCAACCAGTTATTGGTAATTGTTCAAATATATCATGTCCAAAAAATCTTCTGATAATGATTTGTAAACAGTTTTGGAAATCCAATTTATAACAGGACAGTTAAAGTAACCGTGTAAAATAACAGTTTGTGTTTTACAATATGAATTAAGAAATGTATAAATTTAATATTTTCAACAATTTTCATGGATGGTTTTCTGTAACTACAAATCAGTCTAATTTTGTACTTATTAAATTTGTGTATCATGTCTGCAATTATTGTTCCAAACTCATAACTAATGACCGCCTCTATAACAAAAAAAAACAGCCTTTCCTTTATCAACAGAAGAACTTCCATGCCTAACAGATAACTATATCCACGTTATAATTTGTAATTATAAAAGACAGTTATGTGATCTTGTTTCCTAGACTCCTTGTGTTACTGTAATATGTATTTACAAAATTATTAAATGCAAGTCTACTGGTTCCTTCTTTATATGATGATTAACTAACTCTTAAAAGGAAAAATATATGTTTTGAGTTTACTAAATATAAAATGTATATCATAATTACTAAGATGCAATTTGTGTTTTGAAAATAATCTATAATCCAAAACAAAATATTCCCGGTATATAACTAACCTCAAACTGTAAATGTAGGAAAGCTGTCTTAACCAATTATTAAACAACATCACCTTCATGTAAATATATTCATTCTCTTCAAGAGAGGGAATAATCTCACTCAAAAATAATATTCTGTTTTTACTTTCTATAATTTCCAGAATTTTTAATATGGCCATCATCATATGATTCAGTGGAAATGATTATAAATCATTAGTACTGCAGTGTGGCAAAATATCATCATAGGGTACTGCTATTTGGAATAGTCTAACAAGTTTTGTGAATCAGTCAGGTTCAGTCCTGGCGGAGACAGTGATCCTTGGAGGTGCAAGACTAGAGAACATTCTCCTGATTTTCTTCAGGACTAAGTCAGACAATCAAAATCTCATTCTTTTATGACATATTTAGAGTCCTTAATATTTAACACAGAAGAAGATTTTGTAATTGAGCATTCTTTGAGTTTACTGTCTAAATGATAGCTACATAAAGTTAAACTATCAATTTTGTCAAAGAATGAATATTTAATCCCCCTGAAGCTTGCCTTTTTTAATTTCTTATTATTTATTATTTATTAATGTTTGAAAAACATTAGATTTAAAGCATGCATAAACTGAAGCCCTGCTGGTGATTCCCTGCTGGGAGAGAAAGTAAACCTATATTTTCTTGTCTGTGAGCGATACAGCTGCTTTCTTTCTTACCTGCTCCATTCTGTTTTCTGTTTTAAGAAATCTGCTTGGCCTGGTATTTTTGTTCTATGTGAGTGTAAACATTTAAATTAGCTAGGCTGCAAATGTCACATGTTTTTTCATTGGTTAAATTGTTTGAATGATACTTATATATACAGTGAATTTCTGGGTCTTTGCCTTTTTCTGAAAAGATTTCAAGCTTGCATAAACTAAAGCACTGCTGGGTAAGGAAAGTAAACCTATATTTTCTTTTCAGTGCATGATGAAGATGCTTTCTGTTTTACATGCTCCATTTTGTTTTTTTGTTTTACGAAATCTGCTTGGCCTGGTGTTTTTGTCCTATGTCAGAGATAGACACTTAAATTAGCTAGTCTGTACATTTCACATGTTTTTCACTGGTTCACTTGTTTGAGTGATACATAAATATGCAGTGAATTACTGGGTATTTCTCTTTTTTTCTGAAAATATTTCAAGCCTGTATAAACTAAAGTACTGCTGGTGATTTCTCAGCTATTTTTCTACCCACACTATGCTTCATTGATCTGCTTTTTAACCTGGTGATTTAAACTGCCCACCACTACTGTAAATTGAGCTCAATAAGCTCCTCCCTTTCTGCTTATTTTGAAAAAGTGTGTTTTGCCTCTCATTGTCTGTTATACTGATTTACTTGCTCTGAATTCATTATCTAGCTATCTGTTGAATAAAGTAGTGTATTTTTACTCTTTAGCAAGCACTTGTTTTTACATCAAGAGGTCAGTGGATTTTCCATCTAGTGTACTGGGGGGTAGCCTTTTCTGTTTAGGCTGGGGAAACACCTAAGATTTTTGGATGTAGTTTTATTGGCTGGAGGGCTTATTAATCAGCTTATCTTCTTTTTAGTTCCTTTATAAATTCTGTACAATTGAGTGGCTCTTGGCTCATTTATACAAAGAGAAGACTTGTACTGAATAATGACACCTTTATAAGCTGTTTAAAGTACACTGCTGCAGCTGTATCTTTAAGCTTTGTGTGGTAGCATTTCACTCTGGACATTCCTTTACTGTGCTTTTACATTAGGAGGACTGAATTATTCATCTAGTGGCAGTAGGTGTTTACCTGGTCTGTGTTGGGAAGCATACAAAAGAACTCTAAGTATCTTTCTGCACTTCTTTTATATACTGTACTGTACTTTAGCAGTTCAAAAAAACTATATTGTCTACTGCTGCTTTAAGTAGTTAATTGCACTGTATTGCATTTTATCTGTTGGTTGTAGGGCTGTTGTAGGTAGTTTGTGTAGTCTTGTTACACATGGGCTCTAAACCAGCTATTCTATATTAAGAAGATGTTTTCTGCACCATTGTGGCAGAAATATGCTGATCTAACCTGTCTGAATTGGGGATTGCTGATGGAAGGCTTATTGTGTGCTTTCCTGATTGGTAGTTAGCATAAAACTTGTTTTTCTTTGCTTGTATTTAAGCCTTGCATTTACATAGTGCTGCTGTCCACACAGAGGAAGTTAGCAGTGCCCTTGTATAGACACAAAAAAATCCTAGAAGCTGTCAGAGAAACCCTTCCAAACTTTTCTACTACTCTAGGAGCAACTCATTGCCTGCCTTATTGATCAGCCTTAGCCTATACAAAGTATAGGTCTCTCTTGTAATCTTGGTGCTACATGCACAGTCCTTTCAAATTAACCCATTCCCATCCTTAATAAAACATACAATAAGACCCTGACATCATGGACTGGAAGTTTCCCATCATCTCTCTGGCCAGCCTGATAGACATGGGCAGCCTGGGGCAATGTAGCAGTTGTCTCATGTATACTGACAACCACTTACTCCTGAAACAAACAAATACTTTATGTGAGACATGTAGTTACACTATGAAATTGGAAGCAAGACTCTCACATAAGGACAGATTGAATGCCAAACAAGTTGTTAGCACACACACACACACACACACACACACACACACACACACACACACACACACACACACACACTTCACACACTAAATAAGAACATGATACATAAACCCACATATCCGGAGGTACTCACTAGTATCTTACCAAAAGATCAAAAAAGGAAGCCACTTACACTCACAACAATGCAAAAAAAAAAAAAAAAAACAACCACAACACATAACAACACACACAACAGTCTCAAGAAATAAGCCCATAAGGCATAACACCACAAAACTGAATGTGCTGGTCATAGATGACTGCAATGTAAGACACTTGGATGTTCCCCTCACCAGGCTGGATAAGTAGTGGGCTATAGTTAGCTGCCTGTCATGTGCCAGGATCCATCAAATCACTGAAGCACTCAAGTCAATCAACCACAAGTATCACTATGACTCCATCATAGTCCATGTGGGGGTGAATGGCTTGAGAAGTACCTCACTGGACTAAATGGAGAAAGACATGACTTAATTTCTCAGATTATCTGTCAGAGGCATGTATAAGCCTAGCCAAAAACAGCATTCTACCTTCTCCAAGGATGATGCCACAATACAAACAAAATATAATTGACTTTAACAATTGGCTTAGTGGTGTCAGTCCAAGAGGATCCAATATTTGTTAGTCTGGGAAGATATGGTCGACAAGCCATGCTGCTTTGCCAGAGATGGTTTACACCTGTCTCCTATAGGCTTTTGGCTTTATTGGCAAAGGCATTAGCCAACCCTATTATGCCTTTTTAGGGAGGGCCAAAATAATCAACCTCCCAACATAACAAATTCCTCTCTAGATAAATTCAAGGTACTGCTGTTTAATGCTAGGAATCTAAACAAGAAACTAGACTCCCTGGAATCACTCCTCACTTTGTAAGATGCTGACATCTCCGCAGTCACTGAGACATGGTTCAAAGGCACAGAAAGCACCCCCAATATACATTTAGACCACAAACTGAGTGTGAAAGAACCAAAGGAGGACTTGTATCCATCTTCATTAAGGATAAGTACACCTCAAAACTTTTCAAACAGTATAAATCTTTATATAAATCTTTATAACTTCACACAACTTATTAACTCCCCAACCAGACCCTCCAAAGACCTCATATCTGGCAGCACCTTAGACTGGATTCTAGTTTCCCACCCACACTACTACTCCAAGAGTGGTACCCTTCCAGATCTACTTGGAGACCATCTCCCCACTTTTGCCTTTCGCCTTCCCTTCTTCCTTCAACTATCCCACTCCTACATCACTACTCGGCTCTTAAAAGACTTTAACCACAATGCTTTCTCCGACACTCTAAAAAGAACCAACTGGAATCCATTAAGAACTTTATCCCTTGATAACGCAGTTACTTACAATATAACCTTCCTATGCTTGCTTGACTCCTTTGCTCCAATAAGAAGTAAACGCATAAAAAGTAAATCCATCCCTTGGCTAACTAGGAACACCCTAATTACTATGCGAAATCGCGATAAAGCCTGGAAACACTATCACAAAACAAAAACTTCCATTTCCTTTAATGAATACAAAATACTTTGCAATTCTGGGATGGCATCTCTTCCCTTCTAAGCCCAGGTAGAAAAGAAAACCCGTGCCCTGACCCAAATGCCTCAGACTCAGATCTAGCTACCCAATTTAACTCATTCTTTATTGACTCCATCTCTAAATTAACATCATCCTTTACCACAAAACTACCAGCCCCCCAGCAACCTCCTCAGAACCCCTTCTTTCAAAACTTCAATACCCGCTAATGTCCTCACTTCACCACAAACCCTATTCCCATCTCTACTATAAAAAAACTTCTTCAAAAACTAAAACCATGTTCTAATGCTCCTGATGAAATACCTTCCTTCTTCCTAAAAACTGCTGCAGAAGCCATAGCCTACCCTATCAGCATCCTAGTAAATAAATCTATTTCTGAATGCCATGTTCCCCAGATTTGGAAAAAGGAGTACATTATTCCACTCCACAAAGGTGGCAATAATAATGACATCTCCAGCTTCCGTCCCATCGCTATCCTATCCCCCATCTCTAAAATTCTCGAAAAATGTTTCCACCTACAACTCCTACCCTACCTCATCAATAAGAACCTACTAACTTCCACTCAGCATGGATTCTGTCCTGGCCATAGTACTACCACAACTCTCCTCTCCTTCCTTGAAACTGTAAACAAGGCCGTGACTCTAGTCTCATCATTTCCACCCTCCTCTTAGACCTCTCTAAAGCATTCGACACCATCTCTCATAACCTTCTTACTAAGCTCTCCAAACTACACTTATCCCACTCCTCTATTAACTGGTTCACCAGCTACTTATCAGATAGGCAACAAGCAGTCAAGTGGAAAAAAGCAATTTCCCCTTTCCAATTCACACCCACTGGTGTACCCCAAGGCTCAATTCTAGCACCCCTTCTATTTAACATCTTCATCAATGACTTCCACCAGGCCATCCCTCACTCTAAACTTGTTCAATACGCAGACGATTCAACAATAATCTGCTCTTCCTCCTGCTCATCTACACTAATGAAACTTACCCAAGAAGCATTCTCTGCTACAGAACTATGGATGCTTCAGAACCATTTAGCAGTAAATGCTAATAAGACTAAACTGATGTTATTTTCCCCCTCCAGAAGCATTACCCTAGATAAACACTCTTTTCTTATTACCAGTAAAGACAACACTTCTCTTGAAACTGTCTCTACTGCCAAACTCTTAGGTATCCTAATTGATGACCAACTAAAGTTTGACAACCATTTGCAGGCAAATATCAAAAAAACTCACAAAAAATTAGGCATACTTTACCGCCATTACCAATTTATCTCTCCCCCCACCAGGCTCACTCTTGCTAACACTTACCTAACCCCATCCCTACTATATGGAGCCTCTATCCTTACCAACCTGTACTCCTCCCTTAAATCTAAACTCTCCTCCTGTTACTATAAGATCGCAAAATTCGCAACTGGTCACAGATCCAACACCCATCACTGTACCTCCCTACACCAAATGAAATGGCTTGAACTCCCCAATTATCTCATCTATACACAACTCATCCAAACACATAAACTTATATTTAACCCTTCTCTCTGCCCCTCCCTCATCTCAACCTTTAAAATGCATCTTCCTAACAGATGCCTACGATCCAACCAACAAAATCTAATTGAACTGCACAAACCCTCCCACCCACCTGGCAAACATCTTCTTTCCTTCTGCCTCGCATGCCACTGGAACTCCCTCCCACCTCTCAGCCGTACCACCAGTAGCCTCTCTGTCTTTAAATCTCACATCACTGTGGGAATGCTCTGGCTCTCATCCTACATAATATGTCTATCTATAATCTCTTCTCCACTCTCACCTAACATCACTGTGGGAATGCTCTCGCTTTCATCCTACATAATATCTCTATCTTTGGACCTCTTCAAGAGGAACCTTGACGATTGGATGGGAGAAAGGAAATTCACCCCAGGGATCACGTCAGTCGCCCTGCTAGACAGGGGTCCAGGAAAGTAAATAATGTGGGAAGAAATAGCCAGGGAATTGTTATGGCTAGGCTTGTATAGGCCCTAGGGCTGATAGCCTAGAACCAACCTATGAACCTATGAACCTATCTATAATCCCTTCCTACCTCAAACACTTCTGCTGACACCTTCTTAGTAACTGTCTCTCTTTATTCCTCCTTAAAACATTTATATTGGGGTACTTTGCACTACCTTTTACAACTGGAACAAACTCAATTATTAACACTGTGATTCTTTTTCTACCCTGACATTTGACTATTGCTAAAATTGTGATACTTTTCTACTCTGACATTTAACATTGGGATACTGCATTCACCCTGTTATTGATCATTGTTATAACTCTGATACTTTATCTACTCTGACATTTTATTTTCTATATTCTCTTAACCTCTGCATCAGTATCTAGTAGATTCACAGTTATGTCTTCTTAGTACTCTGTGTAACTTAGAATTATTTTTAATACTTTTTGTAATACTGTTATTATAACTAGCTGTATTTTTTGTAATACTGTTATTATAACTAGTTGTATCTTTGGAGCTTTTCTCCCCAGGACTCCATTGAAAACGGGCTCCTCAAGGCCCAATGGACCACCCTGGTAAACAAACTGCAAATAAATAAATAAATACAATAAATAAATGACTCTCTTGAGCTACTCCATGTCCAATTAACTATAGGCAAAGCCTCCTACCACATCATAGCTAGCTTATAGGTCCCCCACAATGAAACAGGAAAAATATACCATATACCTGGACCTACTGGAGTCACTGCCATACAGCCCAACACCTTGTTTATGGGTGATTTTAATTATCCTACCATTGACTGGGAAACATACTTGACCACAAACATGCTGGCTCAGAGATTCTTGGACTGCAAATGCTCTGGAACAGCTAGTCAATACACCCACAAGAAGCTCAAATGTCCTGAACATAGTACTCACTAACATGGGACAACATTGCACCCCCCATGTGATGTCCTCCCTGGTCAGATCAGACCATAAATTAGTCTTGTTTGATGTAAATATAAGACCAGATACCCCATCAAGCTCAAAAATGCTTAAAAGTTTTCCTAAGACAAATTACCTTCTACTAAGTGATGCTATAAGAGGTTTCACAGCCCCCTCAAATGAAGATAACATGGACTCCTATGCAGAGGTGTACACCAATGCCTTGCATAATCACTTAACCAGGTCTTGCCAAAAAAACAAGCCACCCTGGTGGACCCCCTAGTATAAACAGGTTATACAACAAGAGAAAGAAACTAATGTCCAAGAACAAGAGGGAAATGGCTCAGCAGAGGAAGAAATCCCTATCTAGCTTAAACAAATTAGATATCTTGGCAAGTCGTCCAAGAAATCTAAAAGGGAATACCCAGCTATGCCCTGAACTGATTCTGGATGGCACCACCCATACTCAACCGGAGTTAATAGTCAAAACCTGCTAGCTGACAGATTTGGAGAAAAATTCATCCTCCTGCCCTCTCCAGTCATCCCCCAAAGTATACCTGCCATCATTCCTCCGCCTATTACCTCAAGAGAGCAGGTCATCTTGACACTCACCAAGGCCAAAAACACAACATCAATGGGACCAGACAACATCCCAGGTTGCCTTTCAAACAAATTAAAGCATGACTTAGCAGACTCACCTGGATCTCTGTTTAATCACAGCCCATGAACTGGCTATGTTCCAATGGAATAGAGGATAGATGTAGTGTTGTGCATTTGTAATGGTGCTTGTGTGTGTATGTGTCCATCTTGTGTGGTGGTACTTGTATGTGTCCAAGTGTCTCATGCGGTGGTACTTGTATGTATCCAAGCATATTGTGGGGTGGTACTTGTATGTGTCCAAGTGTCTTGTGCGGTGGTACCTGTGTGTGTCCAAGTGTCACATGCAGTGGTACTTGTATTTATCCAAGCATCTTGTGCGGTGGTACTTGTATGTGTTCAAGAGTCTCATGCAGTGGTACTTGCATGTATAGAAGCATCTTGTGTGGTGGTACCTGTGTGCGTCCAAGTGTCACATGCGGTGGTACTTGTATTTATCCAAGCATCTTGTGCGGTGGTACTTGTATGTGTTCAAGTGTCTCATGCAGTGGTACTTGTATGTATAGAAGCATCTTGTGTGGTGGTACCTGTGTGCGTCCAAGTGTCACATGCGGTGGTACTTGTATTTATCCAAGCATCTTGTGCGGTGGTACTTGTATGTGTTCAAGAGTCTCATGCAGTGATACTTGTATGTATAGAATCATCTTGTGCTGTTGTACTTGTATGTCTCCAAGTGCCTCATGTGGTGGTACTTGTATGTTTCCAAGCGTCTTGTGTGATGGTACTGGGAGGGAAACTTTTTTTGTAGGAAGATAAGGGGGGCAAAGTGTACAGAGAGGGTTTCTTGGAAGTTAAAGTGCAGGGCTGGAGTTAATGGAATAGACAAAGATGTGTGTTAACCTTAACCCTATCTGTGCCCATGTCCTTAACTCCAACCCCGTGCCTTACCTTCTGAAAAAAAACTTTCCTTGGCTATTCAGAAAAACATCCCAGTGTATCAGTGGAAGCAATGAGCACAGAAAGAGGAGAAAGGAAAAAGGGAAACATGAAAAAGTAAAGCAGAGAAACAGGGAATATTATAAATCTCTCTAGCATAATAGAAAATCTGACTTTAAGTATTTTTATTTATTTTGCCCATGTACTCTTCTCTGAAGATGAGTTTTAGTAAAGAGGAAAAACAAACAGAAAAAGAAAAGAAAAACAAAATTCAGCTTAATTTGTAGTAGAAGATAAATTAGAAAAATGAAAAGTGTCTTCAAGAACGTTATGTTTGATAGAATCACTGCATAGATGGATATGGATATGAACATTAAATAAAGTAACTAAGCTTAAACTAGCTCTACCAATATGCAAGCCAGAGCTGACAGCTCCATAATTCAAATTCATATTTTATACATTTAAAGTAATATCAGACATAAATCAGTATATAAACTTTGGAAGACAGCTTTGGATGAAATATATGACATTAGGATGCCGGTATAGGTATGTTTTTAAGAATTACCAAGAATACATAAAAAGGGAAGAATTCAAGGACAGTGTATCAAACATCCACTTTGGTTTATGAGCTATGACATAGAGAAGGAAAAGATAAAATAAACAAATTCAGTGAGCGGTTAAGGAAGTGATTTTAGAAGAAGGCATATATTTAAATGAACTGTGGGAGACATTTGGAAGAACTAAGTATTATATGCAAAAAAAAAAAAACGGATTACAACTTACATCTTGAAAGCAAACTGCGTGATATGATTTTTGACAAAACTCAGATGTGACAATGGGAGGAACAGAAGGCAACCTCACACAGTAATTTAGACAATAAGAAAATGCAAGCCAATGCAAAAAGGCCTAGAAGAAAACTCATATTATGGTTGATATTATTTATAAGTACAAGTTTAGGTAATGAAATGGAACATTTAGAAATCTGATGCAGGGAAAGGGAGTGGGATAACACTTCTGAAAAAGAAACATAGCCTGAGAAAATAATAGAATGGAGCATTCAGTTATTTGTAAAGTGAAAATAAAGAAAACAGAATAACTTAAATAATTTTAAACTAGCCCTAACAATATGCAAGCAAGAGATGACAGAATTAAGTTAAATGTATGTTTAGCAGTGGAAAAATACCAGAGTAGTGTGAACAGTTTAAATTATGAGATGTAACTGAGAGGGGAAAATTAAAATTTGAATATATTACAAAAGCTTCCCTTTCCTTGTTTCTATTTTGTTTCATTCATTTATCTCAAAAAAGATTTAACATTATCTTGGAAGTTTAATGCTGTAAGTATAGACTGGGATAATTGCTGCAATTAATATTATCAAACAATGAAAAATCATCATCTTCTTTCGGCTGTTCCCGTTAGGGTTCGCCACAGCGGATCACCTGTTTCCATTTCTTCCTGTCCTCTGCATCATGCTCTTTCACACCAACCGCCTGCATGTCCTCTCTCACCACATCCATAAACCTTATCTTAGGCCTTCCTCTTTTCCTCTTACCTGGCAGCTCCATCCTTAGCATCCTTTTCCCAATATACCCAGCATCCCTCCTCAGCACATGTCCAAACCAATGCAATCTCGCCTCTCTTGCTTTGTCTCCAAACTGTCCAACCTGAGCTGACCCTCTAATATACCGATTCCTAATCCTGTCCATCCTAGTCACACCCAGTGCAAATCTTAACATCTTTAACTCTGCCACATCCAGCTCTGACTCCTGCCTTTTCGTCAATGCTACCGTCTCCAACCCATATAACATAGCTGGTCTCACTACCCTCTTGTAGACCTTCCCTTTCACTCTTACTGGTACCCGTCTGTCACAAATCACTCCTGACACTCTTCTTCACCCATTCCACCCTGTCTGTACTCTCTTCTTCACCTCTCTTCCACACTCACCATTACTCTGAACTGTTGATCCCAAGTACTTAAACTCATCCACCTTTACCAACTCTACTCCCTGCATCCTCACCATTCCTCTACCCTCCCTCTCATTTACACACATATATTCTGTTTTAGCCCTGCTGACCTTCATTCCTCTCCTCTCTAAAGCATATCTCCACCTCTCCAGGGTCTCCTCAACCTGGTCCCTACTCTCACTACATATCACAATGTCATCTGCAAACATCATAGTCTATGGGGCCTCCTGTCTAATCTCATCTGTCAACCTGTCCATCACCACTGCAAATAAGAAAGGGCTCAGAGCTGATCCTTGATGTAATCCCACCTCCACCTTAAATGTATCTGTCACTCCCACCGCAGTCCTCACCAATGTCACACTACCCTTGTACATATCCTGTACCACTCTTACATACTTCTCTGCCACTCCCGACTTCCTCATACAATACCACAACTCCTCTCTAGGCACCCTGTCATATGCTTTCTCTAAGTCCACAAAGACACAATGCAACGCCTTCTGACCTTCTTTGTATTTCTCCAACAACACTCTCAGAGCAAATATTGCATCTGTAGTACTCTTTCGTGGCATGAAACCATACTGCTGATCACTAATAATCATCTCCCTTCTTAACCTAGCTTCTACTACTCTTTCCCATAACTTCAAGCTGTGACTGATCAATTTTATCCCTCTGTAGTTACTGCAGCTCTGCACATCACCCTTATTCTTAAAGATAGGTACCAAAACACTTTTTCTCTACTCCTCAGGCATCCTCTGACTTTCCAAAATTTAATTAAACAATCTGGTTAAAATTTCCACTGCCATTTCTCCTAAGCACCTCCTTACTTCCACTGGTATGTCATCTGGGCCAACAGCCTTTCCATTCTTCATCCTCTTCGTAGCTGTCCTTACTTCCTCCTTGCTAACCTGCTTCACTTCCTGATTCACTATCCCCACATGATCCAACCTTCTCTCTCTCTCATTCTCTTCATTCATCAGCCCTTCAAAGTACTCTTTCCATCTACTCAACACACTCTCCTCACTTGTGAGTACGTTTCCCTCACTGTCCTTTATCACCCTTACCTGCTGCACATCTTTCCCAGCTCTGTCCCTCTGTCTAGCCAATCGGTACAGGTCCTTTTCTCCCTCTTTAGTGTCCAATCTCTCATACAACTCTCTATATGCCTTATCCTTAGCCTTCGCCACCTCTCTCTTTGCCATGCACCTCATCTCCTTATACTCATGTCTACTTTCTTCATCTCTTTGACAATCCCACTTCTTCTTTGCCAGCCTCTTCCTCTATATACTCTCCTGTACTTCCTCATTCCACCACCATGTTTCCTTGTCCTCCTTCCTCTGTCCAGATGTCACACCAAGCACCTTCCTAGCAGTCTCCCTTACTAGCTCTGCTGTAGTTACCCAGCTATTTGGTAACTCTTCATTGGCCCCAGTGCCTGTCTTAACTCTTCCCTGAACACCATCTTACAATCACCCTTTTTTACCTTCCACCATTTAATCCTTGGCACTGCTTTCACACTCCTCCTCCGCTTCTTGATCACCAACATCGTCCTACAGACCACCATTCTATGCTGCTTAACTACACTTTCCCCAGTCACCACTTTACAGTCTCCAATCTCCTTCAGACTGGCCCTCCTACATAGGATATAATCCACCTGTGTGCATCTTCCTCCACTCCTGTACGTCACCCTATGCTCCTCCCTCTTCTTAAAATACGTATTCACCACAGCCATGTCCATCCTTTTCGCAAAATCTACAATCATCTGACCTTCTGCATTCTTCTCCTTAACACCATACCTACCCATCACTTCCTCATCCCCTCTGTTCACTTCACCAACATACCCATTGAAGTCTGCTCCAATCACTAGTCTCTCACCCTTGGGTACACTCACCACCACTTCATCCAACTCACTCCAAAATTTTTCTTTTTCATCCATCGCACACCCAACATTTGGAGCATATGCACTAACAACATTCATCATTACACCATCAATTTCAAGCTTCATAAACATCACTCTATCAGACACTCTCTTCACCTCCAAAACACTCTTGGCATACTGTTCCGTTAGGATACAAACAAATGGCTGTAAAATTAAAATTTGAATATATTACAAACGCTTCCCTTTCCTTGTTTCTATTTTGTTTCATTCATTTATCTCAAAAAAGATTTAACATTATCTTGGAAGTTTAATGCTGTAAGTATAGACTGGGATAATTGCTGCAATTAATGTTATCAAATAATGAAAAATCATCAACAATGTGAATACAAACAAATGGCTGTAAAAGTTAGAGGGTCAATGAACTGACAATTGCTAAAAGATGACCACTAGTAGATAGAACAGAAGAGAAAGAGTTCATAAGACTTAAACCAATAACTACTAGTAATGGAATACTGTGGTTCTAGATTTAAACCATAACTACTAATAATGGAATACTGTGGTTCTAGATTTAAACCAATAACTACTAGTAATGGACTACTGTGGTTCTAGATTTAAACCAATAACTACTAGTAATGGACTACGGTGGTTCTAGATTTAAACCAGTAACTATTAGTAATGGAATACTGTGGTTCTAGATTTAAACCAATAACTACTAGTAATGAAATACTGTAGTATTATCAATGAATGCATATAAAAAATATGGTGCATGAAATGCAGACACAGGAAAGTGAAACATGGTATAGACTAGAAATTTGTGTTTAATTGGATATACTTTCAGTGATTGATGCCTGTTTTCCCACATATCAGTTTCCTAAACTTATTTTTCTACAGCCCCATATGACTAATGCAACAATCCATATAAATCAAGTAATTTAAAAGCATTTTACAGGGACACTATGGCTTCTGCATCTCTGATGTGGAAAATCTACACCACACACCTTCAATCTCTAAATATACTTCATCTAAGGTTACCACAACTCAGAGAAATGGGAATAATACTTGTAGTCCCTATTTTCCAAATTAGTAAAATCTCAGTGTTATTATAGATTGAAACTAGGGGGTTGGGTTCAGGGAGGTACAAAAAAAATGAGTTTTTCTACTTTTGTCTATTGCTCTAGTTTACTATATAGGTGCCAGTAGGACTTACAGACATCCCTCAATCAACACGCTCTACTTATCTACTGTTTTTCATTAAGAACTTGTCTAAAACGTGCAGTGTGCAGTAATACAAATCAGACCTTACTAAGTACTCATGTGCTAACATTCCTAGTCCTAAAAACAAGAATTAAAAAGCCTGCCACATCTCTTCTGTCTAGATAGAAGTTGAGGTATTCCTCCAAACTCTGGACCTAGAAATGAAAGTGTAAGATTAGCTTCACAAAACATTGTAGTATTGATTAACCAGATGGGAGTGAAAATCATCCACAGGTGTGCAAAAAAGCATTACTTTATACTCCATTGATGGCAGAAGGAAGAAAAGGTCTAGCTAGTCCACCCTTTTTGTACATTCACTATTCTACCACCCCCCCCCTCGCTACTATCTTTTCTCACCTCTTAATCATATATTCCACACTCTCTTAAACTTCTTTATGGATCGTCTGTCAATCACTAAATCCCATAGTCCATTCCTTAGGTCCTTGGATCTACACCCCTGCAGGGAAGTACTTTCACAGATCCAGAAAGTATCCCTATTTTTGCTTCCTGGCCCCTTCCTGCCATCTCTGTCCTTCCTCTTCAGGGTAACAATTTCTCATCTCCCTGACAAGATCCTGAAAAGCAATATATCACTTTCACCTTCTTACCCCATCTTCTCTTGTATGTATTGTGAAGAGCTCTTGCTACTCTACAGTCTAGTCATATCCCCTTCCCTCCATCCCACATACCTTTCTGGACACTTCCCTCGGGACTTCTTTCTGCCTTCAGAACTATATGTAGCACTGACCATTATGTTTCTGGAGTCTAGCCCCCTGAGGATACAACCCAGCATTTTTTTTGGTTATTGCCACTGCTTTTTCATTCCACTCCTGGTTGTCCAGTCTATTATTTCTACTAATCACGGCTGATACTTTACAACAGAGTTGTTACTGTGTTCTAGGTACACTACTTTGCATTTCCCTGCATTGAACCTCAGCTGCTATCTTTCAGCCCACTTAGTCACCCTTTCCAAATTCTTGCTAAATTGTTCCATACCCCATAAAGCTGCACTAATCTTTAGTTCATCAACCAAAAGTTTGATCACGTTCTGTATTCATAGGATCATAGGAAGTTACTAGGCTATTGGCCCTGAGGCCTTTACAAGCCTAGCCAAGAACTTAGTCCCTGTCCAACAAGTCAGCACCTGATGCCACTGTCCAACAGGGACACAGGTGGAATGCCAGGGGTGTATTTTCTGTTCCTCATCATCCAGTTATCCAGGTTGCGCTTAAAAATAGTTAATGAGGTACTCTGCTTGACATGGAGAGGGGGTCTATTCTACAAAAGGGGGAGTCTCTGGGACACAAATCTGTCCCACCAACAAGTCCTGTTGATGTCACAGAGCAGGTCGAGGTCACACATGTGGGTTACTCGAGTACAGCCTGACTTCTGGATATGCAGCGGACCCATCAAGGCGGGGTCTGATTTCCCTTAGATTTATCAAAAATAAACAAATCAAAGCGTCTTAGACCTAAAACAAAGTCCGGCAGTACTGCTTTAGTCATATTCCTTATTCCTGAACAGAGGCATAGCTAGGGCATGGTGAGGAGGACAGCTACCCTGGGTGCAAGGTGCATGATCGGCAGGCGCTAATGGCGCAGTAGTGCAGTACAGGAATTTAGGGCTAAACTGCTTTCAACGCTTTGTGTGCTGTTTAGCTGTATCAGCAACTGTTACATTTGATGGAAGTGGTTTGCTACAGTTTTCAAAAGTCAGGAGTTTCGGTTTGGAAACTATTATTGGGAAGGAGCTTCTTTTTTTTTTTTTTTCAGATCCCTAGGTTAGAGTTGTGGGTTGTGCCAGATCAGGGAACTGACCAAGGCACCAGAATACCCAGATCCAGTTTTGTTCCTGACATTGACCTTCTCACTACAGCCCCCTGTGCCCTACCAAATAATCATGCAGCAATCCATTCCCTTGCTCTTGATCATAGCCTTCAGCCATTCCAGTTTTCCTAGTAGCTGCCTGTGTGGGACAGAATTGAAGGCTTTGGTAAAATCTCGGCAGATTATATCATCCAGTGTTCTGCTGTCAGTTTCTCCTGTAATCCATAAAGATGGACTACATTTGATGGGCAACTTCTTCTGGACATGAGCTCATGTTTGTTCTTGTCCTGCAAACTGTCATCCTATAGTAAAGCAACACGCCTTTCCCTCACGATTCTGTCTTTTCCATGCCACTGGCATTAGACTAACAGGTTTATAGCTTCCCAGATTTATCTTTTGCTCCTTTATACAAGACTGCCACACTGACTGATTTCCAGTCCTCAGACATTCACACATTGTCTAGGGATTTACAGAATATCATGATCGGCACTATGCCAGTACACAGGTCAGATTCCAATGGATCCTGGGAGGCAACCTTGTTCCTGTGCTCTGTACTTCCTTCAGGAGGCCAGCCACTTCCTCCTCACTCTCATTGTTTTGATATCTGTTGACTAATTTGCCCATTCTGCCCTCCCTGCCTCTCACTATGGCACCCTCCATTGAAGCAAATTGCTCTTTTAATAACTCTACATTTGTTCAGTCTTGCACAGTCACTCTCTTCCATCTTTTTTCAGCCTACATTGGCCAGCACCTCTTTTCTTCTTTCTGGCAGAAACCTAAAAAAAAAGTCTTTGTTCTTTTCCTTGCTCTCTTCTGAAGTGCCTTCTCCAGCTCCAATCCTCTCTCTTACACCTCTTGTATGTCATGATCGTTATCCTATTCACCAACCTAATGTCCTGTGCAGAATTCTGCTCTAATTGGCTGTTCTTCAAACTCTTGTGTGTAACCGTAGGTACTGCTTCCCTAACCATTTCCCATAGCTTGTTTATTCTATTACTTTGTCCCTATTAGAAGCTCCTTCCCACTGATCTGCTGCAGTTTCGAGACTGGACTTTGGTTTACCCTCAGTTTGCAAGAGGATGTTATTTTTGATTTTCTTTTGGTGTTCAAGTCTGGGATGGTGAGCCTGAAAACTGCCCAGAGTGCCGACTGAACTCTGGGTCAATGAAGTTCACGAAACAGATTCTTCACATCAGATACAAGGTTTCTTCTGCAGTTATCTACAGTAAATTTAAGAATATTTCAGTAACTTGTCTTATGTACCTCCTGAATTTTGTCCTGTAACCACATCTAGTGTAAAACTCACTGGACGGTTACATAATAATGTCAAATATGAAGAGTCATTCCTAAGATTGTAAACACACACATGCATGCACACGCCCTGGAAACCATAACTACATCCAGGACTCACAAAAATAAACAAAGAAACAAATAAATAAATAAATAGACCTGATAATTACATGAGTGAGATGTACACTATTCAGTAAAGTGGAGGATGGCATGGAACACAAACCCAGGATCCTTTTGTGAGGATAGAACCTACAGTCTTCTAAACTTCTTGCATCAGAGGCAAGTAGAAAACTTCTGATATCACTGGTACATTATGATGGCACGCAAACCCTCAGATGTGGCACAAGCCATGCCAGCCAAAAACCCAATGATATAATCTGAATTTTGCACTTTTTTCTCTGACTTACCGCCAGTGCTCTATGGAACTACTTAGTTTCCTACAGTAATCTAGTTTTCATCAATTGACCTTTGAAATGGTTTTATGAATTGTCTGGTACTTTTCATTATTTATTGAAGACAAATGTTCTTCAAGAGACTTGGATGATTAAGATTTCTTACAGAAGGTTTGTGATATTTCTTATGCTTTCAGGGTGGAACTGTCTTGCTTGCATGGCCTTAAACATTACAGTTATTTAGCATTACTGGGAAATTGTTAGCAGACCAGAAGAGTGTTCTATGTGCTCTAGCTGAGTGAGATACTGATGAATGTAGTATAGGCGGCTATTCTGGGCCCTAAACTCTTTATTGTATGCATTTATTTTTCTGAGGTGATGTTAAATGCTGCGAATCTGTGACAAATTACTTCAGAGAACAATAAATACATTTCAGTTTAACTTATTTGAAACAGCTGTGCATTTTATTACTACAGCTTCAGTCTATGAGATGAACTACAAATAACCTATTTTTATATACTGGCTAGGATCATATTTGCACTGAGTCTGAAGTGTCTCTGACTCATTTCTGACCAGGTTTTCTTATATGCAGAAATCTTATAAAATCACATCCCTCTCCTTTTCAGGCTCACAGCTTCATTGACCTTGAGTCTGATGGTAAGAAATGTGATCCCAGATGTTCTTCACTACAAGAAAACCAGAAGGAATAGCAATATGTTGGTAGGACAAACCATTTGGAAGCCCATCATAGACCTTACACATGTGTGCTATCTTAATATTCCTTCCTGTAGATATGCAGTGACATCACTGATGAGTAGGCAAACACACATTCATAGGTTCGTGGGTTCAAAGGTGTGTACTAGGCTAATGGCCCTGGAGTCTTTACAAGCCTAGCCCATAGAAGTGCCCTGACATCATGCTGCCCGATGTTAGTTCCCAGTGCCTCTATCAAATAGAGCCACTGGAGTGATCCCAAGGGTGAACTTTCTATTACCCATTCACTCATCAAGATTTCTCTTGAAGAGGGACAGCAAGGTGCTCTGCTTGACATGTATGGGAAGTCTATTCCAGAGCATGGGCAGTCTCTGGGTGAGGAACCTGTCCCTCCAGCATGTTCTATTGATTGTGGTAATGAGGTTGATGTCTCTGGAGCAAGTGGTGCGGAGGGATTGGGATTTCTGTAGATGTAGCATTTCTAACAGAGCTGAGTCAGACATGGCTTTGTAAGTCAAGTAGAGATTGCCTCTAAGTAGGCGATATGAGACAGAGAATGGCTGGAGTCTTTTGAGTCTCACTGTGTCAGACATGTGTTTAATGCCTAGGATCCTCTTCGTGTGGTACTTCTGTGGCCTCTCCAGCTGTTGTAGGTGTCTAGTGAGGTACATGCCAAATGGGTCATCATACTTGATGATTGGTCTAATGAGGGAAGAGTAGAGAGAGACGATGACCTCTTTCTTCCTGGATACAAAACCCTTGGTAATGAGATGTACCACATACAAGGACTTTCTGACCATAGTGGCAATGTGGTGGTTGAAGGAGAGGTTGCTGTCAACCTGTGTCCCCAGATCTCTTATAACACCGTCAGTGTTCAGTAGGCTCCCATTGATGTGATAATTAGTGGGAACTGAGTTTTTACCAAAGGGGATGATTACGCATTTTTTGGTGTTAAGCTTAAAGGCATGGTTTCAACACCAGTCATTGGTCTCAGTGAGGCCTTTCTGTAGGATGTCTGCATCACTTGGGGAGTTAATAATGGCTCCCAGCTTGCAGTTATCTGTGAACTTGGTCAGCCAGCATCCCTTTGTGTTGGCCTGGACTTCTAAGAAGTAGATGCTGAACAGGAGAGGACCCAGGACAGATCCCTGTGGGACTCTACCCATGACTGTTCGGCAGTCTGATTTGGAGTTCGCTACTTTCACACTGTGTGTTCTATTTGTGAGCCAATTTGCAACCCACCTAGTGATATAGGGGTTTGATCCCTAGTTTGGTGAGTTTATCAATAATTCCCGAAAGAGGAATGGTATCAAAGGCCTTGGCCAGATCGAGGTATGTTGTCTGCATTGCCTTACCTTCTTCCACAGCCTTGGTGACTGACTCAAAGAAGTCAACCAGGCTGAGCAGGCATGATCTCCCTTTCACAAAGCCAAACTGCATGGGGTCTAGAGTTTGGAGATTTCCTATATCTTTGTTAATCAGGTCCATGATGATGCGCTCCATAACTTTACATATCAGACTTGTGAAGTTTCTTCCTTCCAGTCAACTGCTACCCACTGTATGCTTTTATAGGTGCTTTCATACCTGCAGAATTCCCTAACATCACTATTAATTGAATACACAGTTCTCCATCACACACATCCCCAAAAATTCAAAGCAGGCCATCCTCCAATCCCACTGAGGCTATGGTGTGGCATACCATCAAACCCAAGTAACTTCTAAATGAACATTTCCTGTTGTAAACTAAAAACAAATCTGTGTTGATGTTATGACCGAATAGCTAATACACCTGTGGAATACAATAGCTTTCCAAACTTTAGATGTGTGGTACACAATGTAACAAGTTGTTATTCACTAGTCATTTTGACAGTTGGGTTTCCTACCTAGCTGCAGGAATATAAGCAAAACACACTGCATATTAGTCACATAGTCAGTAACATTGCTGGTAAACAAATGTCATGACTGCCCGTGACCCAGTCACTCCCCCTCCCTGCCTTACACCAATCTCTGAGGGTTCTCCTTATCTAGTTACTCCCTCTCCCTGCCTTACACCAATCTCTGAGGGTTCTCCTTATCTAGTTACTCCCTCTCCCTGCCTTACACCAATCTCCGAGGGTTCTCCTGACCTAGTCACTCCCCCTCCCTGCCTTACACCAATCGTTGAGGGTTCTCGTTATCCAGTTACTCCCTCTCCCTGCCTTACATCAATGTCTGAGGGTTCTCCTGACCCAGTCACTCCCCCTCCCTGCCTTAGACAAATCTTTAAGGTTTCTCCTGACTCATTATTTACCCCTACGAGCTAAGGTTTCCCCTGACTCATTCATTCCCCCTACGAGCATAACACCAATCTTTGAGTGTTCTTCTGATCCAGATACTCCTGCCAAATAAGCGTATCTGGAAATTGCTTGGAATCATTAAAGGATTTTAGCTCACTCTGCCCTGGTTACCAGTGATTTATTTTTTCGTTTTTGCGTGCTGGTTCACTCATCTTTTGTTGGTTCTTCTGACCGAGTCACTCCCCCTCTCCACCTTACACCAATCTCTGAGGGTTCTCCTTATCTAGTTACTCCATCTCCCTGCCTTACACCAATCTCTGAGGGTTCTTCTGACCGAGTCACTTTCCCTCTCTGCCTTACACCAGTCTCTGAGGGTTATCCTCTTCCTAGGGAGGGATACTGTTGCTGCTATTATCTTCTGATGAGGCAGTGGCATTAAGAGTTAGGTGCCAGTATGCAATTATTTAGGCCTGGATTCAGTTTTTTGAGTATGTGTCTACTTTCCAACCCCTCTGCAACAGCAAAGGTAGTACAAAGCCTGCTGCAAGTGACTTCACTGCAAGTATATTACTTTCTAGAGTCTAAACTTGTAATGCAAAGCTGGAGTTAGAGCACACTCTTGAGTGAACTGCGAGTGACCTAAGTCCTGATTCATGGAACTGCACCATCATTTCTTCTTTTTTCCATTTAATCTCAGTCTTTCCACCAAAACATAAGCTGCTACCTTCTCAGTGTTGTCAGCTGGACTAACAATTTAGAATAATGTGTAACCATACATATCCCTGCCATAGCTGCTATCACAGAATCCTTAGTAATACCCCCTCCCCCATCTACACCACCTCTTCACTGTATGCAGCATTTATTTAGCACATGATTAGGCAAAATATCAAGAGTTCGAACATTTACATTGCATACATTGCATAAGCCATGCCTGATTTAACTCTGATGGCTGATTCAACCTCAACAAATGACTGTGTCTCCTACACACTCAGAAAAAATTGTACAGTCTTGAGAGACTTGGCATCAACCTCTTAAATACATAAATTAAATCAATGGCTATCTAGTTGGTTTAGGACTATTCCAATTGATCTAAAAGCCTACAAACCCAAACATCAACAAACATTCTCTACTTGATCTGTTAAGTACTAACTTCACAATAATAGATATTCAATGCATATTCACCTTCCTGAGTGACGACTCTCTGCTATATATTTATTTATTTATTGACATGTGTTTACCTATAAAGTCTAACTGGGCTCAGGTGCTGTTTTTCAGCAGAGGCCAGAGGAGAAAACCTCCAAGGTATCATGTTTCATGCAATCTCTATTTATAATCACCAATTTTATAATGCAGTTTTAGTGAATACATAGAATAGTCAGTATAATGAAATCTGTACTGATATTCAAAAACATTAAATTTTCAATTCTTGCACTGAGACGTTATAGAGATAGACCTGAGAGATATAGGAATGTTATTCCAAGTTCTACACACACTGTGTTGGACTGACCCAGCCCCCCAGCAGCCCATTGTGGATGGTAGTTGGTAAGTTTTAATTTTTGACTGAAAGGATGATTTAGGTATGGATGATTTTATACTGTTAAGGTGAGCCTAGTATAAACATTTAAACACAAAATAACATTTCATTCAGACCTGGAGTATTTCTGGCATTCAATTTCACCTGCCAGCATTACTCCTTCCAAACTAAAATACCTTCCGCATCAAAACACTACACTAGATACATTCTCAGATTCCATAAATGTGAAACTTTTAAAATTTATAAATAGCAGAGCATGTTTGGCTAAAGCATTAGTAAAATTTCTTGTCTCAATAAGACATGCATACTCATAAATCTCAGAATGCAAGGCTCTCTCTCAAAGTTCTTCCTTTATAAAAAGTGGTGAACCTGTCAATAGCTCAATGGCAGCTTTGGAGACTGCCATTTCAAAAAAAAATGTTTCACCGAATACATTTTCCACAATAGAGGTGGATTCCCTTTTCTCCGCTGTTGTGAACCTCTGAGTAGATATGTTCAAGTTAAGGGGGTGAGGTGTTCACCCCCACATGGGGGTCCAGAGGGACTTGCCCTCCTGCAAAAAATATTTTTTTCTGAGTTTCACTGAAAATGCTTTTGATAAAACATTTTCAGAGTTTTTGCTCTTGGGGAAAAAGATATCGATTTATCAACATGATTCCAAAAACTGTTACATGTCTCACCAATTGTTAAATGAATAACATAAATAGAATCACAAGAAAAAAAACAGGAACACTGATGACACTGTTATGTGTAGTGATCCTAGTTGCTCCCTGATGAATAAATCTGTACCAAATGTAATTGTTACACTTAATCCTCCCTTTTGGTAAACTAGAGGATTTGGACGTCAAACGATTACTTCCTCTTTTTCTGCACAAATAAGGACTCGTGACTCACTGAGATAATTGTACTCTGGAGCCCTGTGAGAATCTTTCAATTCTCTCTGTTTACTCACTCACTGTACATCTAGGAAATAACTCATAATCACTACAGCAGCAGCATAATTTGTCACTTTCCTAGGTTCATAGCTAGGTTTGGCCCTAGGGCCTATATAAGCCTGGTCAAAAAGGTACCCTGGCTTTCGCCACCCAAGAAAATTATTTTCCTGTGCCCCTGTCAAGCATAGCCACAGAGGTGATCCCCAGGGTGAATTTCCTATTTCCCATCCAATCATCAAGATTTTTCTTGAAGAGTGCTAATGAGGAGCTTTGTTTGATATAGATAGGTAGTTTGTTCCAGAGTATGGGAAGTCTCTGGGACAGGAATCTATCTCTCCAGCATGTCCTGTTTATTGCGTGACAAGGTTTAGGTCCCTAGAGCGTGTAGCTCAGAGGGATTGGGATTTCTTTAAGTGGAGCATGTCCAACAGCTCTGAGTTTGACATAGCTTTGTATGTTAGGCAGAGATTGCCTCTGAGCAGGCGATATGCGATGGAGTAAAGCTGGAGTTTTTTGAGACGGTCTGCACAGGGCATCTGTTTGAGGCCGGTAATCCTTTTTGTGAGGTATTTCTGTGGCCTTTCCAGTTGTTGTAGATGTCTTGTGAGGTACATACCAAAAGGGGCATTGAACTCAATAATGGGTCTAATGAGTGATGAGTAGAGGGAACAATGACCTCTTTTTTCCTGGATGAGAAACTTTTTGTGATGAGGTGTGCCATGTAGAAGGATTTCCTGACTACTGTGGCAATGTGATTATCAAAGGAGAGACTACTGTCCACCTGTGGCCCAAGGTCTCATCACATTTTCAGTGTTAAGTAGACTACCACCTACGTGGTAGCTCATGGGTACACCATTTTTAACAAAGGGGATGACAATGCACTTTTTGGCACTGAGCTTGAAGCCATGGCTTTGACCCCAGGCATCTGTCTCAGTGAGGTGCTTTTGTAGGATGTCCACATCATTAGGAGTTTTGATTATGCAGTCATCTGCAAACTTCGTTAGCCAAAGACCTTCTGTGTTAGCCTGTACTTCAGAAAAGTAGATACCAAACAGGAGAGGACCCAGGACTGAACCCTGTGGTACTCCACTTGTCACTGGTCTGAAGTCAGGTTTGGAGTCTGCTACTTTCACAGTGTGGGTTCTGTCAGTGAGCTAGTTGGCAACCCATTTTGTGACATAGAGATTTATACCTAGTTTAGTGAGTTTATCTAAAATTCCAGAGTGGGGGATGGTGTCAAAAGCCTTGGCGAGATCCAGATAGGCTGTGTGAACCACCTTACCCTCGTCTATGGCTTTCGTGACTGCTTCAAAGAAGTCTATCAGGTTTAGGAGACATGACCTACCTTTTACAAACCCAAACTGCGTGGGGTCCAGAGTTTGGAGGTTACCTATGTCTTTGTTTATAAGCTCCATGATTCATGACCAGGCTCGTTAGGCTAATGGGGCGGTAGTTCCTTGGGTCCGTGGTGGCTTCCCCTTTGTGGAGTGGGATAACCATCTCTGTGAGCCATTCAATGGGCACAAAGCCTGAGGTGAGGCTATGATTGAACATGGTGCTTAGGTGGGTGCCATTTAATTCTGTAGTATGTGTAGAATACAGCCTGGGATGTTGTCAGGTTCCATGAATGCTGTGTTCTTGGCTTTGGAGAGTGTGGTTTTCACCTGTGCAGCCGTGATTACAGGAACTTTCAATTCTTCCGGTATAGAGATGGGCCCTTTAGGGGGTGAGAAGGGGGGTAAAGTTAGCACTGAACTTATCTGCCAGGATGTTGGCAATATCAGTTGGTTCTATATATTTAGTGCTATTGTGCTGTAACTCAGAGCAGAACTGAGTGTTGCCATTGAGATTCTTGATAAAGCTATATAATGCTTTGTGGTTGTCTTTAGAATCAGTGGTGATTTTGTTTTCGTAACTAGCTTTGGAGGATTTTATGAGGTATCTCAGCTTCTTACTGAGGCTGACCAGGGAGTTCCTCCAATCATGGGATTTTACTATTTTTTTGCAACAGTTCCTTTCTTCTGTTGTAGAGTTTGTTTATGGCAGGGGACCACCAGATTGGCTTCCTTTTTTTGGAGTATAGCATCTTGTTTCTGTTAGGGATAGCACAATCCATGCACTTGTGTAAGTGCTTATAAAGTGCATTTGTGTAGGATTCAGCAGTCGTGCCTCTATTGTCCGTCTGCATGGGTGTTGTGAAGTTTGCCACTTCTGTCTTAAGAAGCGTGAAGTTGGCTTTGGAGAAACTTTTTATGGTGGTTTCCCTAATGGGGGGTGGGGGTGGGATGTGGATATCTAGGGTGATTAGCTTGTGGTCGGATCTGACCAATGAGGAATTGACCACTGGTGTGGAACACCGGTCGCCCATGTTGGTAATAACCAGGTCTAGGATATTGATGCCCCTTGTGGAGGTGTGGATAAGTTGATCCAAGGCATTGGAATTTATGGATTCCAGAAAACGCTGAGCAAAAGAGTTGGTACATGAGTAGTTTTCCCAGTTAATGGTGGGGTAGTTGAAATCGCACATTATTAGGGTGTTGGGTTGTACCCTAATATTTTCCAGTGTATCAAGAAATGAGGAGTGGAAATCCTGGGGCATGGTGGGGGATCTGTAGCAAGTTACAATTTGGATTGTGGTCTTGCCCAGAGTTAGTTGCACTTGGATAATCTCGGATGCATTATGCTGAGAAACTAGCCTGGAGGTGTGAATATCATTAATGAATGTGGACAAGCCTCCGCCTTTAGTGTTTCGGTCCAGGTTAGGTGGCTGAAAGGTGTGGTATGAATTATAGCCTGGTAATGCAGGGGTGCTCTCTGGAGCCTTGAACCAGGTCTCTGTCAGTGCACAGATGTCAATGTTCTCCATGTTAAGGAGTGCCTCGAGTGAATGCATTTTGAGGTTTAGACTTCCAGCATTGAGTAGCATTACCCTCAGATTTTCCTCCCATTTATTTCCCTAAATAGCCAATACCCAAAACATCTTCTTGCCTTAATTTCATCATTTTTTTTATTCACCATAGTCTCAGGGCATCCTTTGCTCAAAACTTTTTTTTTCTTAGTTAAAGTCGGACTTTCAGACTCTAAAAACGTATTATCTGCTCAAAGGCTTGTTCTAACAAGTTGCTGCTTGATAGTACTAGCCACTAAATTGAATGGATGCTTACTGTCACAATTTGAATAGGTATTAGTCTGTACTATTTTAAAAAAAAAACTTGATTCTCAGCAATCCATTTTCTTTATAAACCTTTAAGAATAAAATGGGGATTTAGAAAGAACCTCACTACCAGCGGTGAGATATGCAGCCAAAAAAGACTGTTTCCACAATCACAGAAAATGTAATTCAGAGAAGTTTTAGCCACAACAAGAAAATACATTATTATTGGCTAATCTGCATGTCTCTAAATTGCTCATAATTACCGCAAGTGCAAGTTAGCACTATCCTGCAGTAAGCGCCATTGTGTTGGGGCAGGCACCTCCTCGTCCTTCACTCTGCCATACACATGCACACGTTCAAACACAGACATACACATACACACAACACACATTTCACCTGTCCCTGCACTGACCGATTGTGCCTGATGTATCTTCTTATTTTAATCCCTGCCCTCATAGATTCTTACAACCAGTTAAAAATGCTAAACATTACAGTTTCATTTTTCTTATTATTTGTAAAGTGTATTGTTTGCCAGACCTGTTGCTCTATTAACATTATAAGTAAGTCCAAGTAATAGTTTAAAAATTCTTTCTGGTGACATCTAGTGTTCCTCCCAGCTTTATCACAATGCCTCTCCCCACACATTCACATCCTCAGCACTCTCAGCTGTTCTTGATTTTACAGAACCCCCTTCTGTTGCCTGTTATATGTTTCATTCCTCGTAACGCATGTAATGTTAAACTCATTTAATAATGCCAGACAACAGAGTGTCATACTTGCTATTACATTAAAAAATACGCTGTTAGACTAGCTTATCAGTTAGCATAGTTGGATAAGGCCCCTATTGACATACTGCTTTCTGTTCAAGGGTTCAGGATTCAACATCTATCCCCTTTTACTTTAACTTTTTTATTTACTTTAACTTTCTTACTTTCTGAGATGTAAAGTAATATGAAGTATCCAAGGTGTCTAGGGATGGTGCAGAGGACTAACATTCTACTAAAAAGCTGTGTGTGAGAGCTTTAGATAGTAATGTCATTCAGCTTTTCAAGGTTAGGGGTCGCCACAGCGGTCCGCTAATGACTGCCAGTGGATTTTTATGGTGCAGTGTTGCCAGCCTGACTCCCAACCTTTAAAGAAGGCACACCCATTCACACACGCACTTACCTGCATGTCTTTAATGTCACTTGACCGCGAGGAGGACATGCAGACTCCACACAGAAGGCGCTCCAGCCGAGAATCGAACGGAAGAACCTCTTGCTGTGAGGCGACAATGCTAACCGCTGCACCACCGTGGCCATACGAGAGAGCTTTAGATATAGGATTTAAATTTTTTTAATTGCCTTCACGGCACAATATACAGAGTATCCCTGATGTCTAGTATTGCCATACCCCAGGTCTTTCATGCTGCAAAATGTTGTTCGGTTATCTTTCTGTGTCTTTATGGCATGATATAAACAGTAGCCCAAGTGTCCAGTGTTCTCATTGCCCTATTTCTTTTGTGCTGCAAAACGTTGTTCTATTATCTTTTTAAGTGTCTTCGTGGAACAACAGAAAGAATTATCCTGGTGTCTAGTGTTCCCCTTTCCTAAAATTGCAGGATTTGCTTATTAATCTAGAGGAATGTAAAGGTGTGACAGCCCTCCAACATACATTCACACATTCATGCATATATGCGCGCACACACACACACACACGCACAAGAACACACACACATGCACACACACATATATATATATATATATATATATATATATATATAAGTAGACTTATTAATGCAGAAATGCAGATGTTCCTAAATGAATCTTGCTTAATTTACATTTGCCTAAAAGTGAACTCCAACTGGAATTGTTGTGTAGGAAATAGCCCACTCTTTTGAAGTTGCCAGCCCATCTTCAGCCTAAGAATTTTCCAGAACTGTTTACACCCACTGCCTGCCCAACCACCCAGCACACATGACCTTAACTCACCCAGACCATAATATCTCTGCTGGCACTAGCCTCTAAGACTTCAAAGCAACTGCCCTGCATCTATATCTCAGATAATCTGGATTTGTAGTGTTAGAATCAAATTTCAGGTGATATTCCACAATGTGCTTCTTACTGGTGGCAAGCATACATTTTTTCAGACATCCCTCCAACAGCTATGCAGTCATAACTTACAGTACAAACATAAACTGCTGTCATAAAACATAGTTACTATTGCATAACCCATTGATATGTCTAGTTGTAGTCTGCAATATTTTATTTTAGAATTTGTTAACCATTGGCAGTTAATCATGAGCTATTGAGAAAGATTTGTACTGTAACCTGGAACAGCTTGAAATGCTTTTTTGTTATTTACTCTGATGTGCAACAAACTTGGGGTTTGCCATAATAATAATAAAAAGGGGTGAAGAAGTTTGTAAGATGATAACCTTGAACTTTTAAGACATTTTTGTGGTCTTTGACAACATCATCGACGAGATCAAAAACAAGAGAAAGATGGGTATACATCCTTGGACACTGATCACAGTGTGTCACAGAGAACTAGGATGAACTAGATGACACCTGGTATATCCATATGGCCATCATTATGGTAGAGTTGCCACTGATATACACATTGTAACTCTGAAATTTCTTCATTCTGTCCTTTTATTTATCACTGAATGTATTCACTGTACATTCAGTTTTCTTCTCTTCTTGCCTCAAACATCTGCATGTCCACCACTGGCAAGCTCTTCTCACATTTTTTTTTCTGTTGCCTTGGGAATGTCTTGGTTGCTCTTTGCTGAGCAAATATAAACAAACAGTCCTGCAGAAAATGAAATGGTACAACTGGCTGTCATTAAACATACATAGCATTTGCTTGTTCTTTGAGGGTCTCCTTGCTTTTCTTGGTTTGAGTGTGTGTTTACGTTTTAAATCTTCAGCATGTCTCAGTTCTTATTTTATGTAGACTTTTTTCAGAGCTCACTTAGAGCACATCATGTGTCACTGAGCGGTATGCCATCTGCTCTATATAACATTTGGAGAGCCAGTATAATAAAAAGTAAAACCATAGCAGTAAGAGAAGTCATAATTCAAAGTCCTGATAACGAAACTGCAAATTATGGTTTTCTGGCATCACTGAAAGAACTTTAAATACCTGGCAGTTGGCTCACTGACAGACTGAAATGTTTGCTGGTTTTCTGAAGATTAAAAGGAGGCCCACTGATGACAGGTTTACATATATTATTGGTTCAAACAAAAATAATTTGTTCAAATTTTAATTTTTAGATTGCATATGTTATGAAAGAAATAAAGCAGCTGTCATGAAGTTTGATAGTTCAGTCTCTGCATGCTGGAGTTAATAGCTATGAAGAGAGAAGCCAAACCAGCACAGCCTGGAGCTACACCTCCAAATGCTATTAGACAGGTAAAGGAAAAGGGCCTTTACCTGTGTCTTGTAGTATAACAGACCAACTAGAAGGTGCTAAGTGAGAATGGCAGAGTTTAAGTGGCCATATCTGAGCAAATGATACAAGAAGATTTGCAAAGTTGGTTGAATCATGTACATTTTTTAAAACATAATGTTAATAGGATGGATTCATAAAGGTTACCACAAAGTGTACACTACGTGTACAATTTATGTACATTTCTGAATTCAGAACAACCATACCACAATGCTTGTGATGTCTATTTACTCAGAAAGGTTATATCTTGCGGTAACCTTTATGAATCTGGCCTAATATTTACAAATAGGAAAACATTCACACTGTCAACAGCAGTTGTTAATATTGTCCATAATGGGCTCTTTCTGCAAAGCAAGATAGAGTAAGCAGATGAAAATTAAGTTCAATTTGTAACTTTCATGTAAACTGCTTCCCATTCCAAGGATTTTTACAAGTTGTAAGTGTTACATCAGCTTACATCAGCTAACAGGGTTGTATTTGGATCATAGGATCATTGGAAGTTATTAGGCTAATGGCCCTAGGGCCCTTACAAGCCTAGCCAAGTTGTACCCTTATTTCCACAATCAGCACCTAATGCCCATCTCCAAGAGGGACACAGGTGGACCCCTGGGCTAAATTTACAGTTACCCATGCAATCGTCCATATTGCATTTGAAGAGGGCCAAGAGGTGCTCTGTTTGACATGAAATGGGAGTCTGTTCCAAAGGTGTGGTAACCTCTGGGAGACAAATCTGTTCCTCCAGTAGGTTCTATTAATAACACATACCAGGTTAAGGTCTTTAGAGCGAGTAAGCTGTGTACCATTTGATTTGCAGATATGCAGCATTTCCAATAATGCAGGGTCAGAGACTGTCTTATATGCAAGGCAGAGATCGCCTCTGAGTAGTCTGCATGAAACAGAATAAAGAGACAGTGATTTCAGATTATCCACATAGGACATATGCTGAATACCTTGAATTCTCCTTGTGAGGAACTTTTGTGTTTTCTCCAATTACTGCAGGTGACTGGAAAGGTACATATCAAAAGGGGCACTGTACTCAATTATTGGCCTGATGAAGGAAGAGTACTGGGAGGTTATGACTTCTTTTTCTGGAGACAATGCCCTTACTTATGAGATGAGACATGGTGATCAAAGGTAAGGCTTCTCTCCACCTGTGTGTCCTGGTCTCTCAACACTGACTGCATACTTTAGGTGTTGCTATTGATGTGGTAGTTAGCAGGAACATCTCTCTTACTGAAACAGGACGATAATACACTTTTTTTGTATGGGTGTAAGACCCTCTTGTAGGATGTTGACATAATTTGGAGATTCTGTGACTGCTCCCAGTTTGCAGTCATCAGCAAACTTTGCCACAGACCTTTAATTTTTACTTGCACTTCGGAGAACTACATTCCAAACAGTAGAGGTCCCAGGACTGATCCCTGTGGAACACCACTGGTTACAGGTTTGCTGTTGGAGGTGGATTAGAAGGCCATATTGGGCAAGAACTCACTTGCCTTTCTGCACTACTGCTACTAATGCAGGGACAGTAATCTATTCCTGTTAAGTTTGTGGAATCAACAAAAAGTGCTGGAGGGACAGGTTCATAACCCAGAGACTGCCCATGCTATGGAATAGACTTCCCATACATGTCAAACAGAGCACCTCACTGGCCCTCTTCAAGAGAAATCTTGATGAGTGGATGGGAAATAAAAAATTCACACCTGGGATCACTCCAGTGGCTGTACTCGACAGAGGCACTGGGAACTAAGTTTGGGTGGCATGATGTCAGGGTAATCCTGTGGGCTAGGCTTGTGAAGGCTCCAGGGCCATTAGCCTAGTACACACCTATGAACCTATGTGTAACTGTTGCGCTATAGAACTGATCTACTGTGAATGTATTTAAAGTTCACACTTTTAAGTGTTTTTGTTTTGTTTTGCATGCATTGCAAAAGCAGTATCCCTTACTATAATGGTAATTGCTATTTTGTTTTTGGTAGAATTATTTGTTTCCTACCTGAAATTGTCAAGACAGAGTTTCTGTTGGTATTCCCCCAAACATGTCACATTACTTAAACAGAGGTAGACCTGGAACTACTGGACTGACCACCTTAGCAGTATCCCCAACATGACATCAGAAATCAGAGGGCATTCCACAGATAATTATGTGGAGGAGAAGCACCACGCAAGCAAATAATAGAAAAAAGTCAAAATTATCACAGAAAATGTTTGGTAGCTGTTGGCATTGTCTCCTTTTAATAAAATTAATGTGTTGTACCGCAGATCTGGAACTGCACGTCATTGTTTTTACTGTTTACCCAGTTACCCACACAGGAATTGGGTACATGCCAAACTGGTTCCTACCAGCCCTGATAAGATGAATACATCATGGTTTAAAGATCGCCTGATGACACCAGAACTGAACATGAACATCGAACACGGGGAACCCTAGCCACACAGACTAGCAACAACAAATTCGACACCCACAAGAAGAAACTAGGAAACATCCTGAAAAATCTAAAATGCCTCCAATGGGAAGAAACTTACCTGAAGATTAGCCTAGACAAAAGAAGAGTCCCAAGAGGACTGCAACTCCGGAAAAGACCCATCTGGAAGAACATGGAAGAAACCCTACTGAACGAATGGAATACCACCCTAAAAGAATCTGGCCTTAAACTCATAGCAATTCTCTTCAGACATAACCAGAACCAGCAAACGAATACCACTGAGACATGTAAAAGGATCAAAGAGACTTGCAACCATGAGCCCAACAAACTCAGCAAATTACATGGACTCAATGACCAGGTCAGAACACCTGAGACCAGAATTAGAGAGAAAAAAATGCAGAAACTTCAGAGACCTACAGGATGAACTTAACACAGCAGCCCATTTCCACATGACCAACTCTACACAGCAATATCCAAGAATCCACCAACATGCAGGACCCTGAAGATGCACCAACTTTCACAGGACACCATAAATGGATTTTCCCAGGACTGAAAGAAACCAGCACCCGATCTGACAACCTACATCACACAACATCAGGACCCATAGCTTCTGGAAAACCAACTATTGCAGATCACCCAAATGTTGCAAGACCAAGCCAGATATATGCCCCACCCAAGTCCACCGTAGGACCTCAAACCACCACAGGACCTCAAGTGTCCCCCCAAAGTCCACCATTTGACCAACTGCCACCAAATATGACTAGAACCCCCCCCCCCAAGGGAACTACCAGCAGAGGGACAGGACCTGGCAGAGGAAAAAAGACCTAAAACACCTCTGACACCCTCCCATAGAGACCTCAGGGAGACAAGGAAAGAGAAATTGGAATCCCCCCCACTTGTATAACTGAAGTCTTGAAGCACTCTTGAAAAATACTGGCAGAATTAGAACACAAAGTCTTGATGAAAGGACTACCATTTGTTTTGCAACAATGTGGGCGCCTTACTGGAACCATCACTGATCTAAAACACTTCACTCAAAATAACCAACTGAAAGTCCATTTCCACAACAACAAGAAGCAGAGCCTAGAGGACACCACCACCATAAGAACTCACAGATGGAAAAACAAGCAACTTCTGCCCTCCTCCACACTCTGTTATCAATGCCTTCCAAGACAGGTGTGAGGCTGTCATTTGGAAGCTACTACAAGGACCACCCAAGAAAAAGTCCTACAACAAAGACAGAAAAGAATTCCAGGCTCTCAAGAAACTTGGCAATGACAAATCCTGCAGAATCATGAAAGCTGACAAAAGTGGTGGTATACTAGTCCCTGACCCCTACACCTATGGCAAAAGGATCCTTAAGCTCTTGGACAACCACTCCTTTTATGACCCTACAGATCATGGAAAAGTTAAACTACCGTACAAGGAAATTCTCTCAGAAATCTCCAACCTATATGAGGATGAACTGATAAGCTGAAACCTTATGGAATTCATAACAGTCACACACCCAAAGCTCCCTAGCTTCTCTGGCATCCCAAAGCCACAATAAAACATATATGACCCACTGTACAGACTGGTAGTAGGAAGTGGAGAATCCATCACATTGCAATATACCTAGACATTCAGATAATGGCCTTCTACAGGGCCACGACCAAAAGCATACTGACTTACAACATCACTGTCTGGTATGGAAACTGCTCATATCCAGATTGTAAGGCATTAGAGAAGGTTGTAAAGTAGGCCAGGAAAATCACAGGATCAAACCCCCAGTCCTTACAGGACCTTTACTCTTGCAGATGCTATGACAGGGTTGTGAAACTGATAAGGAACAAATATCATCTTGCAAATGGACTGTTCCACCTACTGTCTTCAGGGAAATTATACAGAAGCATCAGGTATTGAAAATCAAGATTCAGGAATAGTTTATTTCCACAAAAGATCAGACTGTTGAACAATTAACCTTAACAATGTCAACACTTCATTTGTCTGTGAGAACACAATAAGTGCAATATGATTGCCTTTACTGTCATAGAATTAAATTATTCTATTTATCTAAATCATGCAATCTGAAGTAAAGTATTAATTGCACAAGTACTGGAACTGTGACTTATGCTATGCTGCTATCCTATCTTAAAAATGGTGTTGGGTAAGTTATCTATGTGTTTATTTATATCTGTACTGTCTAGAATTTCTTCCATTATATGCTTCTTTCACCCTCTTGTGAAAACTGTTTTTCAATGCACATGAGCCTGAAGCAATGAAGCAATGAGTGGTGGTGGTGCTGCAGTAGCGTTGTCACCTCACAGTATGACGTTGTCCTGTTCGATTCTCAGCTTGAGCATCTTCTGTGTGGAGACATGCGTGAATGGGCATACCTTCGTAGAAGGTTGTGCATCAGAGCTGGCAACTCGGCACGTAAAAATCTACTGCCAATCATTAGCGGACCGGAGTTCCGCTGTGGCGACCCCTAACCGGGAAAAGCCGAAAGACACAAACAATGAGCCTGAAGCAATGAAATTTCATCCATTGATACATTGCATTTTTTGAGCTAAATGACAATAAAGTTTACTTTTACTTTGACTTAGCGGAAAGCAACCTGTCCTTCATTCTGAACTCCATGGACTTTCTGAAGAAGGTTAGAGACCTCCCCATCCACAAGGATACCATACTTGTCACCATGGACATGGAATCCTTATACATGGTATTATCCCATGACTACTGCACTCAGGCAGTCCTGGAAGCATACAACAGGGAGCATGCTGCCCTCCCCAGAGAAACAGAAATGCTGGGGAGACTCTTGGGCCTTCTTCTCAAGAATAACTGCTTCTGATTCAAAGAAAAAACATTCAAACAAACCACAGCTATAGCAATGGCAGCAACAATGGCTTATATCCTTGACAATACAGCTGTGGGCAAATGGGAAGCAGAATACATCTACAACTTCCCCCATATTCCATGTATGAGCTGCTATTATAGGTTTATAGATAACATCTTCATCATTTGGAACAGTGGGCCTGCTGAACTCAATGAATTCTACAACCATATAAATGGATCTTCTTGAGATTTACCACAAACCACAGCTTCAACAAGTGGACTTTTTAGACCTCACCATCAGCAAGAACCCAACCCTTGAATGACTCACCAATGATTTATACCATACACTCACCTGGGTCAACTTACTCCTTCACTACAAAAAACTTTGCCAGAAGCCTTTATGGACTGGAGAGAGACTTTCTGGCTAGAGGCTACAGTCAAAGACACCTGACTGAAGTCCTAAGCCCTATTATTCACAAAGAAGCTCAGATCACCATGACATGACCAACCAAATCATAACCCTCACAGGAACCTAAAGGAATCATTAGGAAAAATGCATCATCCTATTAAAAAACAGGAGTTTAAAGCAGATATTACCACAACAACTATGATTTACAGCCAAGAGAGGTTGTAACATCCAGAGTTATGTGGAACATCAAATCCCCTCAATGGACAGCAATGGAGGTACCTACTCTTGCAGTGACCCACCATGTATATACTGCAAATACATGAGTAACCACAACACAATTACCTGCCCTGACAACAAGAAAACATTTCGGAGCCAAGTAACTTCAATACAGAATGAGTAGTCTACAGAGCCCAATGTGACAGATGCCATGTATTCTACATTTATTTATTATTTATTTATATTTGTTGACCGGGAGTGTCCGACTGGACGTAGGTCCATTTTCAGTGGAGGCCCGGGGAGAAAAGCTCCACAGTTAAAATAAACAGACAGAAGTTACATTGGATTACAAAGCGATTAACAATTTATATAGCAATTACTTACAACATATTTACAGATGAAGAACATAGTACATCAGTAGACAACTAGAATCTTTATCTGTGAAGTACATAACAGACATTAACAAATGTTACAATAAGAAGTTCCTGCTGTATAATAAGTTCTAGGCTTATGAGCATCTGAGCTTGCTATAATCAAGGTAGCTAGTACATAAGCAAGGCTATCAACAAATTAACATCCTGGGTAGCTAGACACTACTCAGACATCCATCACAGAGTTCCTACAACCCCATGGCCATGCATGTCAAGAAGAAGCCCGCACACAACCATCTCACCTTTCTTATACTAGACAAAATAGAGGACATTCCACTGAATGGAAACCTGAATGACAGACTGGAGAAAAAAAGAACTTCAGTGGTAAATTAAACTACAAGCAAAAAATCACCTGGACTAAACACAACCAAATCCATCAACTGCATTTTAAATTTATGCAAACTGGACCACAAGAAATTCTACTAAGTACTACTGGACACTTACATTGCACAAGAGAGATAGCATCGGAAAATGTAGGATCTCTTACCTGACTTTTTTTGCCTGGACAAGATAAGATTTCTTGGAATATACTTAACTGATATATATATATATATATATATATATATTAATATATTCACTTATTACTCAAAAGAACTTTAGATGTATATTATTTTTATTGACAGATCTGATGAAGAGCTTACGAAAACACTCCAAAAACTTAGATGACTAACCCTCAATCCCAAAATAAAGGAATGGAATTTCCTTCACTAAGATTTTTTTACTGTGCAATTCATTAAACTCTACTGTTGCTGGAATAAATATTTACTTATTTATTTATTGATTTTGGAATGATGCAACATTAAAGTTTAAATGAAGATAAACTGTTAATTCTGAATATTGTAAAGATTGCAAACAAAGACTATACCTTTAAGAATGTTAACCCACCACCAACTCCCCCATGCAAAACAAGGTGACATAACCATGACAGTACTGGTTATTTAATAAACATTCCCCTCCCCACCCATGCCCCTAAAGGTCTATGGAAAACAAGACAATACCAACTGTGACAGCACCGGCTATTGAATAAATATTCCCATCCCCAACCATACCCCTAAAGGTTGTCATGGGCTGCGGCTGCCTTGAGCCCTCCCACAAAAACTCTAATAAAAAGCCCAAGCTAAGCATAGTGTACTTAGTCAACTAAGCAGTGCTCACCTGTCAATAACGATCTTTGAAAGTAAAGGAGAACTGATAACTTGCCTTTTCTGTAACTGGATTAAAGGGAGAAGCAATAGATCAGACCTCTTCACCCCAGACGAGGACAAGCCACTACCACTTCAGGAAAGCCAAAAGCAATTACCAGTCAAATAACAGGATAATCAAATCCAAATAGGACCACTTAAGTACTGAGGACCTCCCAACTACAGGGTAACGTGCCCTGCCTTAAGTCAACAGCCAATGGCTGACTCACACTATAATACTTCTAAATAAATCATTTTGGTCAGGTCCTTTAACATGCTTATGTGTGACATTTGACTGTCATTCTTGCACTTTTAGCCACAGGATAGATTTTAGGAGTCTGTCACTGGTCAGTATGGAAGCCTTCAACATTATTTTCACTGTTTGTTCTGGAAAAAAAGATTAAATCACTATAGCCACATTTTAACTATTAGGTATGCATCCACTGTACCTAGTTTTAACCATTTAAACTTTGAAATTTAGCTGGTCTTCTTCTTCTTCTTCCGGCTGCTCCTGTTAGGGGTCGCCACAGCAGATCAACTGTTTCCATTTCTTCCTGTCCTCTGCATCTTGCTCTGTCACACCAACCACCTGCATGCCCTCTCTCACCACATCCATAAACCTTATCTTAGGCCTCCCTCTTTTCTTGTTACCTGGCAGCTTCATCCTTAGCATCTTTTTCCCAATATACTCTGCATCCCTCCTCAGCACATGTCCAACCCAACATAATCTTGCCTCTCTGGCTTTGTCTCCAAACCTTCCAACCTGGGCTGACCCTCTAATATACTTATTCCTAATCCTGTCCATCCTCATCACACCCAGTGCCAATCTTAACATCTTCAACTCTGCCACGTCAAGCTCTGACTCCTGCCTTTTTGTCAATGCCACTGTCTCCAACCCATATAACATAGCTGGTCTCACTACCCTCTTGTAGACCTTCCCTTTCACTCATACTGGTACTCATCTGTCAGAAATCACTCCTGATACTTTTCTCCACCCACTACATCCTGCCTGTACTCTCTTCTTCACCTCTCTTCCACACTCACCATTACTCTGAACTGTTGATCCCAAGTACTTAAACTCATCCACCTTCCCCACCTCTACTCCCTGCATCCTCACCATTCCTCTATCCTCCCTCTCATTCACACACATATATTCTGTCTTAGCCCTGCTGACCTTCATTCCTCTTCTCTCTAGAGCATATCTCCACTTCTCCAGGGTCTCCTCCACCTGTTCCCTACTCTCACTACAGATCACAATGTCATCTGCAAACATCATAGTCCACGGGGACTCCTGTCTGATCTCGTCTGTCACCCTGTCCATCACCATTACAAATAAGAAAGGGCTCAGATCTGATCCTTGATGTAATCCCACCTCCACCTTAAATGCATCCGTCACTCCCACAGCAGACCACACCACTGTCACACTACCCTCATACATATCCTGTACCACTCTTACATACTTCTCTGACACTCCCGACTTCCTCATACAATACCACAACTCCTCTCTAGGCACCCTGTCATATACTTTCTCTAAATCCACAAAGACACAATGCAACTCTGTACTTCTCAATCAACACTCTCAGAGCAAACATCGCATCTGTAGTGCTCTTTCCTGGCATGAAACCATACTGCTGATCACTAATCATCACGTCCCTTCTTAACCTTGCTTCCACTACTCTCTCCCATAACTTCATGCTGTGACTGATCAGTTTAATCCCTCTGTAGTTACTACAGCTCTGCACAGCACCCTTATTCTTACAAATCGGTACCAAAACACTTTTTCTCCATTCCTCAGGCATCCTCTCACTTTCCAAGATTTCATTAAACAATCTAGTTAAAAACTCCACAGACATTTCACCTAAACACCTCCATGCTTCCACAGGTATGTCATCTGGACCAACAGCCTTTCCATTCTTCATCCTCTTCATAGATTACTTCCTCCTTGCTAATCCACTGCTCATCATGATTCACTATCCCCACATCATCCAACCTTCTCTCCCTCTCATTCTCTTCATTCATCAACCCCTCAAAGTACTCTTTCCATCTGCTCAACACACTCTCCTCGCTTGTGAGTATGTTTCCCTCATTATCCTTTATCACCCTTACCTGCTGCACATCTTTACTAGCTCGATCCCTCTGTCTAGCCAATTGGTACAGGTCCTTTTCTCCCTCCTTAGTGTCCAACCTTTTATACAACTCTTCATACGCCTTATCCATAGCCTTTGCCACCTCTCTCTTTGCCATGCACCTCATCTCCTTATACTCTTGTCTACTTTCTTCATCTCTTTGACAGTCCCACTTCTTCTTCGCCAACCTCTTTCTCTGTATACACTCCTGTACTTCTTCATTCCACCACCAGGTCTCCTTGTCCTCCTTCCTCTTTCCAGATGTCACACCAAGCACCTTTCTAGCCATCTCTCTTCCTAGCTCTGCTGCAGTTACCCAGCTATTCGGTAACTCTTCACTGCCACCGAGTGCCTGCCTTAACTCTTCCCTGAACATCACCTCACAATTAGCCTTTTTCAATTTCCACCATTTGATCCCTGGTGTTGCCCTCACACTCATCCTCCTCTTCTTGATCACCAATGTCATCCTACATACCACCATCCTATGCTGCCTAAACTACACTTTCCCCTGCCACCACTTTACATTCTCCAATCTCCTTCAGACTGGCCCCTCTACATAAGATATAATCCACCTGTGTGCATCTTCCTCCACTCTTGTATGTCACCCTATGCTCCTCCCTCTTATTAAAATACGTATTAATCACAGCCACGTCCATCCTTTTCGCAAAATCCACCACCATCTGACCTTCTGCATTCCTTTGCTTAACACCATACCCTTCACCAACATGCCCATTGAAATCTACTCCAGTCACCAGTTTCTCACCATTGGGTACAGTCATCACCACTTCATCCAACTCACTCCGAAATTTTTCTTTCTCATCCATCGCACACCCAACTTGTGGAGCATTAACAACATTCATCATTACATCATCAATTTCCAGCTTCATAAACATCATTCTATCCGAAACTTTTTTCACCTACAAAACACTCTTAGCATACTGTTCCTTCAGGATAATGCCTACGCCATTTCTCCTTCCATCCACACCATGATAAAACAATTTGAAACCACCTCCGATACACCTAGCCTTGCTCCCCTTCCATCTGGTCTCTTGCACATACAATATACCAACATTCCTTCGGTCCATTATATCAGCTAGCTCTCTCCCTACACCAGTCATACTGCCAACATTCAAAGTTCTGACCCTCACTATCACAGTCCTAGCCTTTACCTGCCTTCGGGCATGCCTTCCCTCTCTTCTCCTCCTTCGGCCAACAGTAGCCCAATTTCCACCAGCACCCTGTTGGCCAACAGTACTGGTGGCGGTCACTGTTAACCCGGGCCTCAACCGATCCAGTACATATTTCTGTACTGTTGTCTGTATGTATGATTTGGCAAAATTTTATGTCGGATGCCCTTCCTGACGCAACCCTCCACATTTATCCGGGCTTGCGACCGGCACAAAGAAATGCACTGGCTTGTGCATCCCCAGTGGCTGGTAACTTCTATTTTTCATAAAGTCATTTTAAAAGAGGACTGGTATAATTTTATGGCAACTAGGCATGTGATTTCCAAAGGAAAAGAACCTCTGAGGTGTTTTTTTTTTTTTTAAAGAAAAGGTTTAGGACTCTCCCTCTACATAGAAAGGGATGGGAGCAAAGCTTAGGTCACCAACAAAAAATAGGTATAATGGCTTCCTGAAATGATAAGCATTATTGAATCTGAATTGTTAACAAATACAATGTAATACATTGTCCAGTAGTTGCTGAAACATTATTAGCTTTATAATAGTCACTCCCAATATAAAGTGCATAAATACTGGCACTTATGAGATAAGCCATATACATATGAATGTAGCATTGCACATTTTGAATGACTAGGTCATCAACTTTATCAGCTGGCCTAATCATGACATTTTTATTATTTATTTATTTATTTTATTTTACATTTGTTGACCAGGAATAGTCTGACTGAGCTGAAAATAGTCCTTTTTCAGCGGAGGCCTGGGGAGGAAAGCTCCAAAACATTCTACAGTACAATGAGAAATAAAAATTACAGAAGAAAATAAATGGTGATTACCAGGTAATAATTGAACAGCTTCCAATTTACATTTGCTTAGATTATAATGAATCATGTACGTGTTCAAACAATTCTGCTCAAATATATCGAACAACTCATATTCAATAATTTTGTAAAAAGCATTCACCTCGTCATCAAAATCAGGAATATAAAGACTTCACTACTAACAGAAGTGATTACTGGTATATACTTGGTAACATTTTCATTAGCTATTGAACTTTACCCAAATTACTTAAATGCCTATCTTAAATGGAGAAAATTACCTAACTGTTCCACCTTTTTCACTTTGTATATGTATTATTTAAACTGTGATTTTTTTAATGTATTGAAGGCTATTTTAGCTGAGGTGCAATTATCTTTTTTATTTTTAATAATGTCTTGTGAATAGAGTTAGTATCGCAGTTCTGGTGATTTTATTTTGTTTATAGTCTGACATCCCTATGGTACGTACATCATTGTTAAGTGCGGTGCTTCACCTTTGATATTGGAGTTCCAATCCACAAACTTGCCTTTCCTAGTATGAAGAAGCATTTCCCTGACACACAAATAAATTATTTCCCCCAGCAACCTCTTGATTAATTTGTATTAAGCATGCACAAGCAGAAAAACAACACAATAAATTATTCTGCCCAGTGATCACTTCAGCAGTCTGACCACGTATGGAAAAGCACTTCCCTGACATACAACTGAATTTTCTCCTTCAGTCACATTTCTTGTATACAGAAGCACAAAAATGAAGCATTGACCCAAGTGTATACCTTCAGTAACATGCCCTGGTATGCACAAACACTGAAGTAAGCATTTTACCTAAGCGACCCTTTCAGTAATATCTCTAGGTATGCACAAGCACTAAAATAAACAATTTCATCCAAGCTACCCCTTCAGTAATATCTCCAGGTATGCACAAGCACTAAAGTAAACATTTCACCTAAGCGACCCCCTTCAGTAATATGTCCAGGTATGCACAAGCACTAAAGTAAACATTTCACCCAAGCGACCCCCTTTAGTAATATGTCCAGGTATGCACAAGCACTAAAGTAAACATTTCACCTAAGCGACCCCCTTCAGTAATATGTCCAGGTATGCACAAGTACTAAAGTAAACATTTCACCCAGGTGACCCCTTCAATAAAATGTCCAGGTATGCACAAGCACTAAAGTAAACATTTCACCCAGGTGACCCCTTCAATAAAATGTCCAGGTATGCACAAGCATCAACATAAAACATTTACCCAAGTGACCCCCTGCAGTAAAAATGTCCAGCTCCCCTCACATCTTTGTATTCAGCTGAAAATGGCTGTTTTCTGGCATAACTTCAGGGCGATTTACACACTTTATATGTAAGTGAATTCATTATAGATCCATGTCTATGAAATGAGCTCATATGCAGATGTGTAAACCCCCTTAACAGCATAGCAGCTGTCCCTGTATCAGTTATGCATTTCCAATGGGAGGGTGATCACAAAAAAGTCTTCCACATTTCTGTAGTCATCCTGACAGTCTGGGATTTGCACAACCTTGTAGCACCACTCTTGGCAGATCAGCTGTATGAATATTAGAAGCCTCAGACTATGAATGCCACCCAGTGCCTAGTGTAGCATGTTTTACCAGAAAATTTTACCTCAAAAAGTCTGTATGAGTGATTATGACATCAAGTGGGCAAAGTGTCAGAAGTCATAACTATTTATACATACTTCAAGAAGTATAACCCTAAAATGTATTATTCTAAGCAGTATTATAATATTTATTTGTTATTTCAGTTTTGTCCTGTGTCCACGTTGTCTGCATTAAATGAGGGAAGCATTTGGCTGTCCACTGAATATTGACTAAGTACATTTTATTTCATTCAGCTGTTTTCCTTACACTTCCCACTATTACTGTTATTGTCAATGTTTCATAGTTACTTCCAGAACTTTCAGTTCAAGTTGTGTTTGAAATTTCCTTCATGATTACCAAGGGTGGTTGTGGTGGTGCAGCAGTCAGCGTTGTCGCCTCACAGCAAGAGGTTCGCTGGTTTGATTCTTAGCTGGGGTGCCTTCTGTGTGGAGTCTGCATGTCCTCCCTGTGGTTAAGTGAGTTTTCCTCCAGGTGCTCTGGTTTCCTCCCATAGTCCAAACACATGCAGTAGGTAAATTGGGCACTCTAAATTGGCCATAGATGAGAGTGTGTTTAAGTGGTATGAATGAACCACTGCTGCAGGACTAGCCACCTGGGAGTGTAAACATTGGCTCAAGATGATTGTCACTGCTGAAGTGACACCCTGATCCCATGTGCAAAATGGGATAAAGGGGTTGAGTGTGGATGGATTACCAAGGCTATGTTATATTTGCTGCATTTGTCTATTCCTTCTGTTTTCTATTTGGTGATCTTGAAAGAGTTTAATGCTGCCCACGGTTTTCTGTAATGTATCCTTATCTTGCTGGCCTTCTTTTTAAGTTCTCCTTCTATTGTAATTTTCCTTTTAGGAGTTTACTTCGTTTCTCAGGCTGCCACGTCTGTTTTTTTAATTTTTTTTTAAATTTTTCCTTTGCCTTGTTTTCATGCTCTGAAAAGTAGTGCCGTAGAACAAGCTTGTAATTTAATCCCTTTTCCTGCATAATAAGCCTTTATCAAGGTGTTTATATCACGTTATCGAAAGATGAAAATAGCGAACACTATTTCATCGGCTCCAAAACATCTAAACATGAAAATATCGAACATTCAGAACAGCAAATTTTTTCCCATGGAAAAAATTTGCTTCTCCGAAACACATACACACAACACAAGCACATCAAACAAACAGCAACCACACACATACACTTACATTCCTACATCTAACACTACACTAAACTAAACATACACTACTATCTACCAACTTACCTTAACCAAAACCCTAACCCTAAGGTCTGTCACTATCGCACACTCACCTAACCCGCGTCCTAACCCTAACTCACTTAAACCGCCCCTAACCCTAAAGTCTGTCACTATCGCACACACGCCTCACCCACTCCCTAACCCTAACTCACTTAACCCGCCCCTAACCCTAATGTGCAAACAATCGCACACTTACCTGAACCCAACCCGTAACTTTCCACCACAGTGCTAAAATAGCAAAGCCACAGAAACGGCCAACCGAATTCTTTCCCGAGAAAAGAATTAGCTGTTCTGCAGCTTCGGTACTCTTAGCATTCGCTGAATAGTGTTTGATATCAGAACATTCGAAGTTTTAATACTTCAATGTCCTGATACAGACCCTTTATCAAGCACTAAATTGTTAAACAAAAGGGTTACAAGTGTCTTTGGAATAGTGGTTAGTGAAATCCAAACACCATTCTTTTAACAGCATAATATAGCAGAGTAATATCATTACCAGCAGAAGGCCTCGGACATTCCCTTAAAACTATCATAGTTAGTAATAAAATGAAAAAGAATTGGTACTCAGTGAAAAAAACATATATAAATATGTAGCTACCTTACTGATATTCACTTCATTAACACTGCTTGCCTGTTTAGTTGGCTTGGGATACAAAGAAACAGTGGGCAAATCTGCTATGCCAGCAGGAAAAGTAGCATCACTGAAATCCATCAGCGTGGAAGGCACAGATATGAGCTGCTTGCTGTGTGTGACAGTGGCGATATTGACATGTCCTCAATTAATAATGACATGTTGCAACACCATTCTAAATACCTGCCATAAAATTTCATTGACACTGAGGACTCCAAGAAACAGAACTTGCAAGAATGCAATTAATATTCTGTTTTAAATGACATTACATAAGGAATGTTACATTACAAATTAAACCTTAATTAATGTGCACTAACTCAAGTAATGTTACAGATTATCAGTGCTATAACCATGTGAAAAAATGTTGCCCAATTTGTTGGCCCATGGCTGCATTTTTGATACAGTCAAATATATTATCTTTTTGTAAACACGGAGTTAAAGTTTAAATGAATATGAATCATTTTTACAAAGTCTGTTGCATTACTTTTTTTGTTGCATAAAGTCTTAATTCTTGCTGAGTCTTATTTCAAAAAGATAATAAATGATGCCCATTTGAAACTTTATTAGTAAAGGGTAACAAAACTGAAGTTTATAATTTGCAATGTTTTTCAGTTAATTTCATCTGCATCACTCATTGATGTCTCCTGAGATCTGGTAATCTAGCAATGACACATAGGTTCATAGGTAGGTACTAGGCTCTTGGCCATAGGGCCTATACAAGCCTAGCCAAAAATGTAAGTGGCTTTCGCCACCCAAGAAAATTATTTTCCTGTGCCCTGTCAAGCAGAACCACAGAAGAGATCCCCGGGGTGAATTTCCTATTACCCATCCAATCATCAAGATTTTTCTTGAAGAGTGCTAATGAGGAGCTCTGTTTGACATAGATAGGTAGTCTGTTCTAGAGTATGGGAAGTCTCTGGGACAGGAATCTATCCCTCCAGCATGTTCTGTTTATTGTGGTGACAAGGTTTAGGTCCCTAGAGCGTATAGCTCGGAGGGATTGGGATTTCTTTAAGTGGAGCATGCCCAACAGCTCTGGGTTTGACATAGCTTTGTATGTTAGGCAGAGATCGCCTCTGAGTAGGCGATATGCGACGGAGTAAAGCTGGAGTTTTTTGAGACGGTCTGCGTAAGGCATCTGTTTGAGGCCAGTAATCCTCTTTGTGAGGTATTTATGCGGCCTTTCCAGTTGTTGTAGATGTCTTGTGAGGTACATACCAAAAGGGGAGTTGTACTCTATAATGGGTCTAATGAGTGATGAGTAGAGGGGAACAATGACCTCTTTTTTTCTGGATGAGAAACCTTTTGTGATGAGGTGTGCCATGTAGAAAGATTTCCTGGCCACTTTGGCGATGTGATTATCAAAGGAGAGACTACTGTCCACCTGTGTCCCAAGGTCTCTTATCACACTTTTGGTGTTATGTAGACTACCGCCTATATGGTAGTTCATGGGTACAGAATTTTTACCAAAGGGGATGACAATGCACTTTTTGGCATTGAGCTTAAGACCATGTCTTTGACACCAGGCATTTGTCTCAGTGAGGCCCTTTTGTAGGATGTCCACATTGTTAGGAGTTTCGATTATGGCTCCTAGTTTGCAGTCATCTGCAAATTTAGTTAGCCAAAGACCTTCTGTGTTAGCCTGCACTTCAGAGAAGTAGATACCAAACAGGAGAGGACCCAGGACTGAACCCTGTGGTACTCCACTTGTCACTGGTCTGAAGTCTGATTTGGAGTCTGCTACTTTCACAGTGTGGGTTCTTTCAGTAAGCCAGTTGGCAACCCATCTTGTGACATAGGGATTTATACCTGGTTTAGTGAGTTTATCTATAATTCCAGAGTGGGGGTTGGTGTTGAACACCTTGGCGAGATCTAGATAGGCTGTGTGAACCACCTTACCCTCATCTATGGCTTTGGTGACTACTTCAAAGAAGTCTATCAGGTTTAGGAGACATGATCTGCCTTTTACAGACCCAAACTGTGTGGGGTCCAGGGTTTGGAGATCTCCAATGTCTTTGTTTATGAGTTCCATGATGCTACGTTCCATGGCCTTGCAGACGAGGCTCTTCAGGCTAATGGGGCTGTAGTTCCTGGGGTCTGTTGTGGCCCCCCCTTTGTGGAGTGGGATAACTGTCATGGTGCGCCATTCAATGGGCACAAAGCCTGAGGTGAGGCTATGATTGAACATGGTACTTAGGTGGGGTGAGGTGCCAGTTCATTCTGTAGTTCATGTAGAAGGCAGCCTGGGATGTTGTCAGGTCCCATGGATGCTGTGTTCTTGGCTTTTGAGAGTGACGTTTTTACCTGTGCAGCCGTGATTACAGGAACTTTGCATTCTTCCGGTATAAAGATGGGCCCTTTAGGGGGTGAGAGGAGGGTGAAGTTAGCACTGAACCTATCTGCCAGGATGTTGGCAATATCAGTTGGTTCTGTATATTTAGTGTCATTGTGCTGTAACTTAGAGCAGATCTGAGTGTTGCCATTGAGATTTTTGACATAGCTATAGAATGCTTTGTGGTTGTCTTTAGAATCAGTGGCAATTTTGTTTTCATAACTAGCTTTGCAGGATTTTATGAGGGATCTCAGCTTCTTACCGAGGCTGACCAGGGAGTTCCTCCAATCATGGGATTTTACTCTTTTTTGCAACAGTTTCTTTCTTCTGTTGTAGAGTTTGTCTATGGCAGAAGACCACCAGATTGGCTTCCTTTTTTTGGAGGATAGCATCTTGGTTCTGTTAGGGATAGTACGATCCATGCACTCGTGTAAGTGCTTATAAAGTGCAATTGTGTAGGATTCAGCAGTCGTACCTCTATTGTCCATCTGCATGGGTGTCATGAAGTTTGCCACTTCTGTCTTAAGAAGCGTGAAGTTGGCTTTGGAGAAATTTTTTACGATTGTTTTCCTAATGGGGGGTCGGAGTGGGATATGGATGTCTAGGGTGATTAGCTTGTGGTCGGATCTGACCAACAAGGAGCTGACCTCTGGTGTGGAACACTGGTCACCCATGTTGGTGATGACCAGGTCTAGGATATTGCTGCCTCTGTTGGGGGTGTGGATAAGTTGATCCAAAGCATTGGAATTGATGATTTCCAGAAAACATTGAGCAAAAGAGTTGGTACATGAGTAGTTTTCCCAGTTAATGGTAGGGTAGTTGAAATCACCCATTATTAGAGTGTTGGGTTGTACCTTAATATTTTGCAGTGTATCAAGAAAAGAGGAGTGGGAATCCTGGGGCATGGTGGGGGGTCTGTAGCAAGCTACAATCTGGATTGCGGTTTTGCCCAGAGTTAGTTGAATTTGGATAATCTCGGATGCATTATGCTGAGCAACTAGTCAAATGATGTAGCAAGAAACATTGGTTCATTGTAGAGTGTGGAGCACTACGGACATGTTAAGTCTTCCAGACTCAATTTCTACCATTCCTGAAACAGACATGTAGCAGGTAGAATAACAGGATAGGTATCCTGGGACCACGAGAGAAGAGACAGGCACATAGTTTCTTCATAGCTTTATTTACATGTATGGAACTCCTCAATATCACATGACTCATGCTCCCAAGTCATTTTACATTCTTAAAAGTATACTACAAACATAACCAATCTGTTGTTATGAAACAAGGAGTGGCAATAAACACCAGTTATGAAGAGTTGCAACATTTGTACAGTGTGGATAGGTTTCTTCCAGACATAGCTCTCAACCTCTTAGAGTAACAAATCTGGACAAATCCACAAATAATGGGGGTACAAAGGCCCCAAAATAGGGACGATTTTGAAATATTGTTCTTACAAACTTAGAAAGTTGATAGAATAATAGGTTTTGTACTAGTATGAATTTTCTGAAGCATATGAAGTCTGAATCTCAAACGTTTGCCATTATTTTCTGACTTCAGTGCACAAAGATTTAGCAATGATTTTCCAGTAAACTACAATTTTATGAGTAACAGGCCAAAAATATGAGGCTAAAATCTGGACATTCTGCAACAATCTGTACAGTTGAGAGGTATGCTTCCAGACAGTAATGTCAACAGATCATGTACCTAATTTTTTCTTTGGCACTGTGTTCCTGTCTTATACTTACTGCATAGTCCATCTTTGTGCATCGTGAACAAGTGGTTGGGAACAGTTACTAGAAATATTGTTTTGTCAGAATGCGGCATTGCTAATGTCTAATAAAAACATGTTATCTTTATGTGTACCTGACTAAAACCAGTTTAAAAAAAAAAAAAACACCAAGGAAGGACAAACTGCCACAACAGACATACAATGCTAAAACCAAATACACATGTTAAACAGTCTTGTCGAGAAACATTGACTTCATCAGAACCAAAAGTCATCAATGTTTCATTACAAAAGTGCTTTTCTTTGCAGCAGTAGCAGAATGTCCATCTTTGTGTGTATTTGTTTTTGTTTTAAGCACTGACAATGTAAAGTACTATAATGGCATTTGACACATCTCTAGTTAGAAGTAGAGAATAATTGCTTTAAGTATTATGAGATTGATAGGATGAGCAATATGAAAAGGAATCAGGGTGCATAGCTCAAAGGCTAAGTACTGAACATTTTGTAAGAATTAATATATTTTGCTGGCTACTGACATGTAGCTCACAATTTAAACTCTCAGTTGAGACAATCTTGTTGGAGTAGTGGAATAAGTAAGATGACTATATATGCTCCCAGCTGGACAGAATCGATTGAAAGTCATTCACAGCTATGGCTGCCTGCCAGCAAGCTAGACTTGTGTAATGTTCTGCTTTATTGCTGCATTCTTTTTCAGCAGTTATTTTAATGAACTATCTCAGATAATTTTACTGAAACTAAAACTCGTTATTATGTATTGTACTTCACACTTTGCTGATATATACTGAGCTGTACATTCATGCCCAAACAGATTCTAATACAGTGTTACTTGTTTTCCTGTTATTTGGAGTCCTTGCCCAATTTTGTTAACTTTGGTGATCTGGCTGACGTTCTAACTCTGTATCACCTCCTAATGCTGACAGCATTTTACTGCAACCTTCTTCACGAGTGACTTTTTAATCTGTTGCAATGTCAGCTTTGCTGTGAAGGATTTTAGCTCTGGATTTATATAAATAACATTGCTAACATTTGACAGTTCACATAATTCTTGGACAATTTTGCAATGTGCTCTCTGCTAAAAGATAGAACTTCCTTTATGTTTCCATAATTTGTTATGATCTGTGAAGCCCTAGTCACACATAAACACTGATGATACAAATATGTAATAAGTGGAATTCAGCACTCATACATAGCCTTTGTTTGAATTATGACTTTTTACTTTTGCAGCTTGACTATTTGGTGCAGTACTGTTTTATTATACGTTTTTGGAGATAACTCAACTACTGGTGCTCATTTTGAACTTACCAGTTGTTGCTGGTTTACTAATAATAGTAGGGCGGCGCAGTGGTTAACGTCGTCGCCTCACAGCAAGAGGTTCTGTCGTTCGATTCTCAGCTGGGGTGCCTTCTGTGTGGAGTTTGCATGTTCTCCCTGTGTTCGCGTGGGTTTCCTCTGGGTACTCCAGTTTCCTCCAACATTCCAAAGACATGCATCTGGAGCATTTCTCCCTGGGCCTCCGCTGAAAGTAGGCTCTGTGGAACCTAGTCGGACTTTCCCGGTCAACAAATGTTAAATAAATAAAAATAAATAAATAATAATTGTATCCATCAGGATCCTGTTAAGTATATAGTACTAAGCAAGTGAATGATTTATGGTTGGAGTACTGTGCTTCATATGTAGTAGGACATTAGTGTGCAATGGCTTCCCTACACAATCTCAAGGAGAAATTCCCTCATCATCAGTAGCTCACAGAAAAAGAAGCCGAAAGGCATAACACTCAACACTTTTCTCCACAGGAAATCATTGTCGGTCCGATTTCTATTGGTGTGCCCCGGCAATGATTTACTTTCTAGAAAGACTTCTCTCTTCTTTGAGTATGTGTGACTATGGAGGTGGTTGGGGTTGTGGGGGGCTTGCTCCTCTGCAAAAAACAAGAAAAAGAGAGGTTTTGATCCTTTTGGTTTTCAGGATTTTCTTCATTCTGTTGAAGTCTTGACTTTCAGGAAGTCAGCATTTCACAGTGGAACTGTGTGCAATATTACACAATTCCTAAAAAGTCATAATGTATAAAGTTGTATTTAGATGTATCATATGCATTTTCATGTGTGTGTGAGCAGTACTAAGACCATTATATCCTTGCTGCATTATTATAAGAAACTTGTTTAAATTTAACTGTAAAATATTACTAGGAATGTGTATAAAAATGAACTGTAAAATTACTTTAATTAGTAAGCAACCATTAATTTTAACTACCAAGGTATTTTACTGTCAGACATCCAGATATGTCAATCAGTAATACCTCTAGTATAAGGACTGAATTTATATCAGTATCCATAAATTATTAAAATTACTGTGCTCCAGGTTCAGAAACAAAAATAACACAGAAGTCCAATTGTAATAGTAGCAATACGGTATTCCATGAGCTGTGTAAACATACCTCTTACCTCATTACACCCTGGGGGGGGTTTAACTAGCATAGCTCAATAACCCCCTGCTAATTCCTTTTTTCTTAAATGTTGAGAATGGGGAAAGGGGGGTGTAAAATACTTCTACTACACCTTTTTTGTACTTTCCATGAAGAACAAAGTGATGAAGCACTTCAGACATTAGCAGCTAATACTGTCATAGATGAAAGACTTGGAATTAACACTTACTCTGTTACTATTCTAGTAACTGCAGGTAATAATGTTATTTATCAAACTGTACGTAACACAGTTATAGGCTTTGTTAGTAAGGTTTCAGTTTTGGTAGAGTCCATGATTAAAAACAAAGACATATTTTTACCTTTTTTTTTTTTTTTTTTCAAATACAGTTGAATAAATTCCATAGTATTTGTTTATACTATCTTAAATAACTATGTACACTATTTACATCAGCCTGACACTATAACGGAGCTCAATATATATAATTACTTTATAGGTGTAACAATCCAGTTATCAGAGTGTATCTGTTCAGTTATTGTAATGTGTCAATCAATGATAAGACTTTTTCCCATGGATTGTTAATAAATGGCTTAGGATGAATCCTTAATTTTTTAATTTTAATTTCCAACAATGCTGTGGTCTTCAGTAGGCTGTAGAAGTCTTCCAAAGTCGGTATTGTGTTTGTATTCCATCTTCTTGTTATACACTTCCTTGAGATTACAAGTATTGTCCATACTAGATATATATTTGACTCATTCAAATGAGGACCTTCATACATATTTAATAATACTAGAGCTTTAGATAAGTTAAACGATTCATTAAATAAAGCTTGTAAAAAGTTTTTAATGGCATTCCAAAATGGCTTAATTTTAACACAGTTGAAAAAAATGTGATTCAAATCTGCATTGTGTATTTGCTCACACCTCCAACATATTCCCTTTGTGGAAGAATTAATTTTAGTAATTCTATCTGGAGTTAAAAATGCTCTGTGCAAGCATTTCCAATTAAAAACTTTCCAATATTGTGTAAAAGATGTATGTTTTATTGATAATAAAATATTTGATTTAATTTCTTCAGTTAGCTGCAATGAGTGCCCTTTTGTTATATAATTCCAATATGAGGATTTGGGTGTTGTTTTATAATTTATCACTATCTTGTAAAGTTTTGAAATACTATTTCCCATGTCATGATCATTATATATAATTTCATATAGGTATTGCGTAAGTTTAGGTATTTCTTAAAATGAAGAATTACTAATTATTCTGCTTAATCGTGCAAATACATCAGAATGCATTGCATTGTTAGTCAATCTTGTTGTGGAATTTTGTATGTTGTTTCTATTGTTTGCATATCCAGAACTTTTAGTTCTTTGATACATTGAAACCAAACATTTTTTTTTTACCTTCACTTAACAAAAGCACATAAACTTTATCTGTATTACCTGGATGCAGAACGAAGGTTATAATTTCTGAGGTTATATTATTACCATGTTACTAAGAGAAGTACGGCCAAGCAGTACTCCTCATTAGACCGATACCTTGTTACTAAGAGATGTACAGCCCAGCAGTACTCCTCATTAGACTGATACCTTGTTACTAAGAGAAGTACAGCCCAGCAGTACTCCTCATTAGACTGATACCTTGTTACTAAGAGACGTACAGCCCAGCAGTACTCCTCATTAGACTGATACCTTGTTACTAAGAGAAGTACAGCCCAGCAGTACTCCTCATTATAGAGATACTTTGTTAGTAAGAGAAGTACAGCCCAGCAGTACTCCTCATTACACTGATACCTTGTTACTAAGAGAAGCACAGCCCAGCAGTACTCCTCATTAGACGGATACTTTGTTAGTAAGAGAAGTACAGCTCAGCAGTACTCCTCATTAGACTGATACCTTGTTACTAAGAGAAGTACAGCCCGGCAGTACTTCTTATTAGACTGAATGACTTATTGTTCTTTATTTTCCACATACAAGGGAATCTAGTTACACTGATAAATGTAAACAGAACTAGACAGTCAGAAAAATACTTCTGATAAATATGCATTGTGCAAATATTCCCTCTTGTAAAACATTGTTGTTTATACCTAAAAAGTATACATGATGTTCTTTGACATTATAATTACTACTTCTCAGATAGTGCTTGGTTACCCTCAGAACAGTCAGTATGAATATAGAAAGGATTACACTCATATGTTTCTCCCACTGATTCATTACTGTTTATAATGTAACACAGTTTTAATAATTGTTTGCATGTATTGTTATGGATTTATCTTTCCCTATTTTCATTAACTGTGCCAATGTTTACATACATGTCAGATGTGTGAAACATCCGCAGAAAAACAGATAGTTAGGTACAACAGCTGGACGTGACCTGTGTTTGGAAAAGTGGTTGACCAGTTAGTGTAGAATCATTGGTTGTATTTGGGGAGAGCTGATCGAGACTTCTTTTTAGAATCATAAAATGTCTAATTGATCTCAAATAGGAAAGCCATTATAGATTATCAAAATTTGGACTTAAGATGTTCATACTTTTAACAAAAAGTAAGTACATGAAGCTTAAAGTACAATACACTAGGAATGTCATCACGCCAGCACACCTTGGATTAATGGGGTCCTAGTCTATCACAAATGAAAAGGTCTTAAATGAGGGGTGACAGTATATCTCAGTGGTTGCGCCAATTTATATTTAAATAACTGTAATGGTATTGTAGAATTTATAATCATCAAAATGGAATTGTTTCATCAAGCTATCATGGTATGTGTTTCTTTAGAATCCATCCTTTAAGTAAATCCATCCAACCATCCATCCATCCATCTACAACCCCCTTTTCCCAATTTTTGCACATGGGGTCGAGGTGTCACTTCAGCTGTGACAATCATATACAGCCAAGGTTCACACTGCCAGATGGCTATTCCTGTTTGGCATGTAAATAAGATTATGAAAGTCTTTGTTGGAGGTTCATAATTTGGAAATAAGTAATGGTACAGTAATGTTAGTTAAGATGCCGCGGCGGTAGCATTGTTACCTCACAGCAAGAGGTTTTCCCGTTCGATTCTCGGCTTGGCTTGAGAGTGCCTTCTGTGTGGAGTCTGCATGTCCTCCCCATGGTTGGGTAGCATTCGAAAGACATGCGTGCATAAATGGGCGTGCCTTCGTTGAAGGTTGGGTGTCGAGCTGGCACCTCGGTGTTTCGTAAAAAATCTACTGCCAATCATTAGCGGACCGGAGTTCCGCTGTGGCTACTCCTTACCGGGAGAAAGCTGAAAGACAAACAACAACAACAGTAATGTTAGTTAAGATTAATTATCCCAATGTAGGCTGGTTGAAATATTTATCTGATAATATGTAGGCTTCTACATTTCAAAACATTATCAAAACACTACTGTAGTGAAGTGATATTGCTATACAAGTAATGTACCCCACCTCATCAGGGCTAACATGGCAGTAGTTTGAATTAGATTATAGGCTCTGTGTATAATTTTATCAGATCATTATGAAGTTGTGATAAAATTATAATTTGAGATGTATAACTTATAACATCTATTGTGATACTGGACTACAATAAAGGCAGTCAGATTTCACTATGGTACATCAAATCCAACACCCTAAACTCAACTATATACCCCAGCTAAACTGGCACATCCAATGCATAACCTGAAACACAACTACATACTCCAGGTAAATGAAGCTACTTGGTTGAGTACTTGAATGTTCAAAATGTAAATTCTTAGATCTACAAACGTTTCATTTAAGTCCTCCAATGAAAAAGTAAATTGGGTGTATTTCAGTAGCAGAACAAGCTATCTGCACCCCCATGTGCAGGAGGGGCAAACAAGCCCTCACACACCTTTTTAGTTTATTATTCTTGGAAACGTATCTACTCCTTGGAAAACTCACTGTGGACAGAACTCATTGAACTGTGGAGTTTATTATCGGTTTTCTACCCTTTCCCAATGTTGTGTACCCTGCAGTTTGTTTATAATTAAGGAGATGTCACAACCCCCCAACACACAGGACAGACATTTTTTTTTGGAAAAATAAGGTAAATGACTCATTGAGAGATTGCTCCAAGTTGGAGAAAGACTGAGACCCTTAAAACATATGTGGAAGTGTGTTCTTCATTTTGGATACTGCACTCCTGATATGATTTAGAAGTAGCAGATTTTAAGAATGCACATATCAGTCTGTATGCTGTAAGTTAGTTATGTATTTGTATTTTTGTTGGTTATTTCTTGTTAAGATAATTTGGCTCATCAACTGACCCTTTTTAGCCATTACCCAGACTCATGAAATTGCATATACAGTGTAGTTATGATGAATACAAACAACGTTTTCAAATATTATAAAAAATATGACAAAAGCATCCATTGCACAAACATACTAGAGGAAAACTGATTTGATCATTCACTATTCAAGAGGGGGGAACCAGGCAAGTTACAAGGGCATACATTATTCTTTTTCATGGTTCTGGCTGGAACATCAAATTAAGTTTAGACTGTTCTAAAAACTTTCGTGGATCCTCTTCATATTTATATCAAAATAGATGGGCATTTTTGTTAACCTGGAAAGTTCCTATTAATTTGGCAAAAAAAACTGTTGTGAAAATATAGAACCAATAAGTTACTTCTAATGGAAAAAATATCACTGTCATTGACCTCTCTCTGGAGATATCTCCTCTATCTTTGACAACATCTCTTCCATCTACTTTAACTTTTCTCTAGATAGTTAAATAGGATATTGCCTTCTAGATTTAGCAACTATGACATTAATTAATCACCTCTGAGTTTAGAATATTGGGTTACTCTCAAGTAGACATCATGCACCAAGACCTCCTCAAGGAGTTTGAGTTGGTTGTTCATTGGCTGTTGCTACAATAATAGGGCATGGCTGAGAATCAAGAAATGGACTGCCGCATGACTGAAAGGTTGGACATGGAGGGTTGTTGTGATATCAAAGGAATTATGGGCATATTATTCTTCTGTGAGTTTGTTTCAGATATATCTGCAGGAAAAAAAGAACAGGATTGTTCTATTTCCAGGCAACACAAAGACATGTAAAGCAGTGGAAGTGGACAGAAAGCTACATGGGAGGTTCACCGGAGATAAATATAACGTGCTGCACATGGTCTATAACAATTTTGCTGTGAAGTACGTATCAGTTAGAGGGAATGAAATCAATGTCTATACAGCAAGAAAAGGCTCCAGGGATGTTGTTCATATCATCAGAAGTAGAATGAGAGGGCAGGAGCAGCAGGGAATAGAGTAGTGAGGTATGTCCCTAGTGGGATTGAACCCAGAAGCAAAGAGTTCCTGTCCTAAAAGTTTTGGTCAGGCCACACTTTTAGTTCTGTATTCAGTTTTAGACCTCATGCTGACAAAGGAACATTAGATATTAGTTGAAGGGAATCTGTGGAAAAGCCACCAGAGTTGTAGGTGAAATGGACTGGAAAGGCTATAACTAGAGTTTAGAGGCTTTATAACTCATTCACTAGAGACTAGGCAACATTGAGGACATGATATTGGCATACAACATCATGTTACAGAAATGAGAAGATGAGTTTGAGCAGGAAGGATGTGAAGAAGAATAGATATACAGACAAAAGATTGTAGGATACAATTGTTCTCTTTATCTGAAAAAAAGTTAATTACAGTTAAAAGGCAGACTAGATAGTCTTATCAGCTCATACTCCAATTATACAAATGTAAAATAATATAAAATAATGGCAGAATGTTTTTGTCTTCCCGGGTCTTAATAGGGCAAACTGTGTATCCAAACTTAAATGTACATGCAGAACAGCTTTAGTAATGCTGGATAATGATATAACTACTCATCTCATCTTCCTTAACTGTTACTTCAACTTTCTATAAAGGCATCATTCAGTGCGTTATCGTGAATTTGAATTTAAAGCCATACATTGCTAACTGGGTCACCCATTCGTTTAGCAGTAGGAACAATAGGTTTGTATTTTAGGCATTAAATCAGGAGAAAGTAATGCGAGCACTGGAGTAACACACAGGTGTGCTCCAGGGGGTCCACTTCTAAATCTCAATAGGTAAAAATCTTGAATTTCAAAAGACTGAGTCCAAAATCTCAAAATCTCAAAATCCTGAAAACTCAAAATACTGAACCTCATAATATCGAAAAAAATACAGGACACCAACACTTACTATATTCCAGCACAACTACATACAGAAACATATTACTCTTCTCCAACTATAAGCAAAGGGGGCAAGCACCCCTGATGTGGGGGGCTGTGTCCCCACACCCCCTACTACTTAAATATATAAACTCAGAGATCGCACTGTATGTGTTGGTGTCCTGTATTTTTTTCAATATTATGAGATTCAGTATTTTGAGTTTTCAGTATTTTGAGCTTTTGGACTTTGTCTTTTGAATTTTGAGATGTTGAACTTTCGAGATTTAGAAGTGGACCCATTCCAGGTTCCTTATTATTTGGATTCATAGCCAAAATGTATTCCTTAAGTTCTAGACTTGTAAAAACATTTGCAGATGGAGTAAAATGGAACTAACTTCCACTTCTCAAACAGATACAGATAACTGTCATTTTTTTGAAAGTTTATCCAGTTATTGTCATCAGGATAGTTTACATGTTAATAAGAAAAAATGCTGGATTACTAGTTATAACACAAGCAATAAACAGTTAAATCTAATACACTTTTAGAGACCAACACACTGTATGTTGCTAATTACAATATTGATGTTTATGTATCTCATATAACTATTAAAACTTATGAGGTAATATGACTAATCCTTAGGGATGTTACCTATAGGATTTTTATTTCATTTTATTTTATCTGTGCTTCCTCACACAGGTAATACACTGATCCCAAAGGGGTGATTTAAGTCACTACCTAGATGCTAAAACACGTAGTAAATGGTTAACTAGTTATGTGTCAATGCATAAAACAGATTTACACAAAACAATATGAAGACAAACAAAACAACTAAGGCAGATACAAATTAATTAGGTAAAAGCTGACAATTGGTTAATTAGGTGGTGACCTCATGATGATATGTTTTGAGGAGGAGATGAAAATGCAGTATCTGACTCCTAAATACATACCGTGCTTTTTTACTATTAGGATTTGTCTAAATTGTACTATGAATTTGTTGTAGCTGATTAAGTTCTCAGGTGCAGCTATTCCCATAACTCGGACCATAAAATAGAGACACGATGATTAATGTAATGCAGCTTGCTTTCTCATTATTAATGGCCATTATTAAGGAGGGCTCAAGGATGGTATGCATTTTTAGAACTTACTGAGAGCCTTGCTGCCACAAATGGAAGGTACCAGCTTTAGAAAAGTAGTCGCTGAACTGCCTTCCATGCTTGTTTTGACAGATTTTAAGTGGAGTCTGCATGTCTGCCCTGTGTTTATGTAGGTATACTCTGGGTGGTCCAGTTTTCCTCCACATTCCAAAAACATGCAGTAAGGAGGATTGGGGACCATAAAATGACCTTAGGAGGAGTGTGTGCATGTGTGACACAGAGGAAAGACCTGGCAACCTATGTTAACTTCACCCTTTCCCTTGAATACTCAATGGATAATGGTGGTTATTGCTCAGGTCACTCTAGGAGTCGGATACAACTCATAAGAGAGCAAGTGAATGACCTTTAAATGAGGTCCATGTTACACCACATACCATTAAGCTTTGATCAAAAATATCTAATGATGTCTTCTCAGGGGATTTTGTGAAATTAATATGCAAATTCTGTTAAAAGTAGCTTGGAAAATACTGAATTCTGTAATAGATTTAAAGAGAGCAACATGAAGATATCAGACAAGAGGGGGGATGCTGTGTGAACTGCATTACATTGCCTGGGAGTGAGGTAGAGTGCGGCAGCATTGCATTGCCTGGGAGTGAGGTAGAGTTTGGCAGCATTGCCTGGGAGTGAGGTGGAGTGCTGCAGCATTGCATTACCTGGGAGTGAGGTAGAGTGCTGCAACACTGCATTGCCTGGGAGTAAGGTGGAGTGCTGCAGCATTACATTGCCTGGGAGTGAGGTAGAGTGCTGCAGCATTGCATTGCCTGGGAGTGAGGTAGAGTGCAGCAGCATTGCATTGCCTGGGAGTGAGGTAGAGTTCGGCAGCACTGCATTGCCTGGGAGTGAAGTGGAGTGCTGCAGCATTGCATTGCCTGGGAGTGAGGTAAGGTGCTGCAGCATTGCATTGCCTGGGAGTGAGCTAGAGTGCTGCAGCATTGAATGCCTGGGAGTGAGGTGGAGTGCTGCAGCATTGCATTGCCTGGGAGTGAGGTAGAGTGCTGCAGCATTGCATTACCTGGGAGTGAGGTAGAGTGCTGCAACATTGCATTGCCTGGGAGTAAGGTGGGATGTTGCAGCATTACATTGCCTGGGAGTGAGGTAGAGTGCTGCAACATTGCATTGCCTGGGGGTGAGGTAGAGTGCTGCAGCACTGCATTGCCTGGGAGGGAGGTAGAGTGCTGCAGCATTGCACTGCATGGGAGGGAGGTAGAGTGCTGCAGCATTGCATTGCCTAGGAGTGAGGTGGAGTGCTGCAGCACTGCACTCCCTGGGAGTGAGGTAGAGTGCTGCAACATTGCATTGCCTGGGAGTGAGGTAGAGTGCTGCAACATTGCATTGCCTGGGAGTAAGGTAGAGTGCTACAGCACTGCATTGCCTGGGAGGGAGGTAGAGTGCTGCAGCATTGCACTGCCTGCATTTTTATTTATTTAATTATTTATTTGACATTTGTTTTGGGGGGAGTGTTGCATGCACTGCACTGCCTAGGGGAGAGGGGGAGTGTTGCATGATTGGAGGTGATGGAGAATTCTATATGCATCACATTACTTTGCCAAAGAGTGAGGGGAGGGCATGCTGCATGCACTGCATTTCCTGAGGGTTAGGAGTGTTGCATGCATTGCATTTTCCTGGGGTAAGGGGAGTTCTACATGCATTGTATTGCCTGGGAGTTAGAGGGGGTACTGCCTGTACTGCATTGTTTGAGGGGGGGAGTGGTGTGCTGCATTACATTACAATTATAATTATTATTATTATTATTACATTTAAATGATGTAAGAAATCAAATAATTGGAATACTTATATGTTGAAGTATTAACAATAAAAGCTATGAAAATGGTATAATTGTCAAAACCAGTACAGGAAAATAAAAAAAAAAACAACATGAAAATTAATTTGCAATAGACTTGCCGTAAATACAGACAGAGGTTCCTTTCTAACCATTTTGTAAATTATAATTACAATAAATGGTTGAACACAAGGGCATGGTAAGTTAGGGATACCACCTTTTGACCACATCCTGAACCACAACACCCACATTTTCTCTATAGAATCCACACCCCATTATTTAAAGGAAAGAAGCTATTTCATCACATTCACACATATAGAACTATATCACAGCCCTCGTGTTACAATACTGCATTAACTATTAACACTATGCAACTGGTTCCAAATCTGGTAATGCACTGGAGCCAGGAGAGAATACAATGCTGTGGCAAAGAACATGTGCTGTAGCGCTTTCTGCTTGGCTGTGACAAATGACTTACTGTATATTGGATGAGGCTACAAAGGTTGTAAAGACAAGGCAGGTGCAGTGTTTATGACACTGGCAAACAGCTGCTATGTTAACATAGTATCTTCCTGCTTGTGACAATCTTATACTTTTTTATGTGAATCATAAGGTGCTCAGAAAGCAGAATCTAAATGGCTGAAAGCAATACAATGTATGTATATATGTGTGTGTGTGTTATGGACAAACATATATACATGTACATATACATTTACATACACACACACACACACACACATATATATATATATATATATATATATATATATATATATATACATATATAATTGGTATAATGAATTTCATTAACAGACCCAAATGATGATGCCCAAAATGTCATTGACAAAATGTTGCCAACATGAACATTGATACACTAGTGTGCAGGCACTGAGCAATAACCTTGGCATATGCAAAAAAACAAAGGGTAAAAAATTAGAATAAAACATTGTTTTTTGCAAAGGGCACACACCCCTGCACCCCCACACCCCCTGCTAATTATATATACCAGCTCTGTGATAGTACTTCAGTGGGGACAAGCCCCCCACACCCTCCACACACCTGCTAATTATATATGCTAACTCTAATATTGCACAATGTTGGGGAAAAGGCACTTTTCCCAGCCTTGAGTACTGTGCGATCTTGCACACCTGTCAACCATCTGTGTACACAACCAGATTTTGCCAGCTAAACAGATGTAGACCAAACATGGATTCAGCTAAATTCCGCTCTCATATTTGTGTGTATATATATATATATATATATATATATATATATATACACACACACACACACATACATATATATATATATATATATATATATATATATATATGTGTGTGTATAGATATGTGTGTGTGTGTGTGTGTGTGTGTGTGTGTTTGTATGAGTGTCTATTTATGTATGTATTTAATAAATACCAAGCGGAGAATCTTCTTCTCTCTCTTTTCGTTTTTTTCCCAGTGAGGGGTTGCCACAGCAGAACAACAGTTTGCAGAGCAATTGGCAGTGGAATTTTGCACTGTCAAGCTGCCTGCCTGGCACCTAACCTCAGAAGGCACACACATGCACACACTCACACCTAGGGCCAATTTAGTGTGTTCAATCCACCTACAGCATGTCTTTGGGATGTAGAAGGAAATCGGAGCACCCAGAGGAAACCCACTCAACTGCAGGGAGGACATGCAGACTCCTCACAGAAGGCACCCCAGCTGAGAATTGAACCAGAGTACCTCTTGCTGTGAGGTCGCAATGCTAACCGCTGCACCACCGTGGCCACCCTACAAACACCAAGCAGAGAATAAAGAGCCATATTGTGACATGATTATTAAAATGTCTTGCCATACCAGAGAGTAAGATGGATGCAGATTATGAAAAAACTTTGCTTTCAAATTACTTAGGGATTCCCCTTCTAATTTTTTTGTTAAGCTAAAACAGTTACACCAGTTCCATGGTATACAGGACTATAACCCTGACTGCACCTCACTCACCCAAGTTTGATCATTGATCTGGTCATTGGAATGGCCTACCAGGAACCAGTATGATGCCGGAATGTTCATGCTGTGTACAGAACATTGGCAGTTTACTGCTGCACTAGCTCCACCTGTTGGAGGGGGGACTACAGCTTGCCTCATGCCAGCACATTGCTCTACCAAGAAGGGGCCTACTACACTGTAGTCAGGCCATGTAAAAGGAAGTGTACATGCATGCTCACCCAATTTTAGGCTTCTGCTATGATAAGAAAACAAGCAGCTTTGGAAGAGACTGGAGAGGAGCAAAAATACCCAGTTTCTGGTAGCCTTTCACAATTTGAAGGGCTATTAGAAGGCAAATCCTAACAGAAAAATGGGATTTCCCCACAGGGTAGTTAGTTTGGAGTGCTGTATTTGATGCAAGACAGGAATAAAAGGATCAGGTGGTTATAAGGTGATAGGACTGATGGTTGGCTGGCAGAAAAAAAGAGGAACAAAAATTACAAAAACCTTAAATGGTTACAATTAGAAAATGGGATATTAGCAGAACGGCTGTTTCACTGTACCCTTAACAGCAATACACTCATTACTGCTGTGGCACACACACTCTTAGCATAACATGAAGCACAGTCACACAGACTGCATATACAACAATGTTTTTTTCTGAATTGTTCTTTTCCCTGTTTACCAGTGATCGGCTGCATTTGTAAATGTGGTGCTCAAGATAAGGCCATCATCCACACTGCCATCAGGATTTTGCACTTGTCATAGATCCCTTTTATTTTATTTATTTATTTTATCCCTTTATTTTATATTTGCTAACCAGGATGGTCCGACTGGACGAGGTCCATTTACAGCGGAGGCCCAGAGAGAAAAGCTCCACTTAATTAATACAACAGACAATGACAATAATACATAATTTAAAGTAAAGACTTTGTTATTGAGCAGTATTTTGTGCATAATAGTACAGTATGCAAAGAATGATCATATCAGCAATATATACAAGTGAAAATTAAAATATACAGACAGAGATCACAACAACATTTCCAAATGTCAAGGCCTTTTACTCTGTGGCAGCCTGGATGAGTAGACCTCTAATGATTGCACCCTGAGGAGGCATCCACACATAGGCATGTGTGCCTTTCCTAGCTGTAGTATGTGTGCAGAATGTTTGGCACGTCTCCCTGTCCTAGCTGTAGTATGTGTGCACAATATTTGGCACATCTGCCTGCCTTAGCTGTAGTACGTGTGCGTAATGCTTAGCATGTGTGCCTGTCCTAGCTGTAGTATGCGTGCAGAATGCTGGGCATGTGTATGTGTCCTATCCGTAGTATGTATGCACAATGCTTGGCATGTGTGCCTGTCCTAGCTGTAGTATGTATGTACAGTGCTTGGCACGAGTGCCTGCCCTAGCTGTAGTATGTGTGAAGAATGCTTGGCATGTGTATCTGTCCTAGCCATAGTATGTATGCACAATGCTTGGTACATGTACTTCTCCTAGCCATAGTATGTGTGCACAGTGTTTGGCATGTGTGCCTGTCCTCTCTGTAGAATGTGTCAACAATGCAGTGTGTGTGCACAATACTTGGCATGTGTGCCTGTCCTTGCTGTACTATGTGTGCACAATGTTTGGCATGTGTTCCTATCCTAGCCGTAGTATGTGTGCACAATGCTTGGCAAGTGTACCTGTCCTAGCTGTAGTATGTGTGCACAATGTTTGGCACGTCTCCCTGTCCTAACTGTAGTAAATGTGCACAATGCCTGGTATGTGTGCCTGTCCTAGCCATAGTACGTGTGCACAATGCTGGGTACATGTACCTGTCCTAGCCATAGTAAGTGTTCACAATGCAAGTGTGCCTGTTCTCGATGTAGTATGTGTGTACAATGCTTGGCAAGTGTGTCTGTCTTAGCTGTAGTATGTGTGCACAATGTTTGGCATGTCTGCCAGTCCTAGCTGTAGTATGTGTGCACAAAGCTTGGCATGTGTGCCTGTCCAAGCTGTAATATGTGTGCACAATGTTTGGCACGTCTGCCTATTCTAGCTGTGGTATGTGTGCACAATGCTTGCCATAGGTTCATAGGAGGTTACTAGGCTAGTGGCCCTACAGCCCTTACAACCCAAGCCATGTTAAACCTGAGTTTTCTTGATTGCCCTTGGTTAGCTGGACATAATTCGCAGAAGGAGTCTATAATTAACAACCAACTACCCCTGTCAGTGAGGGACATGGGTGCCACCCCCGGGGTGAATTTGCAGTCTCCCATCCATTTGTCTAGGTTGTGCTTGAATAGGGGCAGTGAGGGGCTCTGGTTCACATGAATTGGAAGTTTATTCCAGAATAGTGGCAATTCCTGGAAGATATGTTCTGTTAATGTCACAGGCTAAATTAAAATCCCTAGAGTGAGTGACTCTTGTACCATTTCACCTGCGGATATGCACCATATCCATCATGGCAGGGTCAGAGACTGCCCTGTAGGTCAGGTATAAGTTGCCTCTCAGCAGCCTATATGATACAGAGTACAGTGACAAGGCTTTCAGTCTATCCACTTAAATCATGGCTTGTATGCCCTATATTTTCTTTGTGAGAAACCTCTGTGGTCTCTCCAGTGGCTACAGGCATCTGATGAGGTATATGCATAAGGGAGTATTGTACTCTATTAATGGTCTGGTGTGCCTGTTCTAGCCGTAGTGTGTGTGCACAATGCTTAACACGTGTGCCTGTCTTAGCTGTAGTGTGTGTGCACTATACTTGGCATGTGTGCCTGTCCTAGCCATAGTATGTGTGCACAATATTTGGCACGTGTGCCTGTCTTAGCCATAGTATGTGTGCACAATGCGTGGCACATGTGCCTGTCCTAGCTGTAGTGCGTGTGTGCACAAAGCTTAACACATGTGCCTGTCCTAGCTCCAGTATGTGTGCACAATGGTTAACATGTGTGCCTGTCCTAGCTGCACTGTGTGTGCACACTGCTTAACACTTGTGCCTGTCCTGCAGTGTGTGTGCACAATGCTTAACAAGTGTGCCTGTCCTAGCTGTAGTGTGTGTGTGTACAATGCTTGGCAAGTGTGCCTGTCCTAGCTGTACTATGTGTGCACAATGCTGGCATGCAGGTGCTCATCTTTGGCCCTTCAAGTTTCCTTGCTGTTGCACACAGCCTCTGCTGAGTGTCCTTATCACAGTACACTAAGCTCCCTCCCCTCCCTCAGTCCCCAATGATTGATGAGCTGGTGATTGTTATTCATTTCTCACAGTCTCTTCCCACTTTCCATGCCCAATGCTCTCATCAATCACTGCTTGTCTGGGTCAAAGAAGAACTTTGTTCCTATTCTTCATGGAACTAGCACCATTGTACTGCAGTATTCAGTGATGGCCACAATGCCTACATGTGGAGGTATGAGGTATAGGAGACCCTCAAGGTGAGACAAGTGCACAGTAGCAAACTGAGTACCACCATGGTACAAGTAAGGTGTGCTCACATGGAGCCAGACACTGCCTTATATATGTTATTATAAAACTAAGCCATACTGCAGTATGAATGCAACAGCAAGGGGTAAAGCATTTCAATCAAAGTTGCTGTAGGATGCTGAGGAATTCTGATAATTACTTGAAATGGATATCGATAAATTTAATTTCTTTGAATGAATGAATGAATGAATCTGAATGAAATTGTATTCTGTAGATGGGACCTTTAAACTTACTCATAATTATTGGGGATTACAGTGGGTTTTCTCCTTCATGAGAAGATGGGAAAAGCTTTGCAAACATGTTAAACATCTTGGTTTTGCACTAAACAAAGAATGAAGCTTTGACTCAGATGACCTGTAGTGCTTGTTTAGTGGTACAAGCACTGGAAGGGCAGGGTGAAGAAGAACAGGAGTGAGCAGCCTATATCAGCTCACCATCCTGGGGTGAGGAACAGGGCCTGGTTCTTTGCTAGTCTGACATCTACAGGAATGTAGGCTCATGGTTGCAGCTAAATCAGCCTTGAAGGCTCTGTTCTGTATTCAGCTCTATTTCATATTGGTAGGGGGCTGATGTTTGTGTGCGTGTGTGTGTGTGTGGGGGGGGTAGTAGCACACAAATATTCTATAAGAGAAGAAACTGCAGAAGGCAAAAATCTCCAGTATGGAGTGTCTTTGAGAGCAGGAGACTCTGCACTGTCATGGAAGGCTCTTCTAACCCTCGACTCTCACCATATGAAAGAATGCAGGGGATATAGGGCTCCTGTCCTAGGCAAGAAACAGATGGGCTCATAGGGCTCCTGTCCTGGGGAAGAAATGAATGGGCTATAGGGCTCCTGCCCCAAGCAAGTTACAAATGCTTTCATAGGGCTCCTGTCGTGATCAAGAAATGAATGGGCTCATAGGGCTCCTGTCTGGGTAAGAAACAAATCGGCTCATAGGGCTCCTACCCTGGGTAATAAACAAATGGGCTCATAGGGCTTCTGTTCTGGGCAAGAAACAAATGGGCTCACAGGCCTCCTGCCCTGGGCAAGAAATGAAAAGTCTGATAGGGCTCCTGCTCTGGGGAAGAAATTAATGTATTCATAGAGCTCCTACCTCTGGGCAAGAAATGAATGGGCTCATAGTTCTTCTGCCCTGGGTAAGAAATGAATGGGCTCATACTGCTTCTGCCCTGGGTAAGAAATGAATGGGCTCATAGGGCTTCTGCCCTGGGTAAGAAATGAATGGGCTCATAGTGCTTCTGCCCTGGGTAAGAAATGAATGGGCTCATAGTGCTTCTGCCCTGGGTAAGAAATGAATGGGCTCATAGTGCTTCTGCCCTGGGTAAGAAATGAATGGGCTCATAGTGCTTCTGCCCTGGGTAAGAAATGAATGGGCTGATAGGGCTTCCGCCCTGGGTAAGAAATGAGTGGGCTCATAGGGCTTCCGCCCTGGGTAAGAAATGAATGGGCTCATAGGGCTTCTGCCCTGGGTAAGAAATGAACGAGCTCATAGTGCTTCTGCCCTGGGTAAGAAATGAACGAGCTCATAGTGCTTCTGCCCTGGGTAAGAAATGAACGAGCTCATAGTGCTTCTGCCCTGGGTAAGAAATGAATGGGCTCATAGTGCTTCTGCCCTGGGTAAGAAATGAATGGGCTCATAGTGCTTCTGCCCTGGGTAAGAAATGAATGGGCTCATAGTGCTTCTGCCCTGGGTAAGAAATGAATGGGCTCATAGTGCTTCTGCCCTGGGTAAGAAATGAGTGGGCTCATAGGTCTTCCGCCCTGGGTAAGAAATGAGTGGGCTCATAGGGCTTCTGCCCTGGGTAAGAAATGAATGGGCTCATAGGGCTTCTGCCCTGGGTAAGAAATGAATGAGCTCATAGTGCTTCTGCCCTGGGTAAGAAATGAACGAGCTCATAGTGCTTCTGCCCTGGATAAGAAATGAATGAGCTCATAGTGCTTCTGCCCTGGGTAAGAAATGAATGGGCTCATAGTGCTTCTGCCCTGGGTAAGAAATGAATGGGCTCATAGTGCTTCTGCCCTCGGTAAGAAATGCATGGGCTCATAGGGCTTCCACCCTGGGTAAGAAATGAATGGGCTCATAGGGCTTCCGCCCTGGGTAAGAAATGAATGGGCTCATAGGGCTTCTTCCCTGGGTAAGAAATGAATGGGCTCATCGGGCTTCTGCCCTGGGTAAGAAATGAATGGGCTCATAGTGCTTCTGCCCTGGGTAAGAAATGAATGAGCTCATAGGGCTTCTGCCCTGGGTAAGAAATGAATGAGCTCATAGTGCTTCTGCCCTGGGTAAGAAATGAACGAGCTCATAGTGCTTCTGCCCTGGGTAAAAAGTGAATGGGCTCATAGTGCTTCTGCCCTGGGTAAGAAATGAATGAGCTCATAGTGCTTCTGCCCTGGGTAAGAAATGAATGGGCTCATAGTGCTTCTGCCCTTGGTAAGAAATGAATGGGCTCATAGTGCTTCTGCCCTGGGTTAGAAATGAATGAGCTCATAGGGCTTCCGCCCTGGGTAAGAAATGAATGGGCTCATAGTGCTTCTGCCCTGGGTAAGAAATGAATGGGCTCATAGTGCTTCTGCCCTGGGTAAGAAATGAATGAGCTCATAGTGCTTCTGCCCTGGGTAAGAAATGAATGGGCTCATAGTGCTTCTGCCCTGGGTAAGAAATGAATGAGCTCATAGGGCTTCTGACCTGGGTAAGAAATGAATGGGCTCATAGTGCTTCCGCCCTGGGTAAGAAATGAATGAGGTCATAGGGCGTCTGCCCTGGGTAAGAAATGAATGAGCTCATAGTGCTTCTGCCCTGGGTAAGAAATGAATGGGCTCATAGGGCTTCTGCCCTGGGTAAGAAATGAATGGGCGCATAGGGCTTCTGCCCTGGGTAAGAAATGAATGAGCTCATAGAGCTTCTGCCCTGGGTAAGAAATGAATGGGCCTGGGTAAGAAATGAATGGGCTCATAGTGCTTCTGCCCTGGGTAAGAAATGAATGAGCTCATAGGGCTTCTGCCCTGGGTAAGAAATGAATGGGCTCATAGGGCTTCTGCCCTGGGTAAGAAATGAATGGGCTCATAGTGCTTCTGCCCTGGGTAAGAAATGAATGGGCTCATAGTGCTTCTGCCCTGGGTAAGACATGAATGGGCTCATAGTGCTTCTGCCCTGGGTAAAAAATGAATGAGGTCATAGGGCATCTGCCCTGGGTAAGAAATGAATGAGCTCATAGTGCTTCTGCCCTGGGTAAGAAATGAATGAGCTCATAGGGCTTCTGCCCTGGGTAAGAAATGAACGAGCTCATAGTGCTTCTGCCCTGGGTAAGAAATGAATGAGCTCATAGGGCTTCTGCCCTGGGTAAGAAATGAATGGGCTCATAGGGCTTCTGCCCTGGGTAAGAAATGAATGGGCTCATAGGGCTTCTGCCCTTGGGAAGAAATAAATGTGCTCTTAGGGCTCCTGCTCTTGGCAACAAAAGAATGGGCTGATGTGTCTCCTGCCCTGGACAAGAAATGGATGGGATATAGGGTTGTCACCTTGGCAGGGAATAAATGGACCTGAGTTTTGTCCTTCAGAGAAGAACAAATCAGTTGATTGGGTAGTGCAGGAGATAACCTACACTGAAGGTATTAATGAAAAAAATGATTTTAATGAATGATGTTTTAATCAGGTTCCTTTCAGGTGACACCATCTGTTCAAACCCACTACAGGTAAAATGCACTGGGAATAGTATCATACCACTCATCCTGTATACATTGAAAAAGAGATAAAGGCCTTAAAAATAAGTACATCCAGCCAAAACATCTGGAAATGTAATAAACATGAAATATGTAACACACAATCATCAGAGAGATCATTTAAATCTATACTTTAATTAACCGTATAGCAAAATTCTACTATGTATAACAAAAGTCTACTACACAAGGTAATTCATTTTTACTTCTGAAAAAGGGAGATGTAAATTTGTGTCCTCTTTCTTTAAATTATTGTACCAGTATGTTGGTTATGTAGTCTGGCTTTCTGTGTACTAGACAGCTTCAAAAATTACTTGTGATGAGAGGAATTTTGAAAATTATATAAAGGGATAAATCAGGCTTGAAAATAGGAATTCTCCTCTAAAATAGGGACAGTTGACAGATCTATTGTTTAAAATCCTGAAACTAGAAGTTGTATATTGTAAGCCAAATCTAAATTGTGTGTCTATTCAAAACTGAACCTGATCAGAACTGTATGTCACGTGCATTTTGAAGTATTTAAGCAAAGAGATTAGTTTCATTACACTAATGCTTTATTTACTATTTTTTAAATTGCTAAATGCAAGTGACCAAAATTCCGAGCTCACTAAAATTCAAAATACCAGGGAAACCTTTAAAATAACTGGATTGGTTTATTTTGGGAAGTGGCAGTTCAGTCCCCTCACACTCACATGTGCAAGTGCCCTCCCTGCACCCCATGGTACTAACATTCTTACACCCCTCACACTCACATGTACAAGTACCCTTTCTGCACCCCGTGGTACTAACATTCTTACACGAAAGTCACAGATTCCAAATGGCAGTTCAATCCCCTCACACTCACATGTGCAAGTGCCCTCCCTGCACCCCGTGGTACTAACATTCTTACACCAAAATCACACATTCCAAGTGGTAGTTGAATCCCCTCACACTCACATGTGCAAGTGCCCTCCTTGCACCCCGTGGTACTAACATTCTTACACGAAAGTCTCAGATTCCAAATGGCAGTTCAATCCCCTCACACTCACATGTGCAAGTGCCCTCCCTGCACCCCATGGTACTAACATTCTTACACCAAAGTCACACATTCCTTTGAGAATGGAGATATAGGGGGTTCACATGTGAAGCCAGTTTCCTCATTGAAAGCAGTATAACCTGACACTGAGGGTATTAATACGCTAGGATTGTGGATGTGTGTAAAGTTGCTTGGCATCCCCCCAGACCTGATCTCTGCACTAGTGCTGATTGCTTCAGTACATGTTTATGTGCTTTCAAAAGGTATATCATTAGTACAAGTTCCAGTGTTTTGAGAAATTATTTTATGACTTTATGTAACTTCATATTCAGTAAGCAACAAGCTGGTATAGTGAAAGTATTTTTATTTATTTCTACAGACATTCTTCTAGATGGGTGCAAATTGCGGGTCTGAAAATACCATTAAGATGATCTGATTTGTTATTAAATGAAATGCGTGCTACAAAACTGAGGCCTTTGTAATGGATTTGTTTAGGATGGCTGTGTGGCTGGTGTCTAACAGTACTGGCACCAACAGGCAGCTCGGCACAGCATGGCTGGCATAGCAGGAGCATGCCGATATCACAAATGATGAGATCGCAGTCACAACGAGTGCATGTCATGTACGGTACAATGCTCAGTGCTATCCCTGCATAACCAGGCATAAACAGAGGTGCAAACAGGGTTCCTGCAGTATCACCCCAACTGCTGCATTTTAGTGCTATCCCTCCATAACCAGGCATAACTGGAGGTACAAACAGAGTTCTTGCAGCATCCCCCCAACTCCTACATTTTAGTGTTATCCCTGCATAGCCAGGGATTTCCTGCAGCATCCCCCAACTCCTGCATTTTGGTGTTATCCCTGAATAGCCAGGCATAACCAATGGTACAAACAGGGTTCTTGCAGTATCCCCTAGACTCCTACATTTAGTGCTATTCCAGCATAACCAGGCATAACTGGAGGTACAAACAGAGTTCCTGCAGCATCCCCCCCCAACTCCTGCATTTTAATGTTATCCCTGCATAGCCAGGCATTTCCTGAAGCATTCCCCAACTCCTGCATTTTAATGTTATCCCCGCATAGCCAGGCATAACCGAAGGTACAAACAGGGTTCCTGCAGCATCCCCCCAACTCCAGCATTTTAGTGCTATCCCAGCATAACCAGACATAACCAGAGGTACAAGCAGGGTTCCTACAGTTTCCCCCTGATTCTTGCTTTCTCATCAGTTATCAACATCAACAAACATTTCTCACAGCTGCAGTGCTTCCTACAGCAATGACACCTGTCCAGGACATTAGCCTATGTCTTACCTTTGGATGCCGATTTTTGCTTTGGATCCCTATCATTTCATTGAAGCTCCAGTTCGCCGAACTTTTATTCATCAAAATTAAAGCATCGAGTACCATTTCATCAAAGGATTACACATCAACATTTTTCCTGGGGGAGGGAGTTAGTTGGCCATTGTAACAAATTTTCTCTTTTCTCCAATACACTGTAGCCCAAACTCTCTCCCAAAATACAGAGTCGACACTAAAGCTATTTCAGTTTTCCAAATTCCAGAAAAATGAGAACAATTCCTAATGTTAATCTTTAAAATTACTTCACTTAGAGCATTGCATTTGTGTTGCAGCAGATATCAAAAGCAGCAAAATGAACTCAGTATTGCATATGAGAGTACTGTAGAAATTCTGTAGTACATACACTGGTGCTATGGTGAGTACATTAAGTACAGCAGTCACTGTGATGGCATATGCACTGTGTCATTTAATTTATACATGAATGCATTATATCCAGGATGTGTAATGCATGTTATTGGAAGACTGCATTATAGTGAACAAGAAACTGTGCATTTCCTTCTAGTGCAGCATATATGTTATATTATGTTATGTTCACGTGGTATCCCTGTGTCTTACAAGAAAATGCTTCTGTGTATAACATTACACACACAAATTATTATTACACATTACATTATTAACCTGGCCTGCAGCCAGTCCTCCTTCCTTGTCTTTAGCCTCCTGAAGGATATATATATGCTACCCCATCCCATCCCTCCACCTGTGGAGTCTTTTAACCTGGCTATCTGCTGATACTTAACTGCCGCCCACTAGGTGGCAGGCATACAACAGGCTTTGTGCCCTACTCTCTTTCTTTTTTCACAAAGTCCCTGCCCTTGAATCTCCTTTTCCTTCTGCTCCCTTCATACCTTTCTTCTACCTTCTATTTTCTCTAACTATTTCTATCTATTTCTAGGCTGTCCCTGTACCTCCTCTTGTCCCAACTATTATACTGTTTAGTGCTTTTAGTTCCACTCTTTCTTACTTGAATTACCCCTTTCTGCCCTTGCTGCCTGCTACCTGCCTGCTGCTTGCTGCTCTCTCCCTGTGTCCTGCTGCTCACTGGCCTGTCTCTCCTCTCTCTGTCTTCACCTCCTCCCCCCCTCTACCCCCCATCCCCACCTCCCTACCCCCACCCCCCACCCAGCCCAGGGACCCTACACCTCTCTACTACCAACTCCCATTCCCTTCCATCACCCAACCTCTCCTCAGCCATCACTGTTTCTACCTCTCCTTTTCTTTTTCTCACCCTCATCTCACTTTCTCCTTTTTCTACACTCCTTTTCATCCTTGCCTATCCATGTACCTAACTGTAATTTCTTCATCCCTAACATTCACTCTCCTTTCCTTTCTCTATCTTCTTCCTGCTTATCTCTTCTTTTTCTCTTCTCTTTTTCTCATCTGATTCTGTTCTCTCTAAATTTTGTCTCTCCTAGCTATTCTCACCACTTCTATTCTCTCACTTACCTCTACTCCATATTCAGTATCATTCACATGTCTCTTCTATTCAATCTTTACTATATCACTCCTACCTATTCCTCCCTATCCTTCAACCCTTTTACCACACCTTTTTTCAATAACCCTCACCTACATAAAAACCTCTTTTGAAAATATCACTACACCTAAAACAACCCTCACAAACCATATGTTACCTACCCTTACTTTTTCTAACACCAATACACATCAAAACTATCATGTATCTTCTCATTCCAGAACAACTCTCCTCCTATCACGAGATCATAACTAACAGGTCCATTACTAACCCGAATTTACATAACTCCTCCATTCAGATAACGTCATCATGTACTTCCTACTATCCCTTGCTAATCTAACAATATTAATCCTAAAAATAACAAAATCGCCTAATCCATTCACTACCAATAATAATACTTCAAGGATAACATCATCATGTACTAAAACGATAAACTCCATCCTCATAGCAAAAAAATTAATAATCAGTTTAATAAACTGTAAACAACACCTGCATTTGATATAGGTGGAGGCATTATTGTATCTATAAATCTAATCTCAAATTAGAAGCCTAAATACTATCCAAGAGACTCCCAAATATGCTTAATTATATATCAAGCTAAACATTAACAACAATAAGGAAGAAAGGTGGAGGTGTATGTACAATCTATAAATCTTCTCTCATTCCTCAAACCTCTTACCAAACAGACTCAATTATCTAAAAAGCTAAATGTTAACACCTCAGCTAAAACTATAAGACTGTTCATTACCACCCCCTTTGTCCTTATCCACTCCCCTAGAAACCATAATTAATAAACACAGAAACCAGAATCTCACTTTCTAACCAACTACCTCAGAAAACCATACCTTGCTAAGAACCTCTCATTTAAGCTCACAAGAACTGTTCATCCCATTAAACCCCACATATGAATCTTATGCATTTCTCTGAGCTCATTACATAAACCACCTAAACAGAAAGCAGGAATATGTCGCTTCTACGACATGGATAACCATATTCTTTCTGACATGCAACCTACTCATAATATTCAATTCATACCCACCATTCAACCCAGGCAGTGGCCAATATGCCCTTTAACTTTTAATAAAAATTGACTGGATAACTCAAAGTTCTACTAGAACCCTGATACTTGGCCAACTGAAAGCAAAACATAAGAATTGTCATTGAAACACAAAATCCAAAATACTACCCTCGTCAAAAACAGTAATATTAATTGTCCTACTGCGGTGGTGGTGTTGTGGTAGCATTGTCGTCTCACAGTTAGATGTTGCCCGTTCGATTCTCAGTTAGACTGTCTTCTGTGTGGCGACATGTGTGAACGGGCGTTCCTTTGTTGAAGGTTGTGCGTTAGGCCTGGCAAACCAGCACGTAAATCCCTACTTCCAATTATTAGCAGACCGGCGTTCCGCTGTGCGACCCCTAACCGGGAAAAGCCGAAAGACACAAACAAACATTATTAATTGTCCTGAGGTCAACGTTACAAGGTTCTGAGAGGCACATTACTGCTTATAATACAACCTTTTCCAATTGCTTAACTAAGCACTTTGTCCAAATACAAAAGTAGCTCATCGACAATTCCAGGAGAACCTAAAACCCTTTTACAGTCCTTGGTATCTTCCTGCTTATTTAGGGGATCTCTGCTAAGCCTTTAGGGCACTTTCTGAACACTGCTATGTCAATTATAGGTTCATAGGTAAATAGTAAACTATTAGTTTATGGACTATTATAAGAATTGCCAACAGCCAGAGATCATAATCAAACTCTGTATCTGTGAGCTAAAGACCTTAATCATTAAACCAGCCCTACCCCTGATATGTAAAATCTGTAGCAACATCAGGTTGACACAAGATTATGTTAAAGAATGCAGATTTATTTATTTATTTATTTTATTTTTTTATTTTATTTTATTTTACATTTGTTAACCGGGGGTGTCTGACTGAGCCGAAAAGGCCCTTTTTCAGCACAGGCCCGGGGAGAAAAGCCCAGAATAGCATAGAAATAGCACAGAAAAATTACAGATACATTTAGATATTTAGATATGATCAGTATACACACAAATTACAATAGACATGTTTTTACAGTGGTATGCAGCACATCAACAGTTACAGTGGAGAGAACAAACAAGAAAATATTAGTTTAAAAATAAAGGAAGCATTAACATCAGAAAAAAAAGAGGAAAACATTTGTGATGCAGTACAGAAAGAAACAGAATAAATTACCGGATTACTTTATACTAAAGATGACCGATACATTCAGACTCGATGTGGTTTGCAATGAAGAACACCATATATATATATAGTCAAGTCTGTTGTTTGTACATGTTTATTAGGAAAGGAGTGAGTATGTTCACTACACTTTGGCAAATTTGTGCATGTGACAGAGTGGGGCTTATGGGGTGGGAGGGCATCATCATCATCATCATCAATGATGTTACCACAAAGAATTCAACACAGGTAGGACTATACCTGTATAGGTTAGGATTAGGAGAAAGATGGACCCTCAAAAAGGCACTAAAAGGTGGATGATGAGGGCAGAAAATATGTTGCATGAGGTACTTTGAGTGATACTGCTTACAGACTTCCCAAAAATCTAATTAAAAAAAGGATCAGTTATGAGGACCAAGTCAGGAGTCAGATCTGGTAGGGATATGAATTCAGTTTCTCAGAACCCTTGGATAGGTCATTTCCAAGAGTGCTTTCAAACACAGTCAGCTGTGTATGACTGCATAAAAGAATTCACTGATAATTGATCCTTTTTGCTCAGATAATTTATTTAAATTATGGGTACAAAGAGCAACAAGGAAATAGGGAACATTCCTGGATTATTACAAAACTTTAAAATTAATTAGATGTTTCTGAGATACAATATGAGAGCTTTGTACATTGCATACCTCCACCCTGTAAGACAAAAGCATAGAAGGGTGACTACATAGATGAACAGTCTCACAGTTAGCACAGAGAGTTAAGGCTGAGAGCTGTAATTCATGTGGTACAGGTTTGATTCTCTCATTTGCCTACTGTGTGACCTTAAATAGGTCACGTTAGACATTGCTCCCCAGTCACACCTGAGAAGGGACCCTGGGCCTGGTGGTCCTTCTCAGTTATCAGATAGGTATTATTTGCACAGCTGGAAATACTACCACTCAGTGATTTCTGCAGAAATGGTAAGACGGCAATGTTGAGCTTATCACTGTTCTAGAAGTTCTGCATTATCAGCAGAGCCAGCAGACTCCAATGCAACATAGCAGCTTGGCGACAAAGGTTTCTGCCTAACAAGTCCAGGCTTTGCATTTGAATTAAGATTATTTTATATGGAGTTTGCACATTCTGTACATATTTGTGTGGATTTCCCCAGGTACTCTGTTCCCCCCTTCTCCTAAAACATTATGATTGTTTGGCTACACTAAGCTGTCCATGTATATTACATTCATCAATCTATTTGACGCATTGCTCATGACGATGAATGATAAAAATGATCCCTTCCAAACATGAACTGAGATAACTGGGTTGATGGATTTTATTGATTCACAGCCCTTGGTTTAGACAAGTACTCCTTAGCATTTTCTCTCACTGCCATAAGGCAGGTGTTCAAAATCCAAAAGAAGATATGCCTGGGTAGGGTGTCACTTGTAGGGGAACATATGCCATACCCATATCTGACCTACACTATTGCTTGACTTAGGGGTCCTCAGACTGAGTTCAGGGGGTGAAGTAATTTTGATCATTTAACAAATGCAGACACATATAACAGCAGTGTTGTTTTTTAAACACACCTTTTCAGGATGTGGTTCATAGGTAGGTACTAGACTATCGACCCAAGGACCTATGTAAGTCTAGCCAACAATGTTCCCTGGCTTTCGCCACCCAAGAAGGTTATTTACCTGTGCCCTTGTCGAGCAGGGTCACAGAAGTGATTTCCAGGGTGAATTTCCTATTTCCCATCCACTCATCAAGATTTTTCTTGAAGAGTGCTAATGAGGAACTCTGTTTGACATAGATAGGTAGTCTGTTCCAGAGTATGGGAAGTCTCTGGGACAGAACCTATCCCTCCGGCATGTTCTGCTTATTGTGGTGACAAGGTTTTGGTTCCTTCTCTCTCTCTCCCTCTAGGTACTTTTGTAGGGTAGATGCCCACATACCTCTCAAGTTCTTTGCTCAAAGATCAAAACAAGACAAATAAATGGGGGAACAAAGGCCCAAAGTCAGGAACATTTTTTAAATGCTAATCCAAATCACTTAAAAAGTTAATAAAACAATAGGCTTTGTGTGATCATGCATTTTCAGAACAATAAGAAGGGTGAAACAAATGGCTCCTATTATTGACTGTTTGCAATCATCAATGATTTACCAGAAATTCGAACATTTTAGTAGGAACAGCTGGAGGCCTACCTGACTTATCATTTTGGAAGCTCCCAGAAGAGGCACAGCATTCTGACCAACAGAGATGGTGATCCCTTCAAACTATCAGCCAATGTGGGAAGGAGTGCTTTCCGTCCATTAAAATCATCATGCATGTGCTTTACTTATCATCATATGGTGGGAAATATTTATTTCCTGTTGGAGTGCATTGCATTTCATGTGGAATGCAAAATCCGATATTCCATAGTAAAATGTACTGATCCAGAATGAATGCAACTAAACAAAAATTAAGATGAAACATGTATATTTTTTTCATTTTCAGCATCTTTATAAAACAGCTGTACTTTCTAATAGTATACATTATTCATAATGGCAAAGAGGCGGCCACGGTGGTGCAGCGGTTAGCGTTGCCGCCTCACAGCAAGAGGTTCTCCGGTTCGATTCTCGGCTGGGATGCCTTCTGTGCGGAGTCTGCATGTCCTCCCTGTGGTTGCGTGGGTTTCCTCCGGGTGCTCCGGTTTCATCCCAAAGACATGCAGTAGGTGGATTGGACACTCTAAATTGGCCCTAGGTGTGAGTGTGTGTGCATGTGTGCCTTCTGTGGGAGGTTGGGCGCCGGGCTGGCAACTCGACACCGTAAAACTCCACTGCCAATCATCAGCGGACAGATGATCCGCTGTGGCGACCCCTAACCGGGAAAAGCCGAAGAAGAAGAAGAAGAAGAAGATTCATAATGGCAAAATATTTTCAGCACCCTCCCCAGAGACAAAAAAATGGTCACAGGACCACCACTGATACACCAAAGAAGCTGTCATTACCCACAAAGCCAAAACTTTTGTTCATAATCAGAAGCAATTAAATGCAATCCCAACGGGAAATATGTATGCTGTAAAACTCTTGAGAGTCAGAGCAATTCTCACCACTCTTAATTTAGTAACACAGACTGGTCAATTAGCAGGATGGTAAGCCTCTTTGATTAAGATAAAAGGTAAAGCTGCATAGAAAAGCACCTCATTAGCAGCTAATCATCATATCTCTGAATTAACTATTGTGCCTTCCGGACTCATAGGTAGGTACTAGGCTATAGCCTTGGTAACTGTCTCAAAGAAGTCCACCATGTTTAGGAGGCATGATCTGTCCTTAACAAAGCTGAACTGGATAGGGTCCAGTGTTTGGAGGTTCCCAATGTCTTTGTTAATGAGATCCATGATGATGCGCTCCATAGCTTTGCAGACCAAGCTAGTCAGGCTTATAGTGCGATAGTTCCCGGGGTACGTTGTGGCTTCACCTTTGTGGAGCGGAATAACCATTGCTGTGCCCCACTCTGTAAGCACATAGCTTGTGGAGAAGCTGAGTTTAAACAGTGTGTTTGGGTGAGGGGTTAGTTCATCTTTGAGCTTGTGTAGGACGCAGCCTGGGACACCGCCCGGTCCCATTGATGCTGTGTTTTTGGCTTTGGAGAGGGCTGTTTTAACCTGAGTGTCTGTGATTTCAGGGGCACTACATTCTTCTGGTATAGTTATAGGCCCTTTTGGGGGTGAGAGGGGGGTGAAGTTTGCACTGAACCTGTCTGCCAGGATGTTGGCTATATCGGTCGGTTCAGTGTATTTTGTGCTATTCTGCACTAACTCCAAGCAGATCTGAGGATTGCCACTTAGATTCTTGACATAGCTAAAGAATGCCTTGTGGTTATCTTTGGAGTCCATGGCAATTTTTCTTTCGAAGCTAGCCTTGGATGATTTTATGAGGGAACCTAGTTTCTTGCTGATACTGATCAGGGATGTCTTCCCTTCTTGAGATTTTACTCTTTTCTGTACTAGTTTCCTCCTTCTATTGTATAGCTTGTTTATAGCAGGGTTCACCAGACTGGTTGCCTTTTCTTGGAGGAGTGAGTCTTGGTTTTGTTTTGGATAGCACGATCCATGCATTCTTGTAGGTGCCCATAGAGTGCATTAGTAAAGGATTTTGCAGCTTGGACAGCATTATCCTTTAGCATGGGGGCTTTGAAACTTCCCACCTTGGTCTTAAGTAATGTAAAGTTTGCTTTTGAAAAGTTTTTAACGGTGATTTCTTTGACCGGGGGTGGTGGTGGAATGTGGATATCCAGAGTGATTAGTTTATGGTCAGATCTAACCAACGAGGGGTTGACCTCCGGTGTGGAACACTGGTCGCCCATGATGACCAGGTCCAATATGTTGTCACCTCTGGTGGGGATGTTGACCGGTTGATCCAGGGTGTTTGAGTTTATAAATTCTAGGAAATGTTGGGAAAGGGAGTTTGTACTTGAGTAGTTCTCCCAGTTAATGTTTGGGTAATTGAAATCATCCAATATCAGGGTGTTTGGTAGGGGATCTTTATATTTCCCAGTGTTTCCAGGTATGTGGAATGGGGGTCCTGGGACATGGTTGGGTGATCTGTAGCAAGCTATAATCTGAATAGCAGTTTTGCCCGTTGTTAGTCGCATGTGGCTGTGCCACTAACCTGGAGGTGTGGGTATCCTTGATGAATATGGATACTCCCCCGCCTTTTGTATTTCGGTCTGGGTTTTGTGGTCGAAATGTATGGTATGAGCTGTAGCCTGGTAGTGCTGGGGTGCTCTCTGGAGCCTTACATCAGGTTTCTGTTACTGCACAGATATCGATTTTCTCCATACTGAGGAGTGCCTCGAGTGTGTGCATTTTGAGGTTTAGACTTCTGGCATTGAGTAGCATTACCGTCAGTTTTTGTTACTTGTGCTATTTATGGCGGTGGGTTTGTCTTTTGAGCCTTGCCTAAAAAAGGCACTCTGGGGGTGGCAAGAGCCTTGGTCAGTATTCAAAAGCCTAAGGGTGACAGGTGCAAGCCGTCTCTAGGGAAGCAGCGTGGCTTGTCGAGCATGTCATCCCAGGCTGACAGATACTGGATCCCCTTTGAATGACACCAAAAGCTTAGCCAATTGTTGAAATTCATAATTTTTTCTCTATACCGTGGTATCATTCTTGGTGAGGGCAGGATGCTACTCAGAGTCAGGGTCGCTACGTAATCAGAGAGCTCCTCTATATGTCTTTTCATGTAGTCCAGGGAGGTACGGCTCAGGTCATTCACACCAACATGGACAATGACAGAGTCATATTTGTACTTGTTCTGGAGTGACCTGAGTGCTTGTGTTATGTGGTGGATCCTGGCACCCGACAGGCAGCTAACAGTAACCTTCTCCTTGTCCAGCCTAGTGAGTGGGACGTCAGTGTGCCTGACTATAGAGTCACCTATTACTAGTGTGTTGGGTATGTTATTTTGCCTCAAGGGCTGTGATTGCATGGCACACTGGTTTTGTGAAGTATGTGTTTCATGGTTTGTGTTGGGGGGTGGAGGTTGTTTGGATGTCTGCTTTGGAGGTCTCTGTTGCTTTTGCAGATTTTTATTTAGAGCCACCGAGTATGTTTTCATGTATTTATGTGTGTTTTTTGCCGGTGCTGGTTTCATAGGTCTATGTGAGACTGGTGGTGTGATGCAAGTAATTCCCTTCTCCTCTTGACTGTCTGGTCCAGTCTTGGGTTGAGAGTGGTTAGCCTCCAGTTTGGCTGTAAAATTGCATCTCTCACATGTATTAGTGTTTGGTGGAAGGAGGAGAGGGTTGTCTGTGTACATGAGGCAATTGTAACATTGCCTCAAAATGCACAGATTCACCAGTTGGACCGGAGAGTACACCTGAAACTGCCCTTTGGACATGCCTGGATAGGTACAGTGAACTGTTTTACTAATTGGCTGGTAAGGTCGAATAGAGAGCCTTGTCCTTCTCTACAGTATAGGGGGGGGGTCTAGTGCTAAGGTTTATTAGTGCTTGCTATGAGTTTTGAGCAAGTGCTGGGATGAGAAGTGAATGGTTTGAGTGCTTAAGTTGAAAGTTTGTCTAGTTCCAAGGGAAAAATTGAATAGTAGACTTTGTGGAGCTATAACAGTGAAATGAAAGAGATAGAAATTAGCCCAAAATGGCCAATAAACTACTAATTTCTGGGCTGAAACCCCTCCTCCAGGGACAGATAGGCTACTCAAAGCTCCCCTTTCTCACAGGTGAACAGAGAAACCTCCTTCTATCCAAGTAAGGTATGGGCAAACACAGAAACTTGTAACACAGCCCTGAATTCAGCACTAACCTGAAAATTGGACTATACTAGCTTAGAAGACAAGTATATTTTTATGTTTTTTTTTTCAAAAAAAATAAAGCAGATACAATCAAAAAAACACTTTAAATGCACAGAAATGGCTATCACACTTGAGTGTGTAGCCTACAACAGTTAAACAGGTAACTTAAACACAAAAACGACTTTGTTAAAGTGCAGGCAGTAAAATAAGTACAATATGTAGCTGAAACAAGCTTTTTAAATTACAGAAACTCTAGAAAATCGGTGTTTTAGGCGGAATTAGCTAAAGGCAGCAAGAAAATGCAGAAAAATGGTACTTAATCACTCCAAAGTCTCTCTTTTGTCTCTCTGCTGCTGAAGCATAGGCACATCCCAAAATACACATGCACCCGCACACATGCATATAGACACACACACACACACAAATACAAGTATGCACACATGCACACAAATACAAATGTGCACACATACACACACACACACACATGCACGCAAATACACATTATAAGTATACACACACACACACACACAAACACACACACATGCACGCAAATACACATTATAAATATGCACACACACACACACACACACACACACACACACATATACACCTATACAAATATGCATACACACACAAATATGCACACACACACACACACAAATACACATATACAAATATGCACACACACAAATACGCATATACAAATATGCACACACACGCACACAAATACACATATACAAATGTGCACACACACAAACACACACACAAATATATGCACACAGACATAGACACACAAATACACACGCGTGCGCATTCACAAATATACACAAAGACACATACACTTTTATACACCAATGTTCACATGTATACACAGACACGCACACACACATACATATAAACACACACTTTCAGACACCAATATGCACACACGTACACACAATCCTGTACATTTTTACACAACACACATCCTAACAAGCTCCTACATGCATGCATACTCCAACACACACACACACTTACTTATAAACAGATTTCCATATCTACCTCCCACAAGATGACCACTCAGACAAACATATATATCCATGCAGCTGCATTTATGTCCCTACAGACCTCCCACACACACACACATATTCACATATACACACGCACAAGTGTACCCCCACAGCTTCACAATAACTATCTGTAGTTGAGATATGAGCTACAACTGTTCCTATAGGGGTGCATGGGTGAATGCTGTCCAAAGATGGCGTTCACCTTTTTCTCTAGTAAAAAAAGAAATTAAATCAGTATAGCAATTTGCCGACAATTTTTATGTGGCAGTGATCTATGGTATCTTGTGATAACCTCTCCTCCATAAAAAATAAAAATTCTTTTTAACTCTAGTGTCTACTGTTTGATTAAGGGCTAGTATAGTTCATGTTCTACAGATAAAAGATCAACTCATGTAAAACTCAAGTCATCACATTAACTAAATTTATGGAGAAAATCATTTTGCTGACAAATTTAAAACATCTTTTTCAACCTTCTCTTTTAGACCAAAATGTTTCAATTTTGAGACAAATAGATCTGATCCACATTATTTTCTACTTCAGAAGATCCTGCTAACAAAAATCCAGTTTTCCTCTTTCCATAATTAATCCTATATCCCACTAAAGTTGAAATTTCCCCATTGTATTAATAATAATATCATTTCTTGTTGATAATCAAAGGACATCCATAACAAATCATCCACACATGCTATTAAACATTACTTCTGCATTTCAATCCCTTCCCAGTCAGTTCCTGAAAAATTCCAGTAAGAGATCACGGCTATAACAAATAGTTTTAAATGTAAAAAAAAAACACCCTCATCTCATTCCATTTGTCTGCTTAAAATTCATAGCATATGTATTTTTTGTATATTTTTAATTATATGTTATTCAGGAATAGTACGATCATTTAATACTCATTTTATTTAGTAATTCACTTGTATTTGGTGAAACATATGATATACTAATCCATTTTTAATCAATCGCTTGTTTTTGAAGATAAATCGAAAACAACAATAAGAATTTGTTTCAGACAACTGAAACTGAATTGATACAGAAACAATATTCTCGCTGGCTTGACTACCAGTTTCCCATTTATTACCTTAGCTATTCAGCATGAAAACCTGTCTGTAATGATCACTACAGCCTCTTTCTTTGATTTCCTCTTTATTAATATAATAAAGGCTTGCCCAGATGGGAGAATCTGCCACCTTGAAACAAAGACTAGCTGCAATAACTTCAACAAAATGGGTGAATGTTTTTATAAAAAGCATTTATAAAATTCCACATGAATTTGATCAATTCCTAGGGCTTTATAGCTTTTAGTTTTTTTACATAGTTTATAAGTTATTTATGGTTCAGAAAAAAACTACCTTTTCACTTAATTCTGCTTAGTCAATTAGATATTTCACCCTTCTTATATTGAAGTTAGACATTATATATACACATAAAGTAATCTTTGATATAATTCTTAATTTCCTTCTATTTAATTTCTAAGTCATCTTTATTTTTTTATAAGTTTCCTATTTCACATAATTCTTAAATTCTGTTTAATTTCTAACCCATCTTTACTTTTATAAGTTTCCTCTTTCATGTAATTCTTAGGTTATGTCTAATTTCTAATCCGTCTTCATTTTTATAATTTTCCTTTTTCACATACTTCTTACACTCTGCATATTTAATTTCTGCCCCATCTTCATTTTTAAGTTTCCTCTTGCCCATAATTCTTAAGTTCTATCTATTTATATACTACACAATCTTCATTTTATGTTTCCTCTTTTACATAATTCTTAAATTATATCTGTTCTATATAATGTCTACCCATTCTTCATTTTTATAAATTTCCTCTACAGCAACAGTATTTGAATGTATGTTCAGTGATAATAATATGTACTCCTGACTGTATTGCCCTACTCTTGTGCCCCGTTGAATACTGCTCCTTGTCAGCTACATAACATTGATGTGCACCCCCCACCCCACCATGTGAACTCTCGTCGGCCTTTAGCCTAGTCAACTACCTTCCTACCCCCACACTGATATTTCTCTCTCCTAGATCTCTTCTTTTACCCTCCTATCTTCCACTGTATCACCCCCTCGTACCTCTACTTCCTTCACATGCCTGTCCTCTCACCGACCTCCTCACTCAAATAGTCTCTAACTTCACTACGTCAGACCTAGTGTCCCACCTCCCTTGCCCTGCCAGATGTTCCCCCATCTACCTCCACAGTCTAACTCCCAGATAGCCTGTGCTCATTCCCTCCACATAGATTTAGGCATAAGATATCTTTCTAAGGAAAGTAAATAGCATAAGACTTAGATAAAAGGCAACTTAGTCAAGAACGTAAACTGCTAACCAGCAAACTCTAAAACATAGCACTATACTGTACTCCCTGAATTATCACTGATTGTTTTCCACAACTGCTACTCCTCTAGGACAGTGCTGCTGTGCTCAATCTGCTCTCTACCCTACCCCCATTCCCACACATCCCTATTACAATTAAACTTATAGCTGCTAACCACTCCCACCTCAGCTAACAAACCCAATCAACCAATTAAATCACACAATCAATCCCCACTCATACATACTATACCACACCCTTGTCACTGACTCCTTTAATTACTTCTCTCCCATCTAGCTCTATAGCTCCTACTCTCACTCACCCGTCCTCTCCTACTATAAAATGTAACATAAAAGGAAAAAAGGTCTGGAAAGGTTCAAACAAGGAGCAAAGGGAGGGGCAAGAACTGCAAAAAGAACTAAATTATAATATTAATGTTCTTAATTTAACTAATGAGTTTTTGCCCAATGAAGTAATTTCTGTGCTTCAAAAAGGTTTTTCCTTTATTCCTTCTAACAAAGTGAACATTTCCAGACTTATAGCTGATTTCAAATTGTATCTTAGAAAATTGAATTTAAAATACATTTTTGATGGTGTGACTAATATTGAACCTGTTGAAGGTGTTTGTAAGAAAAAGAGCACATATAACCCTTTACTGAATTCTACCTTGATGGTGTTTGGTAAACTTTGTGAACAAGATTTCAGGAAAATAAAAGAGTGTAATCATTATCCTAATTTGACACCTGCCGAAATTAAAGCATTAGATTTTGTAGCCAACAATAAAGATTGGCGTACAATGAAAGCTGACAAGGCGGGGGTACAATTGTCATTATGAGGTCCGCTGATTACAGTATAGCAATGAATTCTTTGTTAAAAGATGACAGTTGTTATAAGGTAGTCACAAAAGAACATATTACTAAGAGTTTTCAAATGGTGGATTTTTCTATTTGATTTATTTAGTCAGAGTAATATTGATAGCACTGTCTATGACTTTTTAGTAATTGAACATCCAAAACTGGCTACACTGTTTGGTATCCCTAAATTACACAAACAAAGTGAGGAGATACCCATTAGACCAATAGTGTCAGCCAGTTTTTCAAAAACAGAATCTATATCAATATGATTAGACAAGTGTTTAAACCCAATAGTTCAAAGGACCAAGTCATATTTAAGAGATTCCTAGCATTTATTGGAACTTTTAGGTCAATTAGACTTAAGAGACACATTTTTTAATTTTGCATCATTAGATGTAACATCATTATACACAAGCATTAATCAGGCTACCGGTGTAGAATTCTTAACGGAATATTTAAGTGTTCATACAGATATGGAAAACAATTTGGTCAATACTATATGCACCTTAATGGACTTAGTATTAGAAAACAATTTCTTTATATTTGAAGATATTTATTTTCAACAGATTTCAGGAATTGCAATGGGTTCTAGAGCTGCACCAAGTTTTGCTAATATAGTGATGGCTATGTGGGAAATTAAATTTTTATACTCACATCCATCAGCAAAGAATATTTTATTTTATAAAAGATACATAGATGATTTGATCTTTTTATGGCGTGGAAATTTTGAGTAATTTCAAATGTTTGTGAACTATTTAAACAAATCTACCAATTTTCCGAGATTTACCATTGGTCATTTTGGTGAAAACATTAACTTTCTGGACTTACATTTAAGTTTGAATTGTGAAAAAACATGTTTTGAAAGTAGCATTTTTAGGAAGTCCACATTTGTCAACCAATATCTACACCACAATAGTTTACATCCTGAATTTATGAAACGTGGTGTAGTTAAAGGACAATTTATTAGATTAAGTAGGCTGACAAGTAGAGATGATATCTTTTCAAGTGAGAGAGAAAAATTAACTAGCTTTTTTATGGAAAGAGGTTATGACCACTTATGGCTAAATAACATATTAAGGGAGGTTTTTTATCTCAGGACTAACAAAGCACGCCCTATTTTACATCAAACTTTAGTGAATTTAAGAATAGTTAGTGACACTGAAGTTAAGGCTGGTAGTGCCTACAGATTAGCTTTTCCTATTCCCATTTCAAATGAGATGGTCATGATTAGGAAAATAATTTCCAACAATTGGAAAGTGGTATTAGGTAACAACGATTTGAGTTCAATCATTGGTAAAGTTCCACTGTTCACTTACAAAAAAACTGTCAACATAAAGAGTAAGTTAGAAAGCTGTAAGCAAGTGAGTACTGAAGTTGTTAATTCAAATTTTGGTACATTTCCTTGCAATTGTTGTAAACAATGTAGGTACATATCAGGAAGTAATACAGTGTTTTTGAAGCACTTGAATAAAGTTATTCATAGTAAAGGGCATTATACTTGTAAGACCCAAAATGTGGTTTATATTGCTTTATGTGGTTCATGTGAACATTTCTACATAGGTAAAACCATTAGGACTTTAAGTAGACGTATTTACGAACATACTTTAGCAATAAGAAAAAAAGACATGTCAAATGCACTTGCAAAACATGCTGTTACTTGTTTAGATTTCAAAAAAGTTCACATTTTCAGTACTAGAGAAAGTTAATGATGATTTGTTTTCTGGAAATTTTAAGGTTAAACTACAGTGTAAAGAAACCTTGTGGCAGATATTGCTCAATGCAGACCAGCTTCCTGGGTTAAATGATGTTATAAATATTAAGTGCTTTTTACAAGCACAAAGGTTATAATTTATGTATAAAATCATAAAAACACAAAGACATCTGATAACAATAATTTTTTTATCTAAGAAAGGGGAAGGTCCTTTAATAGTGATTTTTTTTGAATTAAGCTTTTAACATTTGTATTGGTCATTTTAGATCACATGTTTATTTTTGAATGGTATTTAAATGGCTTAAGAAGTTGAAATGGTTATTCTGAAGAAGTTCATGATAATTAAAAGTGGACTAAACGTGTAAACACTGACTTCTGTCTTTTTTCCGTTTTTCCAGTCATATACTGGCAAGTTATTTTTACTTATTTTTGTTGTGTGTGTTTGAAAAGTTATAAAAGGAAAAGAAACAAAATAAATAAAATGCCTTTCCTACACCTTACCCACCTAAAGGTAGCATTTTACACATTACCTATTTTTGTTCTTCTCCTGTTTTCCATTCTTACGTCCTACCACACACAACTTTATATCACCAATCCAGCTCAATGGCAAACAGAAACCATAGCCAATACACTAAAACTAAAACAGTTCCCTATATCTCCATATGACCTTGCCCCAACCATCAATTTTTCCTACATAAATAATAAACCAACAAACAAAATTAACCCCTACACATCCCAGAAACAAAATAAAATACTACAAAAACTTCTTAAACTCTATCTATACCTAACTCAAAAACTCACTTGCTGTGGAGACATACACCCCAACGCAGAACCCAATTCTTCAATCCATATAAACCTAAACCAACCAAACCCTTTTTTACAGAAGGCCAACCTCCTCTCTCCTTCTCTTAAACATTAATGTAAGAAGTATACTTAACAAAGTTCAGGACCTCCATGCCCTACTGGCTTTATATAAACGAAATGTAGGCATACTAACTGAAACTTGGCTTAAACCAGAACATCATGATAATGAGATTACACCCCCTGGCTACAATAATATATGAAAAGATAGGACAGGGAAAAAAGGAGGAGGCGTAGCCATACTGTTTCAAAATCATCTCATATTGGAACAGGTTGGCTACAACTCTCAGGAAGTCAATGATATTGAACATATTCTTGCTAAATTAAAACTAAACTCTAGCAAACATATAGTTATAGCAGATGCCTATATCACACTAGGTAACAACATTGCCACTATGGAGAACTTGCTACACTGAATGTCTACCTCCCTTCGACAAGAGACCATACTCTTAGGAGATTTTAATATTGACTGGTCCGACTGTACCAAGTATAATCCCTCTACCCATATTGATCTTCATGGGTTTACCCAAATCATAACCACCCCCACAAGAGTTGACAAGAAATCCAAACATCAATCCATCTTAGATTGGATACTTCTGTCTGACCCCACCTTAGCACACCAAACAATCTGAGCAATCACCAACCAACCTACCTTATGAGGAATAAATCCCACCATAGTAACCAACCCATCCTTAGAACAGTTCACTTTGTTTCTTAATTGTTCCTCTTCAGGACGATGGAAATCTATAAGTAACTTCATATAATTGAAGCTAAGCAATATTAAAGTCCATATAACTCAATATTGTTAGATAAAACTTCTTTTATTCGAACAAAGAGTAAGCGCTTTCACCATCAGGCTTCTTCAGACTGCAACATTCACATACATCATTGATTTTATATAGTAATGCCAAATGAATGAAATAGCTGATGTCTATGTTTTCTATTAACTTTTAATTCTTGTGTTCTGTTACTTTAAAAGTTAATAGAAAACATCGACGTCAGCTATTGCTCGCATTTAAATGTGGTGAAAGCTGGTACACTGCCGACACAGTTCCTGTCTAGGATTTAAAGTTTATGTACTCATTGCCGTTTTTCAACAGGAACGTATCTCCTGTTGTGGTTATATATTTTTTATCATTGCTGTGGCTTATATTTATTGTTTTAATCCACATAAGGGAGATGGCAGTAATGCTAAATGATGACATTGAACATGCGTATACATTGAAAGAACCGGTACCAGTGAACCCGAACTCTTTCTGGTTCAACGACTGTGTTTCCGGAGATGACAATATGCTTCTGTTCTTTGAACCAGATTTGATGAACATGCAGGAATCTACCCTTGGTGGTAACTTAGTCGAACTTTCAGAAGACCTGAATAGGTTGGAGGTGGATATATTGAAACTGAAGCGACTCCAATTACAATGCCAACATTTTGAGGCGTGCCTACACAAACGAATAGTGCCTCGTGGACTTCGCATCTTAAAGATGCCAACTTCAGGTAACATTTTTCCTGAATTGCTGATCAAATGGCAGCAACTGAATTTGGAGCTAAGCTTCAATTATATGAGGTTACTTATAGATTTCCATCGTCCTGAAGAGGAACAATTAAGAAACAAAGTAACCCAGTTGCATGATACGATTTTACAGACGTACTCCAACCCCAAAGCAGTGTTGGGGATGGAGAAGCTTATGGATAATGTACAATTATTTGAGAAGCGCCTTCTTGAGCAAAAAAGAAACAAGATATCAAGAGACATTAAAGATTTTAAACTCGGTCACGTGTTTACTTGGCCGAGACAGAATGCTGATAGTAGAGATGTTAATAATACTGTAATGAATTCTGTTATCAGAAATGCCTCTAGTATAGACAATGTTGTTAACAACAGTGGTGATGTACGAAGTGAAAATGGTAAAATTACAAAAAACAATACCATTATTACTAGAAGTGTTGACACGTTAAATGTCCAAGTTGACAGAAATGAAAGTAGTAATAAATCGGACAATGCTAAGGATGTTAGTGCTGGTCCTAGTAGTTCAGCAGTTGACACAGCTCATGATACGACATCTAATATAAGTATTATGAAACCTCTTGAACATAATGACGAACCTGTAGTCAGAAGTAAAACTGGTAGAAGTAATTTGTTGTCCAACTTTACATTGTCAGGTAACCAGCAGATGAAGTCCCCTTTCCCAATAAAACTACCCCGTCTGGGGGGGGGGGGTCCAGATCCATGAGCAGGGGACGACAGAAGAGGAAGGGATCTGGAGGGGAATACAATGGTCCGACTTTGAAAAAGATCTGGGGAAGAGTCGAGAATCCTTAGTTATGAATTTATCTCATAGACCATTAACCAGGTCTGAAGAAGAAGTCCTTAATAAAGGACTCACATTCATACCTAGTAGGAACAGTGATATCACAGAATCCATTTTGGACATTAGGATGTATGTAAGGAATGTACAATTGAAGCTGGATTTTGGTAATGATGAAACATCAAACTATGTTACAAATAACATCAAAGTTTTTAAACCAGTCAGTACTTATCAACCAGTGTTACACCCTATTTTAGATATGTTCTCCAAATTAGTAGAGAATGACTTATACAAATATTATGATAAGAATGTGAAACATAGAGTAAAATGTCAGAAAAACAATCTTAGTTTTCAGCAAAGAACAGCACTTACTAAATTAAGGAAAGACCAATCTGTTATCATAAGACCAGCTGATAAGGGAGGTCCCATTGTATTGTTGGACACTGAGAATTATTTAGAGACGATGAAAATGATGTTGAATGATAATACTTTTTATCTGAAGATAGACATGGAAAGTATAACCAGCAAAGTCTTCCAAGTTTATGACATGCTGGATGATTTGGTGAAATGTTTCACCATAACATCTAATCTGTTTAAATACTTGAAAGTGAGTAACCCGTTGATTCCAATTATACAAGGCCTCCCGAAAGTTCACAAATCTATGTATAATCCATCTATGCGACCAATTGTTGCAGGTCAAGGATGGCTCACTGAACCGTTTTCGGTGTTTGTGGAACATTATTTGAGACCGGTCATTGAAGCGAACCCGTTTATATTAAAAGACAGTAAACAATTTTTGTTGGAGTTGTATGACTTTACTAGAACATTGCAGGACAATGATTCTTATATTTTAGTGACACTAGATGTGAAAAGCCTATTCACGGTCATACCGAATGAAGTAGGAGTGACAAGTGTACAAAGGTACCTAGATATGAATACAAATCTGGATGGAAGGTTTATAGACCTATTGGCCTTGTTCTTGGAAACAGTATTAGACAACAACGTTTTCATTTTTAATGATGAAACATACATTCAGAAAGATGGCGTAGCTATGGGCACTTCATGTGCCAATAGCTACGCCAACATAGTCATGGCTGAATGGGAACACAACTCCCTCTTTTCTTTAAGTGAATTCCAACAATACGTTGGATTCTACAGGAGGTTTATAGATGACCTCTTCCTAATTTGGAAGGTGGATGAGGTATAATTAGCAGAGTTCGTGACAACGATGAATAATCTGACTCATTTTCTCAACTTTACATCATGTTCGTCCAGAACCCAGATTTCCTTTCTGGATGTTGACATTATGAGACTTCAGAATGGTTTGTTAAACACGTCAGTCCACAAGAAAGCATGCTACAGGAACACATTATTGCACAGGGGTAGCATGCATCCCGGAGACGTATTTGACAATGTTTTAAAAGGGCAGCTTATGAGAGCTTCAAGACTTAACCCCTCAGACGAAGGGTTCAAGGATGAAATATCTAGTCTCAGATCTAGATTAGTTGATAGGTGCTATAGGGAAAGGAATATTGATAGACTTATCTCTGTAGTACATGATCTGAGGACCTCTAGAGCACGTCCATACTTTTCAGAGAGACCATAATGTAGAATTTAGTCATCTTTTAAGGTTTGATAAGTTAAGTATACCAATACACTTTACAAGTGATATTAATGACTTGAAAGTCATTATTGAAAACCGTTGGGAGACACTTCTTTTGGATAATGATATAAGTAGTACAGTAGGTGATAGACCCAAGTTCTTATATAAGAACAAAAGGAATCTGAAGCAGTTGCTTTGTCACCATCCGATGAATACATGTGAGTCTATGTCCAACACTCATAATTATAACACTATTCCATGTGAGCAATGCAATCAATGTAAGTTCATAGATAAGAATAAGAAGTTATGTTCCTACCATAATGTTGCATGTTAGTTGTCTTCTTCTCACCTTCTTTCTTGCTGGATGGGTTCGGAGCCGATCCTCGGCTCCGACTTGGCCTATACTAGAGCTCGAGAGCTATTTTTACCGTCTCGAGGCAGCCCTATGTCCCACAATACCATGCGCTAACTCCCCAGATCTCGTTGGCAGCTAACACATAGTATAAATTTATTATTATTATCCTCATTTCCAAGTACGGACTCACTGCTGGTAACACTAAAGATACAGGGAAACCGTAAAGTATTGTATCTCATGAAATAGAAGGACTCAGAGACCTTCAAGTCTGTCCAGGCTAGGGGGCAGGAGGGAGGGACGCAAGAAAGAAGGCTAGAAGAAGACAACTAACATGGAACGTTATGGTAAGAGCATAACTTCTTAATGTTAAGTTGTCATTCTCGCCTTCATTCTTGCTGGATGGGACAGCGTCCCTAGCACCTTGGTCCTGGGTGGCTCAATGGAACAGACTCCTGAGTACGGTGGAACCAAAGTCAGCTCTATTTCTGGAGGCTATATCAAGTTTGTAATGGGCAATAAAGGTATGTTGAGAAGCCCATGTAGCTGCTGCACATATGGCATCTAATGGTAACCTTGCTTGAAAGGCTGTTGATGTTGATAGTGCCCTAGTTGAATGAGCCTTAGGCCTAGACAGGAGTTGCCTGTGTCTCAACTCATAGACTAAGGTAATAATGGATGTCAACCATCTGGAAAGAGTAACCTTTGATACTGGAAGCCCTTTCTTCCCTTCAGCATAAGAGAGAAAGAGCTGGTCTGACTTTCTGAGTTGTTTTGTCCTGTCTAGATAATACTGTAGTTGGCGATGGACATCCAATGAATGTAATTTCTGTTCAGCCCTGTTGGAATAGTCTGGGAAGAAGACAGGCAAGCCAATAGAGTGGTTTAGATTTGCTTCAGAGGAAACTTTCGGTAGGAAGGAAGGGTTTGTTCTGAGAGTTACCCTGTCTTTATGAAAAAACAAATAAAGGGGACGGACAGACAAGGCTTGAAGTTCTGATACCCTTCTGGCAGATGTTATGGCTACTAAAAACAAAGTTTTCCAAGAAAGAAGCTTTAGGGAGCAAGAGGCTGCGGGTTCAAAGGGAGGCAGAATCAACGACGTTAGAACCAAATTTAAATCCCATTGTGGAGGTGGATCCTTAACTGGAGGTCTAAGCAAGAAGATGCCATTGAGGAAGGCTTTACAGAGTTTGTGGGACATAATATTTGCTTCTGAGAGCCCCACATGAAAATTAGCAATGGCCGCTAATTGTACTCTGATAGTGGCTGACGATGACCCTGAATGAAAGAGCTCCGCCAGAAAGTCTAGAACCTTATGAATGGGTGCATGGAAAGGATCTAAGGACCTAGCTTGTGCCCAGAGCGAAAAACGCTTCCATTTACTCACATAAGTCTTCCTAGTATTGGACTTATGGGAAGCAAGAATGATATCACGGACAGGAGGAGAAATAAGGGGTAGCCTGGCTATGGCTGGAAGTGGAGCAACCAAGCTGTGAGGTTGAGGGAGTGAAGAGACTGATGCAGCTTGCCCGTGAGATGGGTCAACAGATCCGGAAGGGGTTCCAGATGCCAAGGCTGTTCCAGTAGATAACTGTGCAGGAACAGAAACCATACTTGTCGAGGCCAATAAGGAGCAATGAGGATCATTTTGGATCTCAATGTGGTTGCTTTCTGAATTAATTGCGGGATCAACGGTAAGGGAGGAAAGGCATATAGAAGACCCCGGGGCCAATCGTGAACAAGAGCGTCTCTGGGGTGATGGCCTGGTAGAGGGAAGAGTGTGAAGAAGTCGAGGCACTTGCTGTTTTGAGGGGCTGCGAAAAGATCGCAGCAAGGCTGGCCCCACTTCTGAAATATTCTGTCTGCTACCGCTTGATTGAGAGACCACTCGTGAGGCATGAGGATAGTTCTGCTCAATCTGTCCGCTATGACGTTGGACTTCCCAGGGATGTGTGTTGCTATCAGAAACCATTGAGAGGAAATCGCCCATTGCCAAAGTCTGAGTGCTTCTTGACATAGGGGGTAGGACTTTGTTCCACCCTGCTTGTTTATGTACCATACCACAGACATATTGTCCATTTGAATTGCTATAGTCCCTGTGGGAAGAGAGCTCTGAAGGGCTTGCAACGTTAAAAGCACCGCTCTCATCTCCAGGACATTTATGTGCAGGTGGCATTCTAATTGTTGCCATGTGCCCTGGACTGTCCTGCCCTGATAGTGCCCCCCCACCCGATCAGGGAGGCATCCGTTGTCACCGTGGCAACTTGGGGGGGGGGCAAAGGGTCTGCCCTGAAAGAGCTAAGGGGAAACCATCCACCAGGAGAGGTGATTCTTGCATGATGGGGTTATCAAGATGTTGTGAGTCATTGGGAGCTATTGAAAGGACCACTGAGAAAACAGCATCCACTGAAGAATCCTCATGTGGAAGCGGGCTAATGGGAGTAGAAGGATCGCCGCTGCCATGAGGCCTAACGCTTTCGGTACTAACTTGACTTGAACTCTGTTGGACTGAAACAGGAACTGAACATTCCACCGTATGTCTGTCACTCTCTGAGGTGGTAATGTTGCAGACATTTCTGTGGTGTTTAACATGGCACCTATAAAGTTTATACATTGACAAGGCGACAAGGAGGATTTTGCAAAATTTATAGAAATACCTAGATTGTTGCAAAGTTGAATAGTGTAATCCCTGGCCGTTATAAGATGCTGCTTGGTGATAGCGGAAATGAGCCAGTCGTCTAGATATGGAAGCACCTGGAATCCTTTTTGTCTCAGGTGAGCCATGACCACTGCCAAGCATTTGGTGAACACCCGGGGGGCTGTGGTGAGACCAAAGGGCAGGGTTCTGAATTGATAATGACTGGCTCCCAGCCGGAAGCGGAGAAACCTCCTGGAGCGCCTGTGTATCTTTATATGATAGTATGCGTCCTGGAGGTCTAACGAGCACATCCAGTTGTCTCTGCCCAAAAAGGGTAGAATGGACTGCAGTGTTACCATCCGAAAATTTGTCTTTTGTACAGAGTTGTTCAATCTGCTGAGGTCCAAAATGGGTCTCCAGTCTCCTGTCTTTTTTGGTACCAAAAATAATCTGGAGTAGATTCAGGATCCTAGCTGATCTGCTGGGACTGCCTGGATGACTCTTTTTTCTAACAGCTTTTTTATTTCTAGCTGTGCCTGACCCCTTTGTCCGGGTGGTACGTCTGGTAGGGGTCTTGGCGGTTGTACCGGAGGGGAAATGAAGGGAATTTTGTAACCCTCGTATATGATCGACTGTACCCATTTGTCTTGGGAGAGGGATTTCCAGGCTTCCGGGTACAGAGATAATCTTCCCCCGACTGCCTCCGAAGGCGGACAGTCGGGCAGCTTCTCAGGGATGCTGAAAGGGTTGGTCAGGGACGGATTCCCTGGAACCCTAGTTCTGTGGACCCCCTCTGCCCCTGGGGCGGCATCTGTTATTGTTCCCCCCTCTGCCTCTGGGGGGAAATTCACCACGTGTGGCAGACGTGACTCCCTGTGGTTTGTGGAACCACATCTTTTCACCCCTCTGTCCCTTAGGATAAGGTCTAGAAGGTGTGGAAAATGAACTCCCACGGCAGAGAGTGTCTTACCATCTTGCTCGCATCTGGTGAGGGTATTCTTCACCTGAAGTCCAAACAATTCTGAACCATCAAAGGGGGTGTTGGTGATGCCTTGATGGGATCGGCAAAGTTACAGAGTCGCATCCAAGTGTGACGTCTCAACGCAACACCTGTGCCTGCGGCCCTACTCGCGCCATCGGCTACGTAGGAGATAAGCCGCATGGAGGAGTTAACAATGGAATTCAGGGTAGCCAGCTGGGAGTTCATCTTGTCCTGATACCCCGCAGCAGAAAGATCCTGTACAGTTTCACCCATTTCTTTGAGCAAGTCTCTCTGAAGGCAGGTGAAATGACATAAATAGTTCAGCGATCGCATAGCAAAGGTCGCTGAAGCAAATGTCCACTTACCGTACCTGTCCATGGTCCTGGACTCTTTGTTAGGAGGATGAACAGGTACAGAAGGATCAGCTAATTCCTTCTTAGTGGCTGCTGCTATCACCATAGCATCAACTGAAACACCTTTGGTCAGAAAGGATTTGTCCTCCGGAGCAGAAATAAATTTAGAGGGCCTCCTAGGGGTAGGTTCCATTGAGTCAGGAGCTGCCCATGCCTTTCTAGCCACTACCTCCATTAGTGGGTCGAAAGGGGGAGACACCCAGGAGGTGGAAGGATGAGATCCAAAAGCGTCAAGGTAAACCGACTCGTCCTCAGAGGGTTTGAGAGTGGACCAATTTCCCCTCTGTTTCAGGATCTCTAGGATGTCTGAAAAAGAGACATACTCAGAGTGGGATCTCGGGGAACCCTCTGACTCATCCAAGTTGGTGTCCGACGTGACAGACTCGGGGGAGTCTATGTGCTTCCTCTTGCACTTTCTTTTCCTAGGGGGTTCCCCTGAAGTTTCAGGGGAGGCCTCGGAAGAGGAGGAGACACCCAAAGTGGGTAGCCTATGCTTTGGATCTCTGCTGTCAGATGCAGGAGGATGGCGAGAGACCGTAACAGGCACTGTAGAGGGAGGAGCTGTAGAACTTAACCTTGGAGTGGACACTGGGTCCAGCACGCTCCTCATCACCTCGAAGGCTCCCCTATCAGGTACCAAAGGCAGTCCCGGCTCTGAAGAGACCCGAACCGCTCCCAGCACCGACAGAGAAGGCTCCGAGAATGATGTCGGTGCCAAACTAACCAGAGCCAAAGCTCCGAGAGGGAGAGCAGGGTTGGACAAGGGTCCGATGCCACTCGCCCCCTCGGAGCCGACAATGGAGTCCCGGCGCCCGGACCTCTCCACGGACGGAACCAATGAAGAAGTCGGAGCCAACGACACCGGAGCTGAAGGTGGAAGTATCGGCTCCGACGTGGGCAAGGTTACGGTTCCGACAAACTCCGGCTCCGAACTCAAAAGGTGAGTCGGAGGAGGAATCGATAGTGGTACCGAGGGAGCCACAGTCTGGTGAAATGGGCTTTGGAGCATTTGGGCTAGTGCCTGAGATTTTATGAACCTACTGACCACCCTCTCAGTATCGTGGTCGGAAAGCCTGGATGACCTAGATGAGTGAGTCCTATGACTCCGCTTCGATAGGAGTGGTGATCTCAGAGCCGACTGGACGGATTCTAGCGAGGGGGATCTAGAGTGCGTGCATGCTGGAGTCGGCTCCGATGCAGGTTTCGGAGCGGATACAACGTTGCTCGCTTCGGATCTGATTGGAACCAATGTTGGAGCCATCTCAGTTACACCAGTCCTCGACTCAGAAGCTGGAGCCGAGGGTTTGGCAGTTTTAGAAGACTTCCCCGAGCCAGACTTGGACGGGGAGTCATCGGGCTTCAATAAGCCCCTTAAGATGAGCTTATTACGACGCTCCTGCAGGACTCTTGAACTAAATCCGTGACAGATGGAACAGAGTCCTGCAGGTGTAAAGGCCCCAAGCAGTAGACGCAAGAAGTGTGACCATCTGTCAGAGACATTTTCTGACTGCACGAGTCACACTTCTTGAATCCCGAGACCTTAGCGTCTTTGGACATAGTCTTAAATACAGAAAACACAGTAAACACAGTCAGCCCACACACACACTCAACTTATAGCCAGAAAGGAGTTAAGGGGACTGACTAAAACACCACACATAGACACTCTAAGGGGTGGGGGAAACTAAGCTAAAGCCCGTAGGCCCAATTATAAAAATTAACTAAAAGGAAGGGAAGAAGGGCTACAAAAGGGCTGTAATAAATAAAACTATCGATAGGGACCTAAAATAGGAAAACTATCTGGAAAACTACCTGAAATATAGTACTACTGAAAAAAAAATTCTCTTTTACTGACCTGAGCAGGTAAAAAAAGTCAACCTTGCAGCGAAACGGCAAACGAGATCTGGGGAGTTAGCGCATGGTATTGTGGGATATAGGGCTGCCTCAAGCCGGTAAAAATAACTCTCGAGCTATAGTATAGGCCGAGTCCAGCAAAAATGAAGGCGGGAATGACAACTTAACATTGATATTTTCAAACATCCAGTGACTGGTCAAGAGTTTTCTTTTTACACAAGAACAAATTGTCACAGTACCAATGTGGTATACCTTGCAACATGTCAACTTTGCCCAGTGTTCTACATTGGAAAAACCTGTAGACAATTTAGAGAACGCATTAGAGAACATCTCTATCATATGCGTATAGGTTCTGAAAACAATGCACTAGCCAAGCATTGTAATATCATGGGTAGTACACATACGTTTGGTTTCCGAGTTATACAAGTAATCAGACCAAACACTAGAGGAGGAGACTTAGACAACTACACCCAAGAATGTGAACTACGTTGGATTATACATTGCAGAGCAGACCAATATCCTGGGCTAAATGATAAAGTTAATTTAAAGCCCATTTTAAAGTAAAGAAGATTGCCCAAACCTAAATAGAAATAGCGCTACATGCTTTTAGAAACAGTGTGTATGTTATGGAATATTAGGACATCCAAGTTTTAAACTTAATATACCTCCTATACTTTTTATAAGATAGGAAATTTATTAGATGATTTTTTATAGTTTCATACAAGTACTCAGAATAAGCTTAACAGATGGTGCATCCACTACAGAGAGTTTTAAAAACTGTTTTTAAACTATTGATGTGATAGTGTTCAATCTCGCCGTTTGTTCTTACACATGGGTTCGGAGCCGATCCTCGGCTCCGTGCCGGCCTCTTGCAAGCTCTGCATCGAGAAGAAGCTCGAGACAATCTAATACCCACAATCCCCCTCTGCCTTTACCTCAGATCTAGTTTGCCGCTGCGTCATCGCTGGGAGCTAGCTCGAGCATCTAAAGTTAAGATATAACTTAATTTGTTATATTTTATTGGATTTTCTTGTTCTATTTGATATATCTTGATATTCTGAGTGATTGTGTGTTGAGTGGTTAAATTCTCGGTACCGTTAATCTTATTTATCGGTTAGAGTTTTTCGGGGCCTACAACCCTTCTTAAATTTAAAAAAGATTTGACATTTAAACCGGATTTGACACTTTTTTTCTCGGATTTGACTATATTACTGGACTTGTCTTTTTCTTGCAAAATGTCTGATAAGGTAAAATCAGGATTTAAGCGTTGTCAGTGTGGCCAGAAAATGTCAGTGACTGACAACCATAGTTCCTGCGTCTACTGCCTTGGCCCTCTCCACTTGCAAGAGGACTGTTCTATTTGTCACTCTTTTAGTGGGAGGGTCATGACAGATAGGCGCAGGAAACTCATGGACAGAGGTTTAATAAAACCTTCTTTTCAGGAGGCTCTGGGTGCTTCTGACCAGGCATCGAAATCCTCTAAGGAATCGAAGACGTCGGAGCCCAAGTCATCGGCTCCGAGCTCTTCAGCAAAGGTTAGATCACCGGTTCCACAGACTTCGGGGCCGAGTGTTCAACTGGTATCGGTTCCTGAGCCTCGAGTCTTGGAACCGGTGATGGAGCTCCCTCCTTCGACCTTATTGAGGTCGGCTCCGTCTTCGGTTCCTTCGACCCGTTCTTCTTCCAAACTCTCTGATATCGATGTGGATCATGTGGTGCAGAAGTTATTGGAGCATTCGGCCCTGTCCAAACTTATTTCGGTTTCCACCCAGTTGGTGTCGAAACTTGAAGGCCTCCCAGTGTCACCATCCATTCCTCCTGGTTCAGTCTTTGGAGCCGGAAGAGGCTGATCTTCTGATTGTGGAGCCCTCGGGTCCAGAACCGTCCTTTTCTCGGTCTGTTCCTCTCACCTCGACTCCGTCGGACCCGATACCGGAGTCTCGGAGCCGACGGTCTGTCCTTGGTTCCGGGGCCGAGAGTCGAACCGACGTTTCGGTTCCGACTCTCCCCTCGGGCCTCGGCGGATCGATTCGGCTCCGTCCTCGGGTCGATGCCTTCGTGCCTGTGTCGGGATTCTTCCCATTTCTTGAACCGGGAGATTCTTCGATGCGGGATCCGGGGCGTTCGACCTAATGAGGAAGGTGTTGTCTACCCAGACAACCACATCAGTGGAAGCAACCTCTCCTCCCCATAAAGGGCCGTTATCCTCCTCTGCACCCACGGCCACATCCAAGCGTCGGGCACCAGTGTCTCAGCCACCCCTGGAGGGTGCCCCTCTTCCTCGGAGGCTTCTTCGGATGCTCCCACGAAGAAGTCCCTAGGAAAAGATTGTGTAAGAGGAGACACTTGGATTCTCCACAAGAATCCTTGACATCTGATACTGACTTAGATGAGTCAGAAGGGTCCCCTAAGTCACCTTCAGAAGATGTCTCTTTTCGGACATATTGGAGATCCTGAAACAGAGAGGTGACTGGCAGTCCCTTCCCCCTTCTGAGGATGAGTCAGTTTTGCTGAAGGCATTTGGTGCTCGCCCTTCTTCCTCCTGGGTCACTCCGCCCTTCGACGAATTAATGGAACTAATTGCTCGAAGGGCGTGGGAGGCTCCTGACACAGTGGAACCAGTCCCAAGGAAACCCAATAAGTACATCACGGCACCTCAGGACAAGTCCTACTTAACAAAAGGAGTTCCAGTGGACGCTATGGTGGTGGCAGCGGCCACGAAAAAGGAGATGTCGGAGTCTTCCTCATCTGTCCATCCCCCTAATAAAGATTCTAGGACGATGGATAGGTACGGGAAGCGCATTTTTAGTTCAGCGGCTTTTTCCATGCGATCCCTGAACTATTTGACCCATTTTACACGTCTACAGAGGGATCTAGTCAAAGAGTTGGGAGATACCCTCCAGGGTACTACAGATGCGGCTGTCTCAGAGAAAGTGACAGTGCAACTTAATACCCTTACATCCATTGTGAACTCGTCCATGAGGCTGATTTCACGCAGCAAGGTTCGAGTAGGGCAGCAGCTTCAGCGATTGCTCTTCGCAGACAATCCTGGATGCGCTTATGTTCCTTTGGAAGCCTTCAAGTCTTCCTTTACTAACGCCCCATTTGACGGTGCCACTCTCTTTGGCCCCAAAGTAAAGGAGACCCTTACCCGGTGTGAACAGGAGGGAAAGACTCTGTCTGCTGTCAGAGTCCGTTTTTCCACCCCAACCAGACCGTACCCCAAAGGGCAACGTGGTGGAAAAATGTGGTTTCGAAAACCCCAAGGATCTTTCCCAGGCACACAGGGAGATGCCCCTCTAGAGGCAGAGGAGGGGCAGAGGTGGAAGACGCCGCCCTGGCGGCAGAGGGGGTCCGCAACATCAAGGTGACAGGGATACACTCCCTGGTAAACCTTTCCAGCACTCCTGAGAGGAGGCCCGACTGTCCTGCTCTGGAGGCAGTCGGGGTCGCTTAGCTTTATACCCTCAGGCCTGGCAAAATATAACTACAGACAAGTGGGTAAAAGCGTGGTTACCAGAGGTTACAACATACCCTTTCTATCCCATCCCATCCCAAAGAAAAGACTCCCAGATGTACCGCCCCATCTGCGAGAGCCAGCAGCTATAGAAATTTCAAAGCTGCTAGAAAAGAGTCATCCAACCAGTCCCAGCGGACCAGCAAGGATTCGGGACTTACTCAAGGTTCTTTTTAGTTCCAAAGAAAACAGGGGACTGGAGGCCCATCCTGGACCTAAGCTACCTCAATACCTTCGTCAGGAAAGAAAAGTTCCGAATAGTCACGCTTCAATCGATCCTTCCATTCTTACAGAAGGACGACTGGATGTGCTCAATAGATCTAGAAGATGCATACTACCACATCAAAATGGCCAGGGCATCCAGAGATCATTTGCGCTTCGGCTGGGGCCAGTCACTTTCAATTTCGAGCCCTGCCCTTTGGTCTGACCTCAGCCCCCAGGGTCTTCACCAAATGCATGGCAGTGGTAGCGTCTCACTTGAGACGCCAAGGATTCCAGGTGTTTCCGTATCTGGATGACTGGCTCCTTTCTGCCACCACCCAGCGTCAACTATTACAGGCCAGAGACTTTACTCTTCAACTGTGTGTTCACCTAGGAATTTCCGTAAACTTCGGAAAATCCTTGCTTCAGCCATCACAAAATATCTTGTTCATAGGAGCAGAATTAAACACACGTCAGTTAATTCTGAGACTTCCCCCAGAAAGGATACTATCACTTCAGACTCACATACGTCTTCTACTTTTGTCAAGGAAATCTCCAGCAAAACTGGTACTGAAGGTGTTGGGACTCATGTCAGCCTCCCTTATTGCAATACCCTTGGGAAGGCTGCACATGAGAGTCCTACAATGGCTACTGTTTGCACAATGGTCGTTTCAACAACTACCTCTAACACACGAGATTCTTATAACGAAAACATGCAAAACACATCTAAACTGGTGGCTTCAAATGTGCAACCTTTCCAAGGGGAGACCATTTGTGCTACCCACGCCTACAGTTACGGTGACCACGGACGCTTCCCTGATAGGGTGGGGGGGCATCTTTCAGGGACAGACAGTCCAAGGCGAATGGACCAATTTGGAGTACAATCTGCACATCAATGTTCTAGAGTTGAGGGCAGTGTTTCTAGCGTTGCAACACTTTGCTCCCCTTCTTCCACTGGGAACTATTGCAGTTCAGACGGACAACATGTCTGTAGTCTGGTACATAAACAAGCAAGGGGGAACCAAGTCCTATCAGCTATGCAGAGAGGCCATGAGAATCTGGCAGTGGGCGGAGTCCAGGGGTCGCTTTCTAATAGCAACGCACATCCCGGGGTCATCCAACGTCATAGCCGACAGGCTGAGCAGAGCAATTCTGTTACCGCACGAGTGGTCCCTAAAACAGTCAGTGGCGAAAAGGATTTTTCGCGACGTGGGGCCAGCCTTCCTGCGATCTGTTTGCGTCTCCAATGAACGCCAAATGCAGGAGCTACTTTGCCCTATTACCCCTCCAGGGAAGTCCCCAGGACGCACTGATTCACGATTGGCCCCCGGGACTCCTGCACGCATTTCCTCCATTTCCCCTGATATCAAAGTTTCTCCAGAAAGCCAGAAACCTACACAGGACAATAATCCTCATTGCCCCATTCTGGCCTCGTCAAATTTGGTTTCCCTTCCTGAAGACACACTGCATTCGGGGACCCTGGATTTTGGACCCAGAGCCAGATCTATTGACTCACTCGTCAGGGGCTCCCCATCCCGCGCTCCTGTCCCTCCATCTAGCAGCTTGGCTGCTCCAATTCTAACTTAGCCAGGTCTGATCTTCTTTGCCAGCAGTTCGGAATATATTGGTGGCTTCTCATAAAGCTTCCACTACTAAAACATATTCTAGTAAATGGAAGCGATTTGTATTCTGGGCGAATACACAGCAAGTGGATCATTTTATAGCTCCTTTGAATAAAATATTAGAGTTTTTAACGGACTTATTCCATCAGGGTGCTTCTCCTGCTACACTAAGAGTTCAATTGGCTGCCATTTCAAATTTCCATGTGGAAGAATGTGGGGCTCCTGTTATGGCTCACAGACTTTGTAAAGCCTTTTTAAAAGGAGTTTTTCATATTAGACCACCAGTCAGATCTCCTACGTCACCTTGGAGTCTAAACTTGTTGTTATCCAAATTAATGTTGCCCCCCTTTGAACCTGCCTCTTCTTGCCCATTAAAATTTTTGTCCTGGAAGACTCTCTTTTTGGTAGCCATTACTTCTGCTAGGTGAGTATCTGAACTTCAGGCTCTCTCCATCAAGCACCCTTATTTGATCTTTCACTCTGACAGAGTTTCTCTTCGAACAAATTCATCCTTCCTCCCTAAAGTGTGTTCTATTAACAATATTAATCAGTCCATTGAATTACCCACCTTCTTCAAAAATCACTCCAACAAAATGGAGTACATGTTGCACAAATTAGATGTTCACAGACAACTAAGATTTTACTTGGATAGAACAAAAGATCACAGAAAAACTGATCAACTTTTTGTGGCCTTTGCTGATAGCAGGAAAGGACTAGCGGTTACCAAAAGAACTCTTTCTAAGTGGCTAACGGATTGTATAATCTATGTCTATGATTCCTCAAATCTAACTCTCTTACACAAACCCAAGGGACATTCCACAAGGTCAGTGTCTACATCTCTGGCTCATGCAGCCCGCCTACCACTAGACGCTATTTGTGCGGCTGCTACTTGGTCTAAGCCACATACATTCATTTCTCATTATAAGGTAGACAAGGCTTCTAGGGACAGGGCAACCTTTGGTTCCACTGTGCTCAAGAACGTCCTTCCGTGAGTTCCTCAGGAACAAGGAGCTGGGGACGCTACCCATGTGTAAGAACAAACGGCGAGATTGAACACTATCACATATAGAAGTTATGTCCTTACCATAACGTTCCATGTGGAGTGTTCATCTCGCCTTTGTTCTTACATTCCCACCCTCCCGCCCTTAAGAAGAACGTTCTTTTGATGCCTGGCCGGGAGCATCCTGCTACTGCTTGCAGATGTTGTGTACATAGTTGGCATATATATATATATATATATATATATATATATATGTCTATTTGTTCTTTTATATATATAGTTATGTATAGATTCTCTTTTCTGTGCATATGTGATGTAAGCATGAATGTGCTCTCTCTGGAGATTGGTTTGCTTGCAAACTAGATCTGAGGTAAAGGCAGAGGGGGATTGTGGGTATTAGATTGTCTCGAGCTTCTTCTCGATGCAGAGCTTGCAAGAGGCCGGCACGGAGCCGAGGATCGGCTCCGAACCCATGTGTAAGAACAAAGGCGAGATGAACACTCCACATGGAACGTTATGGTAAGGACATAACTTCTATTTTTTGATCAGATATATGTATTTAGGTACAGTGTTTTGTTATTTATCTGACAAGTGTGACTAGGTTTTATGTACTTGTTTGCGCTTGCTATGCATTAAAAAATTCTTGTGTTCTGTTACTTTAAAAGTTAATAGAAAACATAGACGTCTGCTATTTCATTCATTTGGCATTACTATATAAAATCAATGATGTATGTGAATGTTGCAGTCTGAAGAAGCCTGATGGTGAAAGCGCTTACTCTTTGTTTGAATAAAAGAAGTTTTATCTAACAATATTGAGTTATATGGACTTTAATATTGCTCACATTTAAATGTGGTGAAAGCTGGTAAACTGCCGACACAATTCCTGTCTAGGATTTAACATTCCACTGTATAACTGTCATAGTTTAAGGGGGTTCCAAACCTTGTAGCCCTTTCTCTACTACACCTGAAAAGTGTTATATGACTAAGAAGGGCTACATGATGAGACAACCAGTTTTCCCCCAAGTATTACAAATAATGCCAGTAGTATGCTACATTTCTGTCCCTTATACAATGTAAGTAACGGAATGTTTTCATATTGTATAACTAATAAATGATCTCCAGAACTAGTATGTGGGAGATTGTTAGTAATCAAATATTTAATCCAAATCTGCTTTTGTGTTAAATGCATTTCATGTAAGCAAGACATCTTACTATTGTGTTCCTTTATATATCTAAATATTTTTGTTGCTTAGATAAATTATGCATACCCAGTACCATAACTAGATTATCTGTGCCCTAGACAGTTTCTCTCACTAGCAACCCATCATCCCAAAGTTGAGGACCAAAAATAAGGTCTCGTTTTGAATTGAGGACTAAAAAAAATCTTCAGTACTTTTGTAACTGCAGCAAGCAGCTTGCTACAGTTACTAGCAAACACTGAGGTTCACCACAAATGTAAATGCAGTACTGACATACAAAGCTATGATATCCTCATGGCTTCATAAATGAATGTCAGTACTGCACTTCTGCCCCTCTGGCTCCTGCTGATCTCACTGCAACAGCCTGCAGCCAGTGGAACCAACCCCCTTCACCCTAGACTGGTTATGGCTCTTAACTGAACATGTGCCTAATAGCACAGTTGCAAAAATACGTAAAGACTTTTTATTCTGATTAGAAAACACTGACATTTACAAATACACATCTGACAATGACACTCAAAAACATTTTTTTATCCCTGTATTAAGGCAGGTAAGACTGATAACTCAGGTCAAAATATAATTGCTCCAAATAATATTTAATTGAGGATGGAAAACTATAAAAAGAAGTTATGTCTTACCATAACGTTCCAGCTGTATTGTTGATCCTCGTTCAGTCATTACGCATGGGTATCGGTTCCGACTTCGGAACAGAGCCGGCCATTTTCCAAGCTCGCGTCAGCTTCAAACTCTCGAACTAAACTCTTACCCATAATCCTCCTCTCCCTGTTACCTCAGATTAAGTTTGCAAGTCAAAAGAAGGTAGAGGCTACCTCTGGTCAAATAACCTAAGAGAACCGGATGGTGAGATCCACTCAACGCCACAGAAGGGGGAAGGAGGGGGGGGGGTCATAATGACTGACCGAGGATCAACAATACAGATGGAATGTTATGGTAAGACAGAACTTCTTTATCTGATATTGTTAATCCTCGTTCATTCCTTACGCATGGGACAGAGTCCCCAGCTACCTCTATTACTGGGAGGCTCTCATGGAAGGACATTCCTGAGCACCACAGAACCGAAATATGCTCTTCCCCTGGAGGCCAAATCCAATTTGTAATGATTGATGTCATGTAAAGTAGCTCTGGCATGGAAGGCAGCAGAAGTTGCCACCGACCTTGTTGAATGAGCTTTCATGGTAGTAGGCAACGAGATATTATGTTGTGTATAAATGAAGGTCACACAGTCCTTCAACCATCTAGCTAATGTGACCTTAGCAACAGCAGATCCTAATCTAGGTCCAGAAAAGGCCAAAAATAACTGGTCATATTTATGAAGGGACCTAGTCCTGTTTAAGTAAAAACAGATTTGCTTGTGGATATCTAGGGTATGTAGGCAATACTCTCCTCTGTTTGAATGATTGGGAAAGAAGACTGGCAATTCAATGGTTTGATTAATGGACATTTCAGAGATCACTTTTGACAGAAAAGATGGATTAGTTCTCAGAGACACTCTATCTCTATGAAAAATCAAGTATGGACTCTTGATACATAAAGCTTGAAGCTCAGAAATATGTCTGGCAGAAGTAATGGCGACCAAAAACAAGGTTTTCCATGACAAATGCTTGAGGTCACAAGAAGAAGCTGGTTCGAAGGGTGGCATTGTCAGAGCTTGTAGAACTAATGATAAATCCCATGGTTGAATAGGTTCTCTTAAAGTTGGCTTCAGATGATTCACACCTTTTATGAAGGTCCTGCACAATTTGTGGGACATAAGAGAGGAATCTTGGACACTGTCATGGAAATTAGAAATTGCAGCCAAATGAACTCTAATGGTTGAGGCTGATAGACCCGATTGGAAAAGGTCGGCCAAATAGTCTAGTATTATCCACACTGGTGCTGAGAAGGGATCTACTTGTTTATCTTTCAGCCAACAGGTAAATCTTTTCCACTTGCTCAGATAAGTAATTCTAGTGGAAGACTTATGAGATGCAATGAGAATGTCATGTACTGGTAAAGAAAGCTCATTCTGCTTGGCAATCAAGGGAATTGGAGTAGCCAAGATGTGAGCTTCAGGCTGTTCAAGCTGGAATGAATCACGTTCTGTGGATGTGAGGTCAACTCCGGGGTTGGATGGAGAATCCACGGTCGATCTAGTAGGTGAGGCCAAAGGAAGGGGAACCATATCTGTCGAGGCCAATACGGTGCTATGAGGATCACCCTGCTCTTCAACCGATGGGCTTTCTTCAGAAACAGGGGAAAGGGTGGGAAAGCGTAAAGAAGACCTGAAGGCCAATCATGGACTAGAGCGTCCCTGGGTGACTGTCCCAGAGGGGAATCAGGGCAAAGTAGTTGCTGTATTTGTAGTTGGTCGGGGATGCAAACAGGTCTCAGCAAGGACGGCCCCAGTGGTGGAAGATATCCGCCCTATCAAGGGATTCAGGGACCACTCGTGAGGTTGAAGAATGCACCTGCTGAGTCTGTCTGCTATCATGTTGGAACTCCCGGGAATGTGCGTTGCTAGAAGAAAATGGTTGGTAGCCATCGCCCATTGTCATATTCTCATGGCCTCTCGACAAAGGGGGTAAGATTTGGTTCCACCTTGCTTGTTGATGTACCAGACCACCGCCATGTTGTCTGATTGAATCGCATTTGTCCCAGACGGCAGCAGGGGATGGAATGCTTGCAACGCCAGAAGCACCACTCTTAGCTCTAGAACATTTATATGCAAATGGGCCTCCAGTTGGGACCAAGTGCCTTGGACTGTCTGTCCCTAACATAGTCCCCTACCCCATCAGGGAGGCATCCGTGGTCACTGTGGGCTTGGGTTGCTGGGGGGAGAAGGGGCGAGACTATTGTGACAGATTGTGTCACCTACCAATTTAAATCCTGTTTGCACCTGTGAGTTACTCGAATCATGGCTGAAAGAGGATGCTGAAATGGATACCATTGGGTGAGCAGTAGCCATTGTAGAAGCCTCATGTGAAACCTGGCCAGGGGGACAATGGTGATGGAGGCTGCCATGGAACCCAACAGCTGTAGAACTGAGTGAGCCGTGGATTTCTCCCTTGAAAGGATTGGAATCAGTTGTTGCTTTATCCTTAAAATTCTGTGCTCTGGAATGTTAGCTCTGCAATTCTTTGTGTCCAAGATAACCCCTATGAATTCTGTTGACTGAGATGGGGTGAGATTGGATTTTTGCCAGTTTATGGTTATGACTAGCCTTTGTGCAGTGAGGAGAGAGTATGCCAGGGCTTCTTCCAGTAGATGTCTGGTGGGGGCAGAAATGAGCCAGTCATCTAGGTATGGAAACACCTGGAATCCTTGAAGTCGCAAGTGAGCTGTGATTACTGCCATGCACTTTATGAACACTCTGGGGGCTGTAGAGAGTCCAAAGGGCAGTACTCTGAACTGGTAGTGACTGGCTCCCGCACGGAAGCGCAGAAATCTTCTTGATGGCCTGTCCACTTTTATGTGGTAGTAAGCATCTTGAAGATCTATCGAGAACATCCAATCATCTTTTTCCAAAAGTGGGAGGATAGACTGTATTGTGACCATCTGGAATTTTTGTACTCTCACAAACTTGTTCAATACACTGAGATCCAAAATTGGTCTCCAGTCCCTGGTTTTCTTTGGCTCCAAAAATAGTCTTGAGTAGAATCCGGATCCTATCTGGTCTGGAGGGACTATTTGGATGACTCTCTTTCTTAGCAGCTTTTCTATCTCTAGTGCTGCTTCTTCCCTTTGACTGGGTGGAACGTCGGGAAGGTTTTTTGAAGGGACAGGAGAAATATTGAATGGGATATGATATCCTCTGGTTATAATCCTTTGTACCCAAGAATCAGTGGTGATAGTTAGCCAGGCAGAAGGGTGCAAGGAGAAATGACCCCCAACCACCTCCAGAGGAAAGGAGTTGGGCTGCTCTTCAGGAGCGCTGGTAGGGTTGGCCAGGGAAAAAGTCCCTGGAACCCTCGTTATGTGGACCCCCTCTGCCCCAAAAGGAGCGTCTTCCCTGTGAGTTTCCACCTCTGCCTCTCGGGGAGAACACAGCCTGTGTGTCACGGAAAGGACCCTGAGATTTCTTGAACCATATCTTCCCACTCTTTTGGTTTCGGGAGAAAGCAAGTTGAGTGGAAGAATAACGGACACCTACGGCAGAAAGGGTCTTACCATCCTGTTCACATCTGGCCAGTGTGCTTTTAACTTTGGGTCCAAACGACGAAGGGGCCTCAATGGGAGCGTTAAGAAAGGAAGCCTTAAAGGGTTACGCGAAATTGCACAAGTGCATCCAGGCGTGTCGTCTCAAGACCACAGCTGAACCCACTGCTCCTTCTGATGCATGAGATATCAGTCGCATAGAGGAGTTAGATATTGACTCATTGGTGTCCAGCTGAGAGGCCACTTTGTCACGGACCTCATCAGACACGGCACCAGTCAAGGTTTCAGAGAGCACAGAAATCAGATCCCTTTGAAGCCTGATAAAGTGTGCCATATAATTTGGGGACCTGATAGTAAAGGTTGCTGATGCAAAGGTGCACTTCCCTATCCTGTCCAGGGCCTGGGACTCTTTGTTAGGCAGATGGACAGTCTGGCTTTCTTCTTCTGCCAGATCCTTTTTTGTTGCGGCCACCACCACCAAAGCATCCACAGGAAGACATTTTGACCAATGGGGATCCATAGCAGGAGGGGACAAAATCTTATCTGGCCTCTGGGGAATAGCTTTGACGGTGTCAGGAACCTTCCAAGTATGCTGCACGATAAGCCGGACAAGTTCATCGGCAGGTGGAGTAACCCAGGAGGTAGGGGGCCGGGCACGAAAAGCCTGCAGGAACACAGATTCCTCAGATGTCAGATTAGAGGACTGCCAGTCACCTCTCTATTTCAGGAATTCAAGGATATCACCAAAGGATACCTCAGAGGGTGACCGAGGGAATCCTTCCCCCTCATCAAAATCTGTGTCTTCAGTGAGGGACTTCTCTGTGGAGTCCATGTGCTTCCTCTTACACAAACTTTTCCGGTGGACTTCCTCAGCGGGAAAAGCTGGGGAAGACAGTGGAAAAGGGGTTTCCTGTGGGAATATGTCCTGAGGCCTTTGCACCCGGTGTCCACTCGGTGCGACTTGTGAAACCAGTGTATCAGATGAGGGCGGCGGGATAGACAGTCCAGTATCGCCAGCAGCAGCGAAAGCCTTCTCCATCAGTTGGAAGGCTGGTCCACCTGAAGAGGAGTGAATGTCCAGGACAGGGGTCACCCTCCCCTAAGTGGCTCAGCCTGCCGACCCGGAGTCCCTGGATGGCTGTGGAGCAGCAAATTATGCGTGTCACAACTGACATCCTGGGTCGTAGCAAAAGTTTCCTGCAATGAAGGCAACTGCAGTTCCTTAGTGAGATCCATAAAGGGAACCGCAGAAGGGGAAGACTGTGCTATATCCATGGACTTCAAAGGCAATGAAGGAGGAGAATAAGAAGGGGTCTTTGGAGATGGGTGATCACCTCCCAAGGAAGGATAGTTCCTGGGGGGTGGGATACCTCTGGCCAAGAGCATCTGGTCCACAAGACGCAACACATTGTGTTCAGAAAGGCTTCTAGTGGACCTCATGGAGACTGAGGGAGAAACAGGCCTGTCCACAGAAGAGGTCCATCTCACCAGTCCGCACCGAGAACAACGGTGCCGAGAGAGAATGGACTATGGGTGTCTGCACCAAAGAAGTCATCGGTGCCGAGGTCACATTCTGCACCAGCACAGGGATCGGTGCCGAAGTGGTTGTCGGTAGCGAAGCTGGAAAAGACAAAACTGGAGTCAACAATAAAGGCGTCGATTCCGAGTAAGGTGTCGGAGCCGACGTGGTCAAGGTCTGCACCGACTGAGCGGTAGGTGCCGATATAGTAGTTAATAGTCTGAACCGAGGAGCCCCTCGGTGCCAATATAGTGAAGGCTGCAGGAGAAGACTGAGCCGAAGGCCTCAGTGACAAAGGTCTAGGCACCGAAAGCACTGGGGCTGACTGAGTGAGCTCCGGAGCCAAAACTTTAGCCTTTTTAGGTTTTAGTTGGTGGGAGTCCCCAGCCGGGGATGAAGGCAAAGATTTAGCCTTGGTAGGAACATCCAAAATTTTCTTATGGGCTCTAGGAGGGGTTGAGGCCTCCAACCCAGAAATAGCCTCTGAAAAGGGAGATTTAAGAAGTCCCTTCAGCAACAACTTGTTTTTCCTTTCTAAGAAAGTTCTATTAGAAAAGTTTTCACAGATAGTACAGGGCGGGTCAACAGATAAGTGGGACACCCCCAAACAATAAACGCACAAAGAGTGTGCATCAGATGTAGATAATTTGTGTCCACAATCAGAACACCATTTAAACCCTGGACTACCTTTCTTATCTGCCATAATAGAAAAAGTAGATAGTAGGAAAGGGTACCAGCAATGGTACAAAAGAATACCCGAAGGTATGAAAAAAGGGAAGATTACAAACGATGGTAAGGGGAGAAATACCTCGCAGTAAAAAGGTAGAGAAAAGAGAAGAAAAAAACTCAAGAAAATATGGTTGCTAGATGCGATAGGGTAAGAGACAATGAAATAGAAGCTTTTCTGACAGAAAAGTAATATAAATGACTATTTGACAACAAATAACTATACTTAGCACAAGAGAAGCAGCTTGACACGACCGAATAGCAACACAGCAAATGAAATCTGAGGTAACAGGGAGAGGGGGAGGTTATGAGTAAGAGTTTAGCTCCAGAGTTTGAAGCTGACGTGTGTTTGGAAAATGGCTGGCTCGGTTCTGAGGTTGGAACCGATACCCATGCGTAAGGAATGAACGAGGATCAACAATATCAGATCATTCTTTATTCCTTTGTTACTTAAGAGTTTTCTCACTGGAGAATAAGATTGTCTTCTCTTTACTGAACCCCAAGGTAAATCTTTGACCAATATAATTACTGGCGTAGCTACAAATACTTTTTCAAATGTTCAGTGCTTGTGCCAGAGGTGTAACACTGTTTTATTGACTGAAACTTAATGTCCAGTCTGTGTCTGAATTACTTTGGTATCTTTGTAAAGCTATGTGACATCTTTAAAATGAAAATGTTGCTTAGCATCCTATGTTGAGATATTCATCAAGACAACTATAAATTTAAGTTCAAGTTCTTTGTTTGGCTGACTATTCCAAGTTCTGGAACACTAAGCAGTCTTAAATGATGTTACATTGATCTTACTTCATAGTGCACAAGCCCTTGGTAATTTCTTTCACAGCTTCCCTGCACAACCTTTACTTTGCCACAGTATGTGTTAATGATCCTTTCACAGGTTCACTGATGGAAACCCTGTTACGACTTTTATTTCCTCTAGATACTCAAGTCGGATCTTCTTCTAGGCACACCGCTGGGGCCATGACCGACTCCAGCGGGGATGATCCAAGGACCTCACTAAACCATCCAATCAGTATTAGTGATGGGTGGCATGTAGAAAGAGCAGAGACTTAATCAACGTGACCTTATGACCCACACTTACTGGGAATTCCTTGTTCATGGGGAATAATTGCAATCTCCATTCTCCAGTCCCAGTAATGAATGGGGTTCAGTGGATTACCTGGACCCGTTGGCCAAGGGTGTCCTGGTACACTCAATGGATTAGACTGTAGCACCCATGCAGCCCCTAACTAAGGGCATCACAGGCCAGTTATTGTTCAATCTCATGTGGGTGAAAGCAACTTGTTCCTGTAAGAAGTTGGAAGCCGCATAACGAGTTAGCATGTTGGAGTCTTGTTTGTTATCTGAATTAACCAGACAAAACTCTCTGCCAACTAAGAATAGCCATGGACTACCACCCACAGAATCAGGAAAGATGTATCAATCTTTCAATCCTTTCTGTGTCTGGGCCAGGTCAAGTTAAGCTGAAAGCTCCACTCCTGGTTTTGCCCTTCCATCAATTCCTTTGAGTTTCAGCTTTGCAACCATACTCCCCCTAGAACCCAAAGACTTTGGTTTCCCAGAATCGCTCTGGTGGGTCATGGGAATAACTCTGCCAGATTGCTAGTTGGTATTGTTTATGGTCAGAACTACAACAGTATCTGATTGTCTTTGAACCTCCAATTTTTGTTCCTAATTAATGAAAAACATTCTTGGCACATGCTTTTGCTTTCATTCATCTTGCGCTGGTCCAATTATTTCACCTCTAGCAGCACAGTACTAATGTCCACAGCCATCCCTTTTAATCATGGCCCCAGTTCTGAAAATCAACAAAATTGAACCAGAGTTATATTCCTTTATTCCTAGGTGAAGTATTCAGGCAACTGGCCTGCTTTGAACACTCTAATTGTTTTCAAAGAGAATACTTTGGACCCCTGGGGCACTCAGTTAAGAGCATCGTGGGAGCACCAAGAGGCAGGGGCTGGGACAGGCTTCAGCTCATGTCGTGGCAGATGACAAGCCAGACTCCAAGATCTAATTACAAGCTTTTTAACTGCAGCATCTTTAATATACTCTTTTTGAAAAATCTTTATTTTAATACTTTAACACAGAACTAAACAGCAGAAATAAACATTTGATGGTTTGTATAATAATATTATACATTACATGCTCGTATAACACAGATCAAAACTATTTACAATTGTACAAAAGTGCCATACAACTTCTTATATATTCAGGAAAAAAAAATGCTTACATTATTATACAACATACTTGCAATTATTTATCTAGATGTGGGGATAGAAATGTAGCTCTAGATTTGTTAGTTGTGTCAGTGTATTTCTGGACTAGATTAGGCTAGAATTATGTTTAATACCTGTTCCCAGATTTCTAATTTCTTATAATTGTTTTGTTTTTACATCAATTAACCATTTATGAGCTAACAAGTGTTTGATTGTCATCTTTATGAATTTGTCCCAAGTGATAGACAGACAATTCACCCATTTGGAAGCTATGTATAGTTTCATTAGTAAAAATAAAGTTATAAGAGTGCTAGCTTGGCGTTTGGATATGTCTGTGGGGGGAATGTGAAGTAGTGTGAATTCACTGTCAGTGTTGCTTTTTCATATTCTGTCTTTTGTAGTTGGATTTTTAGGGAGTTCCATAGTTTGTATACACATTTGCAACTCCAAAAGACATGAATTAAATCAGCTTCCTGCATCTTGCAGTATAAGCACTATGGTGAGTTGGATGTGTTAAATATATGAAGTACTGTAGAGGTAAGGTAAGCATTGCTGTTGATCATGAGTTGTGTGTACGTTAGTTTTTTTAGTGTTATTGCCTTAGATGTTAAATCCATAGCCCGCCTCATCTGTTGTTCAGTGATGGATGAGTATATTCTTAGCCAATAGTTAGAGAATAGTAGATTATTTTGCAGTTTAATCTCATTTATCATCTTGTATGTATTGGATATAATGTTTTCCCTGGAGAGCATTATTTTCCATAGGGATTCGCAATTGTTTATATCTATCATATTTAAGCTAGTATTTTGTAGGTACCTGGAACATAGTTCTTTGATTTGTCTCAGGATGATTGTGTATGCTTTTGGCAAGTTAAGTTGCCTTCTCAACTCTGTACTTGAGCAGTTGTGGTGGTGGTAAAGATCTCGGATTCTCTTGTCTTTTAGTAATGGGTAGTTATTGAAGTTTATCACTGTGTTATTAATCTTTATGTTCGGATTATTATGTATGGGTTGAAGGATTTCCATTGCTGTCCAGAGTCCAAGAGAAATAAACAGCTTTTGAACTGTGATGATGAAGTGTTTTGGAGGGATGATGATCTTATATGCAGATATTTCTTTTTGGTTAGGAAGAGAAGTGCTCTAGGGTCAGGTTTTAATATAGTTATGGTATATTATCAACCATATTGGTGTCCATGTGTTGGGTGAAGGGGTATATTCTGCTATTTGTAGTATCCTGCTGCTGTTGATAATGATGTAGTATAATTTGAAATCCGATAAGTTTAGTCCCCCTTTTAGTTTTGGTAATGATCATTTTTATATGAAATTCGTGCTTTTTTAGGCTCCCAAATGAATTTCGCTAGGAATGTATGTAGTTGTTCGAAGAATTTGTTGTGTACTATTACTTGTGTGGTCATGAATGCATATATTACTCTAGGTAGTATGTTCATTTTGATTACAGAGACCTTAGGAAGGGTAGCTAGAGATTATTCCATCTGTTGCAATTTTGCATTATATTTTGCCATTTGTTCAGGATATTGTCTTGGTAGAAGTCTGTCTTGTTATGAAAAAAAGTGATTCCAAGATATTTCGTTGAATCTTTTAGCTTTATTGTGTCTAAGAATGGGAATAATGATATTAGTTTGGGGGGACTTGAGGAAAAATGTTGGTTTCGTTAAAGTTAAGCTTGTAGTTTGATATATTAGAGAATTGTTCAACTGCTTTTAGTAATTTGGGTATGTCAGAGCTTGGGGTGGTGAAACAGATGTTTAAATCATCAACGAAGGCAGTGAAGAAGATTTTAGAGTTAAAGATAGTTGGGGGGTTGTGATATACATTCTGTTTAATGTGCAGGAAGAGAGGTTCAAGGTAGAGATTAAACAGAAAGGAGCACAATGGACAATCTTGACTTGTCCCATTTTTAATCATGATTCTGTTTGATAAGGTTCTGTTTATGTATAGATTTGTATAGGGATTGTCATAAAGTATTTTAATAGTTTGAATTAATTTACTGGGGAAGTCAAAGTATGGTAGTAATTGGGGTAAGAAAGTTAGATTCACTCTGTCAAAAGTTTTATGGGCATCTACCATCATCGTATATATTGAAGGTTTTTTTAGGTTAGCAAAGGTTATCAGGCCTTCCAGCGTTAGGGTGTTGTCACTGGTCTGTCTATATGGAGTGAATCTGGATTGTTCTGGTGAAATTATATTAGTTATAATATTCTTCATTCTAATGACTAGTATTGAAGTGAGTATTTTGGCGTCTAGATTTAATAATGACATGGGTCTGTAACTGCTGGGGTCTTTGGGATCAAACTGATCTTTCAAAATGAATATGGTTTCTGAGGCACTGAAGTGGATATCACTGATTTTATTATTTATTATATCATTTAATATGCAGTATAATATTATGGCAACAAGAAGAATAAACCATTTGTAAAATTCTGATGTAAGGCTGTCTGGACTTGGAGCTTTGTTTATTTTTAATTTTTTGATTGTGTCAGTGATTTCATTTAGTGAGATTGGGTTCATTAGAATTTTCTGTTGATTAGTATCTAGTTTAGGGAAGACTATTTTTTGAAAGTAAGATGTTCTATCTCTTTCTGAGGTTGGTAAGATTTGTTCTCCGTAAGTCTGAGTGTAAAGCTGTTCAAATAGGTTTATTATTTCCTGATTGTTCATATATAGTTTTGTCTTGGTGATAAATTTCTGTTATAGTGGGTGTGGATTTCTAAACAGTAATTAGTCTCGCTAATGCTCTGGATGGCACTTTAATAGCCTCAGCGTACTTAGCGAGATTTCTCATTTCATGGAATGATAGATTTTTTGCTTCTTTTAGATATAAATCCCTTTGTGTTTTCCATAGAAGTTCTTCGGTGTGTTAGCTAAGATCAGACTGTAGTTCCTTTTCCAGCTGTTTTATTTTCCCTTTTAATACCGATTCCTCTTTTAAATATGTTTTTTATAGTGTGTTGCTTTGCTAATCAAAAATACTCTGATTTGTGCTTTTATCGAGGCCCATTCAATGTCTAGTGGTGATTGCGAGTTAGAGATATTTGCTGTTAATGAGTTTAGGAGTGTAGTAATACCTTCTATCATGCCTTGTTTTGTCAGCAGATTGGGATTCAGCGACCAGTTGTAACCTCTGTTGAGTTTCTGTTGTTTAATATCCCATTCAATGTTTAAGGTTATTTTTGAGTGGTCAGAGAAAAATCTGGTATCTGTATAGCTTGTTACATTCTTATTTAAGAATATATCTGAAATTAGGAAAAAATCAATCCTCAACCACATTTTGTGTCATTGTGAATAGAAGGTGAAATTTTCTAATTTCTTATCTTTCCCAGCGTATTTGAAAGAATCAAACAGTTTGAAGTCCTGTTTAAGCTCTCTAATTGCTAGTGTGGCCTATTTGTTGTATAGTTTATTGGGGTTAGATCTATCTTTATCAGGGTTTTGGTAGGAGTTCCAGTCCCCACCAATGATTATATAGTTATCTTTGAATTTTGTTAAGATAGCGTATAGGGACATGATAAAATGCTGTTGGTTATTGCAGGGTGTGTATATATTAAGCACCATCACTGGTTTTGGAATGGCAGGATTAATGTAGGTTACATAGCGCCATCTTCCATCTTTATCAGTGTCAGTTTAATTATTTTATCTTGAAATTCTTGTTTAATTATCATTGCTGTCCCTGCACTGTTTGTTTTTTCCCCGATGCAATAATTTGTCTTATCCATTTTCTATTCTCTATTTTTGTCCATTGTTCTACTGTAAGATGATATTCTTGAATTAAGATTATTTTGGCTTTGGTTTTAAAGGTAAGATGCAGAAAAAGATTAATTTTTTTCTTTTGATTGTAAACCTTTAACATTCCATGATAATAACTTCCATATTTATCTCGTTCTTGTCCTTAATGTCATGTCGGTGGTATAAAGTGTATGAATAGTTATCAATGTAAGCTTTTTTTGCAAGATTTTTTGTGTGGCACCTATCTATTCCTGTCCCTAGCCAATGCCTATCCATTTTCTCCCTGGACCAAGAATAGTAAGGGGAAATAAAGGATTCTTTTTTATGAGATTGGCATTTTTCTTCTGTGAATAAAAAAGTGTTCTCTTTGTGTAGTATTGTTGCAGTGTCATTCCCCTTAGACGTACTAATAACTACACTGTAGAGAAAGCCTAACATACAAGTTCTCGAAGCGGCACACTTTTAAAGTAGTTCCTAGTCCCTTCACTCAAAGAGTTAGGTTAACAGTGTTAGTATATTTTAGGCAGAAAATCTTTTGAACCTCTTGTTTTCCTTTAACTTTGTAATTATAAAACATAGCAGAGAAAGAAGAAACATCCTACTTTTAACAGTTTAACAATTTTAACACATTTCTATAACATGCACATCAGTAAAGTAGCTTCTAATAATCTCTTTTATGTTAATTATTTATCAGTTCTCTTCTCAGACTTTCACCGTGCTATATTGCTGAGTTAGCATTCACAGTAAAACAGTTCTCGGAAATGCAACCTGATTTTTGTATAGATTTCACTAAAAAGTTATAAGCATTTTGTATAACATTTACTTTCAATGGTGATAACAGAGCTAGGGCAATCAATTGGCCGTTGGGTTTTTACTGCTATGCATTTTTTAAATCAAATATTGTGAGAGGTCTACATAGCAATCCAGTTTCCCATTTGACATTTAACATATAAGACTTGTCAATCATACTATTAGAGCTGGAATTACCTAGGGTGCTGGCACCAGACTTGTCCTCCAATAGATGCTCATTAAAGGATTTAAAGTATACTCCTTCCAATTACAGGGCCTTGACAGAGTCCTATATTGTAATTTTTCATCACTACCTCCCTGAGTCAGGAGTGGGTTATTTGCGCTCTTACTGTCTTCCTTGGATGTTGTAGCCATTTCTCAGGCTCCCACTCCTGAATCAAACCCTGATTCCCCATTACCTGCAGTCATCATGGTAGGCACAGATAGTACCATCAAAAGTTGATAGGGCAGCTATTCGAAGGTCACGTTGCAGCCACAAGGGCATGTGAATGGCCCGAGTTTATTTTGAGTCGTGAAAGCTGCCAAGCCAAGACCCGGACTGGTTTTGGTCTAATAAATGCACACATCCTCAGAGGTCAGTGCTCAACAGCATGTATTAGCTCTAGAATTACCATAGACTTGCCTGGCTTAATCTTTGAGAAAAGCATATGCTACTGGCAGGATCAACCAGACAGGAGTATCTATGTGGGCAGGTAGAGGAGTGGGCCAGAACCTGTGCCTCCGCTGACAGAAGGGGTCCCTCTCTTTGTGGCGACGGCACCCTGGGTGCTGGTCAGAAGTTGGTGACTACAGCCCCAGCAGGCTGCAGAGTGGAGAGGAACATGGCAGTGAGAGCTGGAGACAGCTGGTTAGAGCAGACCTCCCACATTTGGACTGGCAGGTACTGACGGGCATGGCTGGTGGCCATGGAGTGGAATGGCACTGTAGTGGTTATGACAGTGCTCCCTCATGCATGCGTAGCAAGGGTGACAGCCTTGGCCAGACTATTCCAGGCATTAGCCTTATACTGTAACCCAGTAGAGCCCTTCTGCAGGAGCCTCCTGTTGTACTCCTTATGGCGGATGTTCTGAAAAGTCTTGAATTCCTCCTTACAGTACCAGTGTGGTCTAAAAAGTAGACAACCCTCTCCTTTCCCAGCCATAATGTCTCACCATGAAAGATCTCAAGGAAAATGGCAGAGAATTGGCATCCAAAATATGCTTCATGTGCCCCAGGAATCAAAGGGCACCTCATCTGCGCGATGGATGGAAAGCTGTGAAAATACAGTTAGTGTTGATTCCAATAGCACTTTAAGGTGTGAAACAAATCGGTCTTCCATCCCTGTGTATGCTGTTGAGAATGTAGACTCTATAGCAACTCCATCTGAAGATGGTTAACTATAGGATGACAATTTCCACACCCCTAGAACACTTGGTTGCCCGCACTTGCACAGTGCTGCTTGCAAGTGCTAAGGTCCATGCAAGGCACTGTATAGAAATCACCCCAATGTGTTTCAGGTTTGCTCATTGCACAAATTGAATGATCCAGAAACAGTGATGAACCGAGACCTAATTATTGTAATCATCAAGCCCAGAGGGGTGAATCTACATGATGACAGGCAAAGAAACTCACCACAGTAAGGAAGAAGCTTTAGGTCACTGACTTCTAGCCAGAATGTTGGTTCATATAGTATGCTTCCTGGTACAGCCAGCTCCCTTCCTCACCAGTGCAAATGATGAGAATTGTGCCCTGCATTTTGTAACTTCTTAGTTGGTTTGGCTGTAGGTATACACAGCATGGTGATTACTAGCAGTGTTTCTATATATATATATATATATATATATATATATATATATATATATATATATATACATATATATATTTTATAACACACACACACACACACACACACACACATGCACGCACACACACACACACGCACACACACACACACACACACACACACACACACACACACACACACACACACTCCTTTTGCATATACATTTTATATACATATTTTATGTCTGGGCAGCAATGCGCACTATCAGACAAGGTTGGTACAGTGACAGCTTCCTGCATATGCAGATTTACAATGGCTGCAGCAACCCAAAAGATATTTTCATGATGTTCTCTGGCTGAACACTAACTTATTGTAGAGTTTATATCTAAAGTGAGGACAGTGTCACTGGGTAAATTTATTCATTTCTGAAGTGCTCTCACATCTTATTTTACATCCCACTCACTGGGTTGGACAAAGAGAAAGCCACGAGCAGCTGCCTGTCCAGTGCCAGGATTTGCCAAATCATTCATGCACTCAAGTCTCTCAGCTACAAGTACCATTTTGACTCTGTCATAGTTCATGTTTGTGAGAATGACCTGAGACGTACCTCACTGGACTATATGAAGAGAGACATGGTCAAGCAGTCTGAGTATGTGCCCCAGGCAGGTATGTCCATAACAGCATACTACTCTCACCTAGAATGATGCTACAGTATAAACAAAAGATGATTGATTTCAATAATTGGCTTAGTTTTTGGTGTCATTCCAAGGGGATCCAGTTTCTGTTTTCCTGGGAAGCCATGGTCGACAAACTTCACTGCTTTGTCAGGGACGGTTTGCACCTGGCACCACTAGGCTTTCAACTGCTGGCAGAGGCTCTTACTTCCCCATAGTGCCATTTTTAGGCAAGATCTCAAACAACATTACCAATGTAAATTAACCAGACAGAACAAAATAACAGTCATGCTGCTAAATGCAAGGAGCTTAAACCAAAACCTGCACTCCTTCTATCACTAGAAGATGTAGATGTTTGTGCAGTCACAGAAACCTGGTTTAAGCCCTCAGAGAGTACTCAGACCCTGCATGGCTGGAATGCCTTCCACAACTTTAGACTGCAAAATAAAGGTGTGAAAACCAAAGGAGGCAGTGTTTCAGTCTATATTAGAGATAAATTCACCTAACGTCTAGTTAGACTTAACAACTCCATGGACTTAATCCAAGTCCAGGTTGCGGTGGGTAAGACCCCCAGTCATTTCCTAGCCAGTTATGTATCCCCCTTTATGGGTTACAACATCCATGAAGCCTACTTAACCAAACTGAAAACAATCCAAATTTTACCAAACACACTGATTATGGAGAATTTCAATTATCCCACCAACTGGGAAACATACTCTAGCCCAAACTTGCTAGCACAAAAGTTCCTTGACTTTGTGAATTCAAATGCCCTAAAACAAATTGTCCATACCCCGACAAGAGGAACAAACATTCTAGAGTTGGCCATCACCAACATGTCAAACAGGTGCACTGCTGCAACTGTTGGACCCTCATTAGTTAAAACTGCGCAAATCAGTCACCTTTGAACTGACACTAACACCAGAACTCACAAAGGGTGAAATTAGACTAAAAAACTTCACCAAGGCAAAATATACCCTCCTGTGTTAAGGTATAAATGCATTCCAAGCCCCACCCAAAGCTGAAAGTAGTAACTACGGCAAAGCTTACACTAAAGCCCTGTACAATCACTTTCATAAGTGTATAAACTCGGCTGACCAGATAGAATCAAAGCCAGAGCCCCAAGTAAAATCAAGCTGCCATGGTGGACTTCTGTCATCAACAAACTCTACAATAAATGCAAAATGTTGCTGTGAAAGAAAACAAAGACCCAACAATGGAAAAGCACCCTCCTCAGCCTTAACAGGCAATGAGGCAACTTGTCAAATCCTCCAAGAGCTCTTTGAGAGAAACCTATCAATTACTGCCAAGGATAACCATAAGGCCTTTTACAGCTATGTATGTAACCTAAAGGGTAGGACCCAAACATGTGCAGAACTGGTGGCGAATGGTATCAAACACACTGACCCGACAGAGATAACGAACCTGCTAGAGGACAGGTTTGCTGAAAATTTGACTCCTTTTTCCCCTCCTAACTTACAAAAACCCTCCTCCAAACTCCCACTCCCACTTTACATATCTGAAGTGCAGGTCCTCAAAGCCCTGTCCAAGGCAAAAAACACGGCCTCTATGGGACCAGGTGACATCCCAGGCTGTCTTCTAAACAGGTTAAAACATGAACTAGCATCACCACTAAGTGCCTTTTTCAATCACAGCCTAACCGCAAGCTTTGTTCCTGTGGCATGGAGAGCAGCTACAGTTATTCCATTCCACAAAAGTGGCCTAGCAACAGGCCTGGGGAATTACAGACCCATAAGCCTCATCTGTAAGGCCATGGAATGTATAATTTTAGGCCTCATAAATAAAGACACAGGTGACCTCCAAATCCTGGATCCTACCCAATTCAACTTCATAAATGGCAGATCCTGCCTGTTTACTCTGGTGAATTTCTTTGAAAGTATGACCAAGGCCATTGATGAGGGCAAATCTGTGCACACAGCATACCACGACTTGGCAAACGCTTTCGACACATTAAGGCATTACCGATAAACTTAGCAAACTGAAAGTAAACTACTTTGTTGTAAGATGGGTTGCCAACTTGCTCACAAACTGGACACACACTATTAAAGTCAGTAACTTCACATCAACCAGCAGACCTGTTACCAGTGGGGTGCCACAGAGGTCAGTGCTGGGCCCCCTACTGTTTGGTATATACTTCTCAGACTTTCAGGTCAAAACTAAGAGGTTGTGGCTGACCAGGTTTGCAGACAACTGTAAGCTAGGTGCAATCATTAAATCTCCAGTGATGTCCATATACTCCAGGATGGTGCCACACAGACCAACAACTGGTGTATTAGTCACGGTCTCAAACTGAATGCATAGAAATGCATAATCATTCCCTTCGGCATGAACACTTCCCTTCACACTATAAAATCAATAACAATACCCTACGTACCCATGAAGTGGTAAGGGACTTGAGATCGCAGGTTGACCACGACCTTAACTTCGACCATGATGTGTGTATCATTGTAATGTAGCTCACTTGATTAGTAAAGTCATCACCTTGAGAGCAAAAGAAGTGATAACCCACCTATACTCGGCACTTATCTGGCCCTACAACTGAGTATAATGCCCCAATTAGAGAGACCTCAGCTGTTCTAACAAAGATGATCAAGGACCTCCAGCATGTACCTTACACAAACTGACTAAAATTCCTGTCACTATTACTCCATATTATATAGACCTCTTACGGGAGACTTATGCCTGGCCTACAGAGCAATCCAAGAGCTGAACCTAATGAACTTACTGCATATCCGTAAATCAAATAGGTCTAGGGCTACCTGTTCCAGGGACTTAAATATGGCCTGCGACTTAAATAGGGCATGTTGGAGGGACATATTTATCTTCCAGTAACTGCCACGTCTTTGAAATAGGCTAGAAATTCATGTGAAACGGAGCACCTCTGTTTGAGGAATCTGGATGAGTGGATGGGGTACCGTAAATTCTTACTGGGGATACCACCCACAACACTCCTGGACATGGGCAGTCATCACTAAATGCAATCTTTGTTACTGACTAGTACCTCTACGGTATTACATTGGGTTGAAACGGCTAGGCTTAAAATGACCTCCAGGTCGATATCCTAATAATCCCCTACAATCCTATGATCCTACTGTCCTACTCATTATAATATCATTATAATACATGGCACTCATTATGCAGTCATTAGCATAGAACATGTGTGACCACATTGTTTGGCCAAGCGACATGTAGATGAGTTTTCTTCTGAATTGCACCCACCCTGTATGCGGTCACTCTTCATGCACATTTGCTTAGCATTATGTTTCAAAGTATTCTAAAGTGCACCCATGAATTAATTTCTGCCTGGCATGTTGTATTGCTTGGTTAAAAAGCACTATTAGTTAACAGGACACTATTAAGTTTTGATTCTTTTTCACTAAGAACTTTGAATGCCATCAATGTATGTTTTATTACATATTTATACATAAATGCCTAGCTTCTATTTGAATCTGTTCAGTCTAGAACTTTTATAGTGCACTGATAATTTACTTCAGTGTTCTGGAATGCGCAGAATGTGCTACGTCAGAAACATTACTTTTTGCTATTTTTAAGTTCCATTTTTAAGAGTTGATTAATATACTTTATATTAACCTTTGTGTCTATGCAGAGAACTGATGAAAGATCAATATGATAGAGCACTGAAGACTGGATTCATCTCCCTTAAATAATCTATTTGAGTCTGAAAACAAGTGAGATTGACTGGTTTTAATAATTTAATTCTGTAATATCAGTTATTCATTTTTGTTTAATAGCCTTGTCCATAGTAAGGCCACAGATTTTATCACGAGACCTACTTTGATGGGTCCCTACTCCAGGCCAGCAATCAAGGAGACTCAATCCTCACCCCTACCTTCGGTGAGGGATGGTCACTAAGAGCAAAGATAGATTCACACAGCATTTTCAGATGCAGCTTCCTACACCCAACACAATTTCCCTTAAGAGCACACAGGGAGCACACTCCAGACCTGTGGCTGGACTCTCCTCCTCTCTCCAGACCCACACAAAACTCCACACTGACCACTTTGGAGCTCTGTGTCCTGTACCCAGTAGCTCACACACACACACACACACACACACACACACACACTTAGATATTTGAGTTTCACACACACACACATACACATCTGGGAAAAGCTGGCACAGATTTACTAGCTGTGCCCCTTTTTGTCCAGAGCCTGAGGTAATCACACTGCCACCAGTGAGCTACCCTGAGGCTCTTACAAAGGGTACTCAATTGTGTTGTTGTTGTTGTTCTACTTTCGGCTTTTCCCGGTTAGGGGTCACCACAGGTGAACTCTGGTCCGCTAAATATTGGCAGTCGATTTTTTTACAGGTGCCGAGGTGCCAGCTCGACCTCCAACCTTCAGCAAAGGCACGCCCATTCTACGCATGTCTTTTGAATGCCACTTGACCGTGGGGAGGACATGCAGATTCCACACAGAAGGTGCTCCAGCCGAGAATCGAATGGGAGAACCTCTTGCTGTGAGGCAACAAACGCTACTGGTGTGCAAAATTAATACTAATACAAATGGTAGAGTGTGACCAAAGCAGCAAGGCTTTCAGGAGTGGCCACAATATCACTAAAATAAGCATAAAGATATTCTCTACAGGACCAGCCACAATAAAAGGTATTAAAATATTTAATGATAATTAATAAAATAGAAAACAGGAGAATACTGAATACAATAAACAATAGCATTTCAACCACAGAAATATAAAAAATAATTCAGTTGTATAGTTTCTCACCATCACTCATCCCTCTCAAACATAGATGACAAGCAGGCAGGGTATTTCATTTTGATGCTTTGATACATAGAAACACATCAGGATGGATAGCAGCATCATAAAATATAAAAGAACTGGTTAACTGACAGACCTTACATACATACATGCTTACATCTTAACAGCTTACTATAAAATGGCAGTCAGACTCGCATGTGCTCATTATGTATACACTTGTGCAAGACCTTGGATAGCTTCTTAAAGATACATACACATACATTAATCTACATCCTCCCTCTTAAAAGGATTGCCCTTGGTAAAAATAATATTAGAGTTAGATATGCTTTATTATAGACATTATAAACAAAACACAGTGTTCATGTACAAGTTGCTGTGTATCTGTTACATGGTCTGGAGATATGACTGGATCTCGTAACATAACACTCTGGTCTGAATTTAGCAACAGGGGCAGTCTTCAGTGAACAACTCATATCAGGAACTTCTGGATTTATCACATGAATATTCTCTGAAAATTCCTCTGGAATTGGAACACTGGACAATTCACTCTGAGATAAAGCATATTTCTCACAGGCTACATGCTGTGGTATAGGCTTGGACACAGGTCTCAAATGTTTCCAGTTTCATCTAAACTCTGCTCTTTATGATTCCACAGTGTATGACCTCAGCTCTGGGCAAATACTGTTCATGGCACCGATCTGATCATAACCTTTGGACATTTATAGATTCATAGGTAGGTACTATGCTATTGGCCCTGGGGCCCATACAAGCCTAGCCAAAAAATGTACCCTGGCTTTCGCCACCCAAGAAAACTATTTCCCTCTGCCCCTGTCAAGCAGAGCCACAGAAGTGATCCCCAGGGTGAATTTCCCATTTCCCATCCAATCATCAAGATTTTTCTTGAAGAGTGCTAATGATTAGCTCTGTTTGACATAGATAGGTAGTCTGTTCCAGAGTATGGGAAGTCTCTGGGACATGAATCTATCCCTCCAGCATGTTCTGTTTATTGTGGTGACAAGGTTTAGGTCCCTAGAGCGTGTAGCTCGGAGGGATTGGGATTTCTTTAAGTGGAGCATGTCCAACAGCTCTGGGTTTGACATAGCTTTGTATGTTAGGCAGAGATCTCCCCTGAGTAGGCGATATGTGATGGAGTAAAGCTGTAGTTTTTTGAGACGGTCTGCATAGGGCATCTGTTTGAGGCCAGTAATCCTCTTTGTGAGGTATTTCTGTGGTCTTTCCAGTTGTTGTAGATGTCTTGTGAGGTACATACCAAAAGGGGTGTTGTACTCTATAATGGGTCTAATGAGTGATGAGTAGAGTGGAACAATGACCTCTTTTTTTCTGGATGAGAATCCTTTTGTGATGAGATGAGCCATGTAGAAGGATTTCCTGACCACTGTGGCGATGTGATTATCAAAGGAGAGACTACTGTCCACCTGTGTCCCAAGGTCTCTTATCACATTTTTGGCATTAAGTAGACTACCAGCTATGTGGTAGTTCATGAGTACAGAGTTTTTACCAAAGGGGATGACAATGCACTTTTTGGCACTGAGCTTCAGGCCATGGCTTTGACACCAGGTATCTGTCTCAGTGAGGCCCTTTTGTAGTTTGCCCACATCGTTAGGAGTTTCGATTATGGCTCCTAGTTTGCAGTCATCTGCAAACTTTGTTAATAAAGACCTTCTGTGTTGGCCTGCACTTCAGAGAAGTAGATACCAAACAGGAGAGGACCCAGGACTGAACCCTGTGGTACTCCAATTGTCACTGGTCTGATGTCGGATTTGGAATCCGCTACTTTCACAGTGTGGGTTCTATCCGTGAGCCAGTTGGCAACACATCTTGTGACATAGGGATTTATACCTAGTTTAGTGAGCTTATCTATAATTCCAAAGTGGGGGATGGTGTCAAAAGCCTTGGCAAGATCTAGATAATCTGTGTGAACCATTTTACCCTCATCTGTGGCTTTGGTGACTGCTTCAAAGAAGTCAATCAGGTTTAGGAGACATGATCTGCCTTTTACAAATCCAAACTGGGTAGGGTCCAGAGTTTGGAGATTACCAATGTCTTTGTTTATGAGTTCCACGATGATACATTCCATGGCCTTGCAGACCAGGCTCGTCAGGCTAATGGGGCGGTATTTCCCGGGGTCCATCATGTCTCCACCTTTGTGGAGTGGTATAACCATTGCGGTGTGCCATTCAGTGGGCACAAAGCCTGAGGTGAGGCTATGATTGAACATGGTACTTAGGTAGGGTGCCAGTTCATTCTGTAGTTCATATAGAACGCAGCCTGGGATATTGTCAGGTCCCATGGATGCTGTGTTCTTGGCTTTGGAGAGTGTGTTTTTACCTGTGCAGCTATGATTATAGGAACTTTGCATTCTTCCAGTATAGAGATGAGCTCTCTAGGGGGTGAGAGGGGGGTAAAGTTAGCACTGAACCTATCTGTTAGGATGTTGGCAATGTCAGTTGGTTCTGTATATTTAGTGCCATTGTGCTGTAACTCAGAGCAGATCTGAGTGTTCCCATTTAGATTCTTGACATAGCTATAGAATGCTTTGTGGTTGTCTTTTGAGTCAGTGGCAATTTTGTTTTCGTAACTAGCTTTGGACGATTTTATGAGGGATCTCAGCTTCTTACTGAGGTTGACCAGGGAGTTCCTCCAGTCATGGGATTTTACTCTTTCTTGCAACAGTTTCTTTCTTCTGTTGTAGAGTTTGTTTATGGCAGAGGACCACCAGATTGGCTTCCTTTTTTGGAGGATAACATCTTGGTTCTATTAGGGATAGCATGATCCATGCACTCGTGTAAGTGCTTATAAAGTGCATTTGTGTAGGATTCGGCAGTCATACTTCTATTGTCCGTCTGCATGGGTGTCATGAAGTTTGCCACTTCTGTCTTAAGAAGTGTGAAGTTGGCTTTGGAGAAGTTTTTTACGATGTTTTCCCTAATTGGGGTGGGGGTGGGATGTGGATGTCTAGGCTGATTAGTTTGTGGTCGGATCTGACCAACGAGGAATTGACCTCTGGTGTGGAACACCGGTTTCCCATGTTGGTAATGACCAGGTCTACGATATTGCTGCCCCTGGTGGGGGTGTGAATTTGCATCCTTATCACTTCTCCTTCTCGTAATGGATTGAGTGAGTTGCTGGTCTTTTTGTAGTAGGACTTCTGGGTTAAAAACTTCTTCAACAGATTGGTTTTCACTGATCTGTTGTTCTTGACACATGGAACTAACAATTGACTACTGATTGGTAATGTGGTTCTGGTTTGTCTTGACAGAAGTCTCTGGGCAAGTGAACCAAGATGTTTATCAGGAGGAATATTTCAAAGATTCAAGAGACACAGGAAAACATCACTATTGTCTCCTTTGACTTATCTAGAAACTGTTTTGCACTTTGAACTGCATGTTCTGCCAAACCATTTGACTATGGGCATTCAGAGGTACTCGTGTTAGTAGTAAAGTCCCATTCTTCAGCAAATCTTTTGAACTGATGGCTTGTCAACTGCATACCATTGTCAGAAATAAGTTTGTGTGGACTATCATGGACTGCAAAATGATGGTTTATTTTAGTAATGACAGCACTGGATGCTAGGTTAGGAAGTAAATCAATCTCAAACCAATTGGAGTAAGAGTCGACTAACGCCAAATAATGTTGACCATTCCACTTGAAAATGTCAGTGGCTACTGTCAATCAAGGTAGTTCAGGAATCTAGTTTAGCTGAAGTGGTTCCTTCGATTGATGTGGCTTTGTACTATTACACACGGAACAAGATAAAACTGCTCTCTCAATATCTTGTAACATATAAGGTCAAAATACTAGTCCTCTCATCCTTCTTTTGGTAGAGTCAGTTCTTGGGTAACCACGATGCAAGATAGTAATGTACTCTTGTTGCAAGGCCTTTGGAACAATTACTTTTGGACATTTATTATACTACCACTGTCAGACAAAATATCATCTCTGTATGGAAAATAAGGTTGCACTTCTTGAAGTAAACTAGATTGTTTTGACGTCCATCCTTGATTGATAAATTGGTTGAGCCTTTGTAAAACTGGATCTGTGGCTATGTGACCTCTCAGCTCATCAAGACATGTGGGAGAAAAAATTCTCACTTCCATGAGTTCAAAATCAAAATTCTCATTCTCATGCTGTTCTGTGGTGTTTCTGGGCAATCTAGACAGTGTATCAGCAAGATAAAGAAGTTTGGCTTTCTTGTAGACAAGAGTGAAATTATACTTCTGCAATCTCAACATCATGCATTGCAATCTGGCTGGAGCTGAATGCATAGCCTTTCTCAAGATAGTGACTAGAGGTTGGTGGTCTGTTTTGATCTGGACAGGTCTACTATAAACATAATCATGGAACTTCGAACATGCAAACACAATTCCCAAAAGCTCTTTCTCTATCTGAGCATACTGCATCTCAGTTTGGGTGAGAGTTCACGATGTAAAGGTAACAGGTTGGCCTTCTTGTAGTATGATTGCACCAAGACCAAATTTCAAAGCATCACATGAAAGAGTAACTGGCTTGTGAACATCATAATATCTGAGAGTTGGTGGACTGGCAATTCTCTGTTTCTGGACATCAAATGTTCTTTGGTGCTAACCAAGACCAGGATACATCTTTACGTGTCAGCTCTTTAAACAGTGCTGAAAGTTGGCTCAAGTCTGGAATGAACTTGCCTATATAGTTAACCATGCCAAGAAAATGTTGCAGGGCTTGAACATTCTCTGGAGCTGGCATCTCAAGAATGGCTATTTGTTTTGAAGCGTCTGGTCATAGGCCTGAACTAGTAAATAAATGACCAACATAAGTAACCTTTTGTAGCCTGAGTTTGCATTTCTGTGCATTGAGCTCAAGATCCACTTGACAAGCTCTTTCCAGAACTTTTCTGAGGTTTCTGTTTTGCTCAGCTTCACTGTGACCTCCTACTAGTTAATTGTCTACTATAACAGCACAAGGATACCCAGGAAAAAAGTTGCCCCATTGCACGTTGAAAGACTTCACTTGCAGAATATATCCCAAATGGCATTCTCAAAAATCTGTACCTTCCAAATGGAGTATGGAATGTAGTTAGCAATGAGGATTTCTTGTCAAGCTGAATTTGCCAAAATTAACTCTTTGTATCTAAGACAGAAAACACAGTGGCATTTGGCATCAGAGCTGCAACTTCTTTGACTATGCACATTGGATGATGAGGTCTTTTTAGTGCTTTGTTTAAAGCTCGTGGATCAATACATATTCTGATGTAATCTGAGTTTTTCTTATGAGCTACCACCATGGAAGATACCCAGTCAGTTGGTTCTGCAACTGGGCAAATCACACCTTGTCACACCATTTTATATAGCTTGGCTTTGACTCTATCCTGTATGGCTATTGGAACTTTTCAAGCTGGCCGGATAACTGGACTGACATTTAGGTCTAGCATCATGGAGTACACAACTGGAAGCTTCTGTAGTTTATCTTCGAAAAGACCTGCATAGGTAGAAAAAATGTACACTTGTGCAAGCCCTTGGATGGCTTCTTAAAGATATATACACACACATTGATCTATACTCACAAACGCAGAAAACAATACTAAACTATTCTCACCAAATGTCCCTGACTAACTAAAGAATTACTGTTCCCCGACTACCTACTAAGCAATGTGTGGTGAGTGTCACAGCAAAGCCAGATGATGTCTCTCTTTGTCAGTGTGGATGTGTTTTATATATATATATATATATATATATATATATATATATATATATATATACAGTCAGAAATCTTTCCTGTCAGATTCTAAAGTGCTGCTACAAGAGTTCCAAAGAAACAAGATGCTGGCTAGAGGACAACATTACCACTGGTCACCTGACTCTGGTACAATACACACACAGAGCTTTGCTAAGATCTGTGGCAGCATCTGAAAGTTATAACACAGTTTCAACCTTTCCACCCTTCCAGGGTTCTGTGAGAAACATACACATTTGATCAGTTACAACAATACAACTTAATAAACATGCATACATTCTTTCTGTCCAGCAGGGCCTACTGTTGATGCATTTTAACTTTACAAATATATTTTTCACTCAAATATCCATACAAATCAGTGTGATAGTCAAATAACATAAAATGCTTTACAAAACTAGCTATGCTGGCATATGTACTCATGTACTGCAACACTGTCCGTGGCACAGATGGCACTACTTTATAACATCACACCTACCTCCTGCATTTTGCTCCATAATTTATCTCAAACAAAACTTACACCTCAGAATTAAAATGTTCCCTTAGAATACCTCAAAAGATGAAATGTGCTGTTTAAAACAATGTTCTCATAAGAGAGTATACATTATTATCAGACTTGATATTATTGTTGATTTTACCCAGATCTGTAGTCGTAGTTGATGCTTTTATAATTTTCTGCATTATCAGTTAATGTCATAGCAGTTGTGACTGCAACCTCTTTAGTCTGCTTTGAATGCATAATCTTATAATATAATATATGCATATATATATACACCATTTTTATTTTCTAAGTCTAAGATCTTGCTCTGCTTTCTACTTTTCCTACTGTATTGTTTGTGCTTAATCTTATATATTTAACAATATAATAATTGCACACAAAGCAGACTTATATGACTTGTCTGATCTTTATTTTTTCCAGTTTATCTTTGTAGGAATAATTAATATTGATGAAGTACCAGGATTTTTATATTTTAAATGCATTAAAGGTTACCCTGGTTTGAAACATTTCAGAATTATGATCCTAGATCAATGCAGATGACATAAGTGCAGATGTAACGCACTAACAATATATATTAAGTTTCTTTATTTTATATATATATATATATATATATATATATATATATATATATATATATTGAATGTTTGGGCACAGAGCAAGCACATTAACTTAATAAAAGAAAATGATAATTTTTCACAAAGTGTCTATATCAAGTCATATTACATACCTTTCTAAATTTCATTAAACATAAATAGATCAGTCATAGAACTTAGATTAATATTTATCTATTAAGTAGCTCGATTTCATCCAGTAATTATATTTAGAAGTCATTCTGCTTGTTTATTTACTTATTTACTGATTGACATTTGATTACTGGAAAAGTCCAAGTGGGAAGAAGTCCATTTTCAGCAGACGTCTAGGAAGAAAAGCTCCAAAGTATTACAAAAGATTTTAAGAACAATAATTTTACAATCTTCAAAAATATCTGCAGCTTAATTAATTTTAACAAATTAGACATAATATAAAAACTTTGGTTAATAATCAATACAAGGTATATGACAATCACTTAATATTTAGAGAAATTTTAGTCAGGTTACAGAAAAAGTAAAGGTAAGTTAGTCTAATACAAATAGGAATTGCAATATAAAGGGAAAACAGGCTTATGGTATATTTAGAGAGAAAATCAGGGAAGAGAATTAGATAGCAGTAAAGAAGTAAGTGCAAAAGGGAGAGTAAAGAATGAAAAGGTACTTGTTCACATTTAGGGATATAGTTTATCCTGGTTTTGAGCAAGAACAGAGTCCGATTTTAGCTAGGAAGTCTTTCAGAGTGGTTTTGAAAGATGGGAGAGAGGATACTGACCTGATGGATACAGGTAAGTAGTTCCAGGTCTTAGCAACCTGGTACGAGTACAGACAATGCCCAGCAGATTTGCTAGGTTTGTAGTTTTTGGTCACTAGAGCACAATGACTGACTGGGAACATGGTTGTATAGAATAATTTTGTAGGTGGTAAGAATCTGTGTATATGTTAGTAGATGTGGCAGTTCTAACCAACTTATACTTTTCAGTGATATTCTGTGGTGGGTTTTGAAAGGGGTATATGCTGCAAATTTAGCAACTTTATTATAGCATTGTTCAAGTTTTAATTTTTGTGAAGCCTGGAGGTTAGGGAAGGGAGCACCATAAAGAAGAGTGGGGAGGAGATAAGTAGTGGAAAGTGTAATGTTAGTTGTGTCAGTGAGAAAGTTTTTGGTTATGTTAAACATCCCTAGTTTTTGATGATTTTTTTATGCAATTTTGTATATGCAGGTTGAATATATGATTATCACCCACTATCACCTCTAACAGTTTGCTATGCGAAAAGACTTCAGTGGTTGTATTATCAAGAGAGAGGACCTTACATTTTGTTTTTTGTTTTTTCATGAGAGAAGGTTTTGGGGAAAAAAGTAGCAGTTTTATCTTTTTTGGTTTGAGCATGAGTTGTGAGTTACAAAGCCATGTTTCAGTGGCTGTTAAAGATTTCTGAGTAATTTTTTGAAGGTGTATCATGCTGTCAGATGTGCAAATAAGAGTGCAATCATCTGAGTATTGTATTAGGGTGGCCTGTTGTGTGGAAGTATAAAGAGTGTTAGTGAAGATTTTAAAGAGGAGAGGACCAAGGATAGAGCCTTGTGGTACACAGGTGGTGACTGGGAGTTAAGAAGAAGGCATGGAGTGTGATTTTAATCACTGATACCTATTGGACAGGTAGCTTTTGAACCACAGAAGGGTGGGCTGAAAGAGACCTAGTGAGGACATTTGAAGTAAAAGTTTGCTGTCACAGATTGAGTCAAAGGCTTTAGACAAGTCTGGAAATAAGGAAGCAACTAGTTTGCCATTATCTTTAGCTTTATTGAAGTATCTATATAGGGGATACACTAGACAATCTCAACATACTGAAATGTCGAAATTCAGTATGTCGAGACCAAATAGTGGAAAGTGCAGTTAACTGAAACTACACTATGCCAAATCCGCCACTATCGTGGTGTCGTGTTTGTGACATGCGGTGCGGTTTGTGGATTTATCTGGGGTTTCAGGTAATTGTTGTGTGTTTGAGGATAATGGGTAGGGATTTTAGTGTTTGTGAGTGTGTGCGGTGATGTTTGTTGTGTGTTTGTGTGTTTAGTGCGACCTTGGAGTTAGAATATATAAGTAGGGGGGTGTGGGGGGTGCAGGGGGGGCTTGCCCCCCTGATTATAGGTAGGTTAAGTGTGTTTGTGTGTATTGTTATGTTTTAGTTAGGTAGGTGTATATGTGTGTGTGTGTGACTATGTCCTGGTTTGTGTGTGTGTGTGAATGGTCGCGATTGTAGTGTTCGTGATTGTAGGTTTTCGTGTATGTGGTTTTTCAACTATTCAGTCTCGAAATACTGAAATTCGACATTTCAGTATTTCGAGATTATATAGTGAATCCCTATATAGGTTAGACAGGCAGTGCTAGTACTATGGGAAAGACAGAAGTCATGTTCTGTAGGGGAAAAGAGTTCTTCCTGCAGGAGATAGTCTAGCATTTTTTCAGGAATTCTAGTGAGGGGAAATAAGATTGCTATAGATATAAAGATATTAATGTCTTTTGAATTTCCTCCTTTGCGCAGGGAGATAATGTGTGACTTTTTACAGAGAGAGGGAATGCAGGATTCCTGGATAGATCTATTTATACGAATTGAGACAAGATAGACAATGCTATTGGCTGTTATTTTTAGGTACACGCTTGGAAGGTCATCAGCTGAAGAAGAGCATGGTTTAAGTTTGTTTAAGAGTAGTTTTATATACAATGTGGGCACAGGTTTGAAGGTGAAAGTAGATGTGGTGATATGTGGCTGATGGGCAGGACTGGTATTAGATGTTGTGGAATCCTTAATTAGAGATGCAATACTACCTATAACATAAGAGTTGGACTGTATTGCAGTTTCAAGTGGTAAGTTATCAGGAGAGGGGTTTGGGTTGAATTTTTGGCCGGGATGTAACATTTCTTTAATGGATGTCCAAAATTTTCTAGGGTTGTGTTTAGTATTATTTGGAAAGTTATTAAAGTATAGTTTTTTGTCTTCATTTATTTTCTTTTAAGTACTATTGTGAAGCATTCTGAAGTTTTCAAGATATTGACATTGCAGGCTGCAACCTACATGAACTCAGGCATGAACTTGCAACACCATTAGGCACTCTATTCAACCAAAGCCTGAGTACTGGCTTTGTCCCAGCTGAGTGGAGGACAGCCACTGTAGTCACTTTACACAAAGGTGAAGTGTCCACCGATCCGGGGAACTATAGACCCATCAGCCTAACTAGCCTGATCTGCAAGGCCATGGAATTGATTATCATGGACCTCATTAACAGGGACATTGACAATCTTTAAACACTCGACCTCACATGGTTTGACTTTGACAAGTGGAAATCATATCTGTTAAATCTGGTCAACTTCTTTGAGACAGTCATCAAAGCTATGACAAAGGGAAGACAGTGAACACTGTCTACCTTGACCTGCCCAAAGCCTTTGACACTATTCCCCACTTGGGCATAATAGATAAACTCTCTCAACTGGGCATAAATCCATATGTTATCAGATGGGTAGCAAGCTGGCTCACTGATCGAACCCACTTAATCAAAATAGGGGAAGCCACCTGAAGCAGTAGACCAGTAACGAGTGGAGTACCCCAGGGATTGGTCTTGAGGACTCTGTTATTCGGGATATACTTCAATGAAGTGCAGGCCAAAACCAGTCGGCTATGGCTGACCAAGTTTACAGACAACTGCAAGCTGGACTGTGGTCATCAATTCCCCAAGTGATGTGAATGTCCTCCAAGAGGGTCTCACCCAAACAAATGACTGGTGCCAGAAACATGGCCTCAAGCTGAATGGCAAAAAATGCATCATCATCCCCTTTGGAGAGAGTGATGTTCTCACATATTATCACATTAATAACAATATCCTAAGCACACAGTCAGTTGCAAGGGATTTGAGCACCCAAGTTGATAGCAACCTGACTTTTGACCACCATGTTGCTTCCATGTTATGGAAAACTTTCTACATGGCCCACCTCATAAGTAAGGGTTTCGCATCCGGGGACAAGGAGGTCATAACATCCCTGCATTCCTCCCTTATAAGGCCAATTATTGAGTACAATGCTCCCTTCGGCATGTACCTTGCAAACCACATGCAGCAATTGGAGAGACCACAGAGTTTCCTCACCAGATGAATCCAGAGTTCCAAACATCTACCCTACACAGATAGGCTAAACGCTCTGTCCCTCTACTCAGTTTCATACAGACTCCTCAAAGGTGACCTCTGTCTGGCATACAAACCAATCTTAGACCCCACCTTGATGGGACTGCTGCATATCTGCAAGTCAAGAGCCACTCAAGTAATCCACACGCGTGACCTCAACCTGGTCTGTGACACCAATAGGACTTGTTGGTGGGACAGATTTGTGTCCCAGAGAATCCCTCATCTGTGGAACAGACTCCCTCTCCACATCAAGCAGAGTACCTCATTATCCTTTTTCAAGCACAACCTGAATAACTGGATGGGAAACAGAAAATACACCCCTGGGATCCCACCTGTGTCCCTGCTGGACAGGGGCATTGGGTGCTGGCTTGTCTAAACATGGGCTAATCTCTTGGCTAGGCTTATAAGGGCCTCAGGGCCAATATCCTAGTAACTCCTATGATCCTATGAATGTTTCCATCTTACACTCACTTAAGAATGGAATTGTGGGCAGCAACACAGACTCTAGATGACGCCCTATGGGGGAAAAGTTGTACAGACTAACCACTTTTGACATTTAATGTGTTGAGCAGTATCCTCAGAACAGGACAACATGGACCATAGACAGTGTGTTGTTGCAGGGTTAGCCGCTCTGTGGTGCAAAAACACAGTTTTAGGTGATTCAATCGTGTTGACTAATATCACCATATGTGCATGATCAGTGATAACTAGGTTGAGGACCCAACCTACACCAGGAAAACATGCTAATGGTGGGATGGGTATATGCATCTATGTTGGCCAGTGTGTGGCCTGGCTCAATAAGCTGCTGGCTGGTGTCAGTGCTGAGAGTTGCCCACCTTCAATTACCTGGAACAGAGAAAGTTGGATGTAAAACCTATCAACCTGCCAGACATAAACTAAGAATTTCTACATCAACTGTAGGTTCACTGACAAGATGCAGTAAAACCTCAAGCAGAAGATAAAATAGGTGGAGCTAAAGAAGAATGGCAGCAAGTCAAAACAGCAAGTGTGAGTACTACAGGACAGATATGTGGCCAAGCCAAGTAAAAAAATAAGGAACATAAGGAAAGCTGGTTAAGTAATGCAGAAATCTAGGAAGTCATCAAAAGACAGGTGTGGGGAAAGTGGACCAGGCTAGGAAAGAATATTGGTTGGCCAACAAAAATGCTAAGAGAGGAGTTGCAATAACAAACAAGGCATCAGAGGATGGAAAGTGACTCAGTAGATGGCACAAAGTAACTCTATCAGGCTGTAAGTCAAAACGATAAAGAAGATAGTCAGACACCTTTCATAAGGGATGCCATCAACAACTTGTTCAACAGTCCACAGGACATCAAAGACAAGTGGAAGGGGTACTTCCAAGTTTTAAATGAAGAAAATCATGCAGAAGCAGTACTGTCCCAAACAAAGCCTACCATGAGAGAAGAGAAGGATAAGAAGCTGTACTGTCCCAGATGCAGCCTACAATGAGAGAAGAGAAGGATAAGAAGCTGTACTGTCCCAGACAAAGCCTGCAATGAGAGAAACAAAGGATAAGAAGCTGTACTGTCCCAGACAAACCTACAATGAGAGAAGAGAAGGATATGAAGCTGTACTGTCCCAGACGCAGCCTACCATGAGAAAAGAGGATAAGAAGCTGTACTGTCCCAGACAAAGCCTACAATGAGAGAAAAGAAGGATAAGAAGCTGTACTGTCCCAGACAAAGCCAACAATGACAGAAGAAAAGGATAAGAAGCTGTACTGTCCCAGACGCAGCTTACAATGAGAGAAGAAAAGGATAAGAAGCTGTACTGCCCCAGACACAGCCTACAATGACAGAAGAGAAAGATAAGAAGCCACAGTGTCCAAGACAAACCTACAATGTGAGAAGAGAAGGATAAGAAGCTGCACTGTCCAGACAAGCCTACAAGGAGAGAAGAGAAGGATAAGAAGCTGTACTGTCCCAGACGCAGCCTAAAATGAGAGAAGAGAAGGATAAGAAGCTGTACTGTCCCAGACGCAGCCTACCAGGAGAGAAGAGAAGGATAAGAAGCTGTACTGTCCCAGACAAAGCCTACAATGAGAGAAAAGAAGGATAAGAAGCTGTACTGTACCAGACAAAGCCTACAATGAGAGAATAGAAGGATAAGAAGCTGTACTGTCCCAGAAGCAGCTTACAATGAGAGAAGAAAAGGATAAGAAGCTGTACTGCCCCAGACACAGCTTACAATGACAGAAGAGAAAGATAATAAGCCACAGTGTCCAAGACAAACCGACAATGTGAGAAGAGAAGGATAAGAAGCTGTACTGTCCCAGAAGCAGCTTACAATTAGAGAAGAAAAGGATAAGAAGCTGTACTGCCCCAGACACAGCCTACAATGACAGAAGAGAAAGATAAGAAGCCACAGTGTCCAAGACAAGCCTACAATGAGAGAAGAGAAGGATAAGAAGCTGTACTGTCCCAGACAAGCCTACAATGAGAGAAGAGAAGGACAAGAAGCTGTACTGTCCAGACAAGCCTACAATGAGAGAAGAGGAGGATAAGAAGCTGTACTGTCCCAGACAAAGCCTACAATGAGAGAAGAGAACGATAAGAAGCTGTACTGTCCCAGACAAAGCCTACAATGAGAGAAGAGAAGGATAAGAAGCTGTACTATCCGAGACACAGCCTACAATGACAGAAGAGAAGGATAAGAAGCTATACTGTCCCAGACAAAGCCTACAATGACAGAAGAAAAGGATAAGAAACTGTACTGTCCGAGATGCAACCTACAATGAGAGAAGAGAAGGATAAGAAGCTGTACTGTCCCAGATTCAGCTTGCAATGAGAGAAGAAAAGGATAAGAAGCTGTACTGCCCCAGACACAGCCTACAATGACAGAAGAGAAAGATAAGAAGCCACAGTGTCCAAGACAAACCTACAATGTGAGAAGAGAAGGATAAAAAGCTGTTCTGTCCCAGAGAAGCCTACAATGAGAGAAGAGAAGGATAAGAAGCTGTACTGTCCAGACAAGCCTACAATGAGAGAAGAGAAGGATAAGAAGCTGTACTGTCCCATACGCAGTCTACAATGAGAGAAGAGAAGGATAAGAAGCTGTACTGTCCCAGACAAAGCCTACAATGAGAGAAAAGAAGGATAAGAAGCTGTACTGTCCCAGACAAAGCCTACAATGAGAGAATAGAAGGATAAGAAGCTGTACTGTCCCAGACACAGCCTACAATGACAGAAGAGAAAGATAAGAAGCCACAGTGTCCAAGACAAACCTACAATGTGAGAAGAGAAGGATAAGAAGCTGTACTGTCCCAGAAGCAGCTTACAATGAGAGAAGAAAAGGATAAGAAGCTGTACTGTCCCAGACAAAGCCTACAATGAGTGAAGAGAAGGATAAGAAGCTATACTGTCCCAGACAAAGCCTACAATGAGAGAAGAGAAGGATAAGAAGCTGTACTGTTCAGACAAGCCTACAATGAGAGAAGAGAAGGATAAGAAGCTGTACTGTCCCTAACGCAGCCTACAATGAGAAAAGAGAAGGATAAGAAGCTGTACTGTCTCAGATGCAGCCTACAATGAGAGAAGAGAAGGATAAGAAGCTGTACTGTCCCAGACGCAGCCTACAATGAGAAGAGAAGGATAAGAAGCTGTACTGTCCCAGACAAAGCCTACAATGAGAGAAGAGAAGGATAAGAAGCTGTACTGTCCCAGACAAAGCCTACAATGAGAGAAGAGAAGGATAAGAAGCTGTACTGTCCCAGACATAGCCGACAATGAGAGAAGAGAAGGATAAGAAGCTGTACTCTCCCAGACACAGCCTACAATGAGAGAAGAGAAGGATAAGAAGCTGTACTGACCCAGGCAAGCCTACAATGAGAGAAGAGAAGTATAAGAAGCTGTACTGTCCAGACAAGCCTACAATGAGAGAAGAGAAGGATAAGAAGCTGTACTGTCCCAGACAAAGCCTACAATGAGAGAAGAGAAGGATAAGAAGCTGTACTGTCCCAGACAAAGCCTACAATGAGAGAAGAGAAGGATAAGAAGCTGTACTGTCCCAGACAAAGCCTACAATGAGAGAAGAGAAGGATTAGAAGCTGTACTGTTCCAGACAACCCTACAATGAGAGAAGAGAAGGATAAGAAGCCGTACTGACCCAGGCGAAGCCTACAATGAGAGAAGAGAAGGATAAGAAGCTGTACTGTCCCAGACACAGCCTACAATGAGAGAAGAGAAGGATAAGAAGCTGTACTCTCCCAGACACAGCCTACAATGAGAGAAGAGAAGGATAAGAAGCTGTACTGACCCAGGCAAGCCTACAATGAGAGAAGAGAAGGATAAGAAGCTGTACTCTCCCAGACACAGCCTACAATGAGAGAAGAGAAGGATAAGAAGCTGTACTGACCCAGGCAAGCCTACAATGAGAGAAGAGAAGTATAAGAAGCTGTACTGTACCAGACACAGTCTACAATGAGAGAAGAGAAGGATAAGAAACTGCACTGTCCCATACAAACCCTACAATGAGAGAAGAGAAGGATAAGAAGCTGTACTGTCCCAGACACAGTCTACAATGAGAGAAGAGAAGGATAAGAAGCTGTACTGTCCCAGAAGCAGCCTACAATGAGAGAAGAGAAGGATAAGAAGCTGTACTGTCCCAGACACAGCCTACAATGAGAGAAGAGAAGGATAAGAAGCTGTACTGTCCCAGACACAGCCTACAATGAGAGAAGAGAAGGATAAGAAGCTGTACTGTCCCAGACAAAGCCTACAATGAGAGAAGAGAAGGAAAAGAAGCTGTACTGTCCCAGACAAAGCCTACAATGAGAGAAGAGAAGGATAAGAAGCTGTACTGTCCCAGACGCAGCCTACAATGAGAGAAGAGAAGGATAAGAAGCTGTACTGTCCCAGACAAAGCCTACAATGAGAGAAGAGAAGGATAAGAAGCTGTACTGTCCCAGACAAAGCCTACAATGAGAGAAGAGAAGGATAAGAAGCTGTACTGTCCCAGACAAACCTACAATGAGAGAAGCGAAGGATAAGAAGCTGTACTGTCCCAGACGCAGCCTACAATGAGAGAAGAGAAGGATAAGAAGCTGTACTGTCCCAGACAAAGCCTACAATGAGAGAAGAGAAGGATAAGAAGCTGTACTGTCCCAGACACAGCCTACAATGAGAGAAGAGAAGGATAAGAAGCTGTACTGTCCCAGACAAAGCCTACAATGAGAGAAGAGAAGGATAAGAAGCTGTACTGTCCCAGACAAAGCCTACAATGAGAGAAGAGAAGGATAAGAAGCTGTACTGTCCCAGACAAAGCCTACAATGAGAGAAGAGAAGGATAAGAAGCTGTACTGTCCCAGACAAAGCCTACAATGAGAGAAGAGAAGGATAAGAAGCTGTACTGTCCCAGACAAACCTACAATGAGAGGAGAGGATAAGAAGCTGTACTGTCCCAGACAAAGCCTACAATGAGAGAAGAGAAGGATAAGAAGCTGTACTGTCCCAGACAAAGCCTACAATGAGAGAAGAGAAGGATAAGAAGCTGTACTGTCCCAGACACAGCCTACAATGAGAGAAGAGAAGGATAAGAAGCTGTACTGATCCAGGCAAGCCTACAATGAGAGAAGAGAAGGATAAGAAACTGTACTGTCCCATACAAAGCCTACAATGAGAGAAGAGAAGGATAAGAAGCTGTACTGTCCCAGACAAAGCCTACAATGAGAGAAGAGAAGGATAAGAAGCTGTACTGTCCCAGACAAAGCCTACAATGAGAGAAGAGAAGGATAAGAAGCTGTACTGTCCCAGACGCAGCCTACAATGAGAGAAGAGAAGGATAAGAAGCTGTACTGTCCCAGACAAAGCCTACAATGAGAGAAGAGAAGGATAAGAAGCTGTACTGTCCCAGACAAAGCCTACAATGAGAGAAGAGAAGGATAAGAAGCTGTACTGTCCCAGACAAAGCCTACAATGAGAGAAGAGAAGGATAAGAAGCTGTACTGTCCCAGACAAAGCCTACAATGAAAGAAGCGAAGGATAAGAAGCTGTACTGTCCCAGAGAAACCTACAACGAGAGAAGAGAAGGATAAGAAGCTGTACTGTCCCAGACGTAGCCTACAATGAGAGAAGAGAAGGATAAGAAGCTGTACTGTCCCAGACAAAGCCTACAATGAGAGAAGCGAATGATAAGAAGCTGTACTGTCCCAGACAAACCTACAATGAGAGGAGAGGAGAGAATTGAAGGATAAGAAGCTGTACTGTCCCAGACAAAGCCTACAATGAGAGAAGAGAAGGATAAGAAGCTGTACTGTCCCAGACAAAGCCTACAATGAGAGAAGAGAAGGATAAGAAGCTGTACTGTCCCAGACGCAGCCTACAATGAGAGAAGAGAAGGATAAGAAGCTGTACTGTCCCAGACACAGCCTACAATGAGAGAAGAGAAGGATAAGAAGCTGTACTGTCCCAGACAAAGCCTACAATGAGAAGAGAAGGATAAGAAGCTGTACTGTCCCAGACGTAGCCTACAATGAGAGAAGAGAAGGATAAGAAGCTGTACTGTCCCAGACAAAGCCTACAATGAGAGAAGAGAAGGATAAGAAGCTGTACTGTCCCAGACAAAGCCTACAATGAGAGAAGAGAAGGATAAGAAGCTGTACTGTCCCAGACAAAGCCTACAATGAGAGAAGAGAAGGATAAGAAGCTGTACTGTCCCAGACAAAGCCTACAATGAGAGAAGAGAAGGATAAGAAGCTGTACTGTCCCAGACGCAGCCTACAATGAGAGAAGAGAAGGATAAGAAGCTGTACTGTCCCAGACACAGCCTACAATGAGAGAAGAGAAGGATAAGAAGCTGTACTGTCCCAGACAAAGCCTACAATGAGAGAAGAGAAGGATAAGAAGCTGTACTGTCCCAGACACAGCCTACAATGAGAGAAGAGAAGGATAAGAAGCTGTACTGTCCCAGAAGCAGCCTACAATGAGATTAGAGAAGGATAATAAGCTGTACTGTCCCAGAAGCAGCCTACAATGAGAGAAGAGATGGATAAGAAGCTGTACTGTCCCAGACAAAGCCTACAATGAGAGAAGAGAAGGATAAGAAGCTGTACTGTCCCAGACAAAGCCTACAATGAGAGAAGAGAAGGATAAGAAGCTGTACTGTCCCAGACAAGCCTACAATGAGAGAAGAGAAGGATAAGAAGCTGTACTGTCCCAGACAAAGACTACAATGAGAGAAGCGAAGGATAAAAAGCTGTACTGTCCCAGACAAAGCCTACAATGAGAGAAGAGAAGGATAAGAAGCTGTACTGTCCCAGACAAAGCCTACAATGAGAGAAGAGAAGGATAAGAAGCTGTACTGTCCCAGACAAAGCCTACAATGAGAGAAGAGAAGGATTAGAAGATGTACTGTTCCAGACAACCCTACAATGAGAGAAGAGAAGGATAAGAAGCTGTACTGTCCCAGACACAGCCTACAATGAGAGAAGAGAAGGATAAGAAGCTGTACTGTCCCAGACAAACCTACAATGAGAGAAGCGAAGGATAAGAAGCTGTACTGTCCGGGCAAAGCCTACAATGAGAGAAGAGAAGGATAAGAAGCTGTACTGTCCCAGACAAAGCCTACAATGAGAGAAGAGAAGGATAAGAAGCTGTACTGTCCCAGACAAAGCCTACAATGAGAGAAGAGAAGGATAAGAAGCTGTACTGTCCCAGACGCAGCCTACAATGAGAGAAGAGAAGGATAAGAAGCTGTACTGTCCCAGACAAAGCCTACAATGAGAGAAGAGAAGGATAAGAAGCTGTACTGTCCCAGACAAAGCCTACAATGAGAGAAGAGAAGGATAAGAAGCTGTACTGTCCCAGACAAAGCCTACAATGAGAGAAGAGAAGGATAAGAAGCTGTACTGTCCCAGACAAAGCCTACAATGAGAGAAGAGAAGGATAAGAAGCTGTACTGTCCCAGACAAAGCCTACAATGAGAGAAGAGAAGGATAAGAAGCTGTACTGTCCCAGACAAAGCCTACAATGAGAGAAGAGAAGGATAAGAAGCTGTACTGTCCCAGACGCAGCCTACAATGAGAGAAGAGAAGGATAAGAAGCTGTACTGTCCCAGACACAGCCTACAATGAGAGAAGAGAAGGATAAGAAGCTGTACTGTCCCAGACAAAGCCTACAATGAGAGAAGAGAAGGATAAGAAGCTGTACTGTCCCAGACAAAGCCTACAATGAGAGAAGAGAAGGATAAGAAGCTGTACTGTCCCAGACAAAGCCTACAATGAGAGAAGAGAAGGATAAGAAGCTGTACTGTCCCAGACAAAGCCTACAATGAGAGAAGAGAAGGATAAGAAGCTGTACTGTCCCAGACAAAGCCTACAATGAGAGAAGAGAAGGATAAGAAGCTGTACTGTCCCAGACAAAGCCTACAATGAGAGAAGAGAAGGATAAGAAGCTGTACTGTCCCAGACAAAGCCTACAATGAGAGAAAAGAAGGATAAGAAGCTGTACTGTCCCAGACTCAGCCTACAATGACAGAAGAGAAGGATAAGAAGCTGTACTGTCCCAGACAAAGCCTACAATGAGAGAAGAGAAGGATAAGAAGCTGTACTGTCCCAGACAAAGCCTACAATGAGAGAAGAGAAGGATAAGAAGCTGTACTGTCCGAGACGCATAAGCTACAATGAGAGAAGAGAAGGATAAGAAGCTGTACTGTCCCAGACAAAGCCTACAATGAGAGAAGAGAAGGATAAGAAGCTGTACTGTCCCAGACAAAGCCTACAATGAGAGAAGAGAAGGATAAGAAGCTGTACTGTCCCAGACAAAGCCTACAATGAGAGAAGAGAAGGATAAGAAGCTGTACTGTCCCAGACAAAGCCTACAATGAGAGAAGAGAAGGATAAGAAGCTGTACTGTCCCAGACAAAGCCTACAATGAGAGAAGAGAAGGATAAGAAGCTGTACTGTCCCAGACAAAGCCTACAATGAGAGAAGAGAAGGATAAGAAGCTGTACTGTCCCAGACAAAGCCTACAATGAGAGAAGAGAAGGATAAGAAGCTGTACTGTCCCAGACAAAGCCTACAATGAGAGAAGAGAAGGATAAGAAGCTGTACTGTCCCAGACACAGCCTACAATGAGAGAAGAGAAGGATAAGAAGCTGTACTGTCCCAGACAAAGCCTACAATGAGAGAAGAGAAGGATAAGAAGCTGTACTGTCCCAGACAAAGCCTACAATGAGAGAAGAGAAGGATAAGAAGCTGTACTGTCCCAGACAAAGCCTACAATGAGAGAAGAGAAGGATAAGAAGCTGTACTGTCCCAGACAAAGCCTACAATGAGAGAAGAGAAGGATAAGAAGCTGTACTGTCCCAGACGCAGCCTACAATGAGAGAAGAGAAGGATAAGAAGCTGTACTGTCCCAGACAAAGCCTACAATGAGAGAAGAGAAGGATAAGAAGCTGTACTGTCCCAGACAAAGCCTACAATGAGAGAAGAGAAGGATAAGAAGCTGTACTGTCCCAGACGCAGCCTACAATGAGAGAAGAGAAGGATAAGAAGCTGTACTGTCCCAGACGCAGCCTACAATGAGAGAAGAGAAGGATAAGAAGCTGTACTGTCCCAGACAAAGCCTACAATGAGAGAAGAGAAGGATAAGAAGCTGTACTGTCCCAGACAAAGCCTACAATGAGAGAAGAGAAGGATAAGAAGCTGTACTGTCCCAGACAAAGCCTACAATGAGAGAAGAGAAGGATAAGAAGCTGTACTGTCCCAGACAAAGCCTACAATGAGAGAAGAGAAGGATAAGAAGCTGTACTGTCCCAGACGCAGCCTACAATGAGAGAAGAGAAGGATAAGAAGCTGTACTGTCCCAGACACAGCCTACAATGAGAGAAGAGAAGGATAAGAAGCTGTACTGTCCCAGACAAAGCCTACAATGAGAGAAGAGAAGGATAAGAAGCTGTACTGTCCCAGACGCAGCCTACAATGAGAGAAGAGAAGGATAAGAAGCTGTACTGTCCCAGACAAAGCCTACAATGAGAGAAGAGAAGGATAAGAAGCTGTACTGTCCCAGACAAAGCCTACAATGAGAGAAGAGAAGGATAAGAAGCTGTACTGTCCCAGACACAGCCTACAATGAGAGAAGAGAAGGATAAGAAGCTGTACTGTCCCAGACAAAGCCTACAATGAGAGAAGAGAAGGATAAGAAGCTGTACTGTCCCAGACAAAGCCTACAATGAGAGAAGAGAAGAGAAGGATAAGAAGCTGTACTGTCCCAGACGCAGCCTACAATGAGAGAAGAGAAGGATAAGAAGCTGTACTGTCCCAGACAAAGCCTACAATGAGAGAAGAGAAGGATAAGAAGCTGTACTGTCCCAGACAAAGCCTACAATGAGAGAAGAGAAGGATAAGAAGCTGTACTGTCCCAGACACAGCCTACAATGAGAGAAGAGAAGGATAAGAAGCTGTACTGTCCCAGACAAAGCCTACAATGAGAGAAGAGAAGGATAAGAAGCTGTACTGTCCCAGACAAAGCCTACAATGAGAGAAGAGAAGGATAAGAAGCTGTACTGTCCCAGACAAAGCCTACAATGAGAGAAGAGAAGGATAAGAAGCTGTACTGACCCAGGCAAGCCTACAATGAGAGAAGAGAAGGATAAGAAGCTGTACTGTCCCAGACACAGCCTACAATGAGAGAAGAGAAGGATAAGAAGCTGTACTGTCCCAGACACAGCCTACAATGAGAGAAGAGAAGGATAAGAAGCTGTACTGTCCCAGAAGCAGCCTACAATGAGAGAAGAGAAGGATAAGAAGCTGTACTGTCCCAGACAAAGCCTACAATGAGAGAAGAGAAGGATAAGAAGCTGTACTGTCCCAGACAAAGCCTACAATGAGAGAAGAGAAGGATAAGAAGCTGTACTGTCCCAGACACAGCCTACAATGAGAGAAGAGAAGGATAAGAAGCTGTACTGTCCCAGACAAAGCCTACAATGAGAGAAGCGAATGATAAGAAGCTGTACTGTCCCAGACAAACCTACAATGAAAGAAGCGAAGGATAAGAAGCTGTACTGTCCCAGACAAACCTACAATGAGAGAAGAGAAGGATAAGAAGCTGTACTGTCCCAGACAAAGCCTACAATGAGAGAAGAGAAGGATAAGAAGCTGTACTGTCCCAGACAAAGCCTACAATGAGAGAAGAGAAGGATAAGAAGCTGTACTGTCCCAGACAAAGCCTACAATGAGAGAAGAGAAGGATAAGAAGCTGTACTGTCCCAGACAAAGCCTACAATGAGAGAAGAGAAGGATAAGAAGCTGTACTGTCCCAGATGCAGCCTACAATGAGAGAAGAGAAGGATAAGAAGCTGTACTGTCCCAGACAAAGCCTACAATGAGAGAAGAGAAGGATAAGAAGCTGTACTGTCCCAGACGCAGCCTACAATGAGAGAAGAGAAGGATAAGAAGCTGTACTGTCCCAGACACAGCCTACAATGAGAGAAGAGAAGGATAAGAAGCTGTACTGTCCCAGACAAAGCCTACAATGAGAGAAGAGAAGGATAAGAAGCTGTACTGTCCCAGACACAGCCTACAATGAGAGAAGAGAAGGATAAGAAGCTGTACTGTCCCAGACAAAGCCTACAATGAGAGAAGAGAAGGATAAGAAGCTGTACTGTCCCAGACACAGCCTACAATGAGAGAAGAGAAGGATAAGAAGCTGTACTGTCCCAGACAAAGCCTACAATGAGAGAAGAGAAGGATAAGAAGCTGTACTGTCCCAGACGCAGCCTACAATGAGAGAAGAGAAGGATAAGAAGCTGTACTGTCCCAGACACAGCCTACAATGAGAGAAGAGAAGGATAAGAAGCTGTACTGTCCCAGACAAAGCCTACAATGAGAGAAGAGAAGGATAAGAAGCTGTACTGTCCCAGATGCAGCCTACAATGAGAGAAGGATAAGAAGCTGTACTGTCCCAGACAAAGCCTACAATGAGAGAAGCGAAGGATAAGAAGCTGTACTGTCCCAGACAAACCTACAATGAGAGAAGCGAAGGATAAGAAGCTGTACTGTCCCAGACAAAGCCTACAATGAGAGAAGAGAAGGATAAGAAGCTGTACTGTCCCAGACAAAGCCTACAATGAGAGAAGAGAAGGATAAGAAGCTGTACTGTCCCAGACAAAGCCTACAATGAGAGAAGAGAAGGATAAGAAGCTGTACTGTCCCAGACGCAGCCTACAATGAGAGAAGAGAAGGATAAGAAGCTGTACTGTCCCAGACAAAGCCTACAATGAGAGAAGAGAAGGATAAGAAGCTGTACTGTCCCAGACAAAGCCTACAATGAGAGAAGAGAAGGATAAGAAGCTGTACTGTCCCAGACAAAGCCTACAATGAGAGAAGAGAAGGATAAGAAGCTGTACTGTCCCAGACGCAGCCTACAATGAGAGAAGAGAAGGATAAGAAGCTGTACTGTCCCAGACAAAGCCTACAATGAGAGAAGAGAAGGATAAGAAGCTGTACTGTCCCAGACGCAGCCTACAATGAGAGAAGAGAAGGATAAGAAGCTGTACTGTCCCAGACAAAGCCTACAATGAGAGAAGAGAAGGATAAGAAGCTGTACTGTCCCAGACAAAGCCTACAATGAGAGAAGAGAAGGATAAGAAGCTGTACTGTCCCAGACGCAACCTACAATGAGAGAAGGATAAGAAGCTGTACTGTCCCAGACGTAGCCGACAATGAGAGAAGAGAAGGATAAGAAGCTGTACTGTCCCAGACAAAGCCTACAATGAGAGAAGAGAAGGATAAGAAGCTGTACTGTCCCAGACGCAGCCTACAATGAGAGAAGAGAAGGATAAGAAGCTGTACTGTCCCAGACAAAGCCTACAATGAGAGAAGAGAAGGATAAGAAGCTGTACTGTCCCAGACAAAGCCTACAATGAGAGAAGAGAAGGATAAGAAGCTGTACTGTCCCAGACAAAGCCTACAATGAGAGAAGAGAAGGATAAGAAGCTGTACTGTCCCAGACACAGCCTACAATGAGAGAAGAGAAGGATAAGAAGCTGTACTGTCCCAGACAAAGCCTACAATGAGAGAAGAGAAGGATAAGAAGCTGTACTGTCCCAGACAAACCTACAATGAGAGAAGAGAAGGATAAGAAGCTGTACTGTCCCAGACACAGCCTACAATGACAGAAGAGAAGGATAAGAAGCTGTACTGCCCCAGACGCAGCCTACAATGTGAGAAGAGAAGGATAAGAGGCTGCACTGTCCCAGACGCAGCCTACAATCACAGAAGAGAAGGATAAGAAGCTGTACTGTCCCAGACAAAGCCTACAATGAGAGAAGAGAAGGATAAGAAGCTGTACTGTCAGAAACAAACCTACAATGAGAGGAGAGGAGAGAAGAGAAGGATAAGAAGCTGTACTGTCCCAGACAAAGCCTACAATGAGAGAAGAGAAGGATAAAAAGGTGTACTGTCCGAGACGCAGCCTACAATGAGAGAAGAGAAGGATAAGAAGCTGTACTGTCCCAGACAAAGCCTAGAATGAGCGAAGTGAAGGATAAGAAGCTGTACTGTCCCAGACGTAGCCTACAATGAGAGAAGAGAAGGATAAGAAGCTGTACTGTCAGAAACAAACCTACAATGAGAGGAGAGGAGAGAAGAGAAGGATAAGAAGCTGTACTGTCCCAGACAAAGCCTACAATGAGAGAAGAGAAGGATAAAAAGCTGTACTGTCCGAGACGCAGCCTACAATGAGAGAAGAGAAGGATAAGAAGCTGTACTGTCCCAGACGCAACCTACAATGAGAGAAGAGAAGGATAAGAAGCTGTACTGTCCCAGACAAAGCCTAGAATGAGCAAAGAGAAGGATAAGAAGCTGTACTGTCCCAGACGTAGCCGACAATGACAGAAGAGAAGGATAAGAAGCTGTACTGTCCCAGACACAGCCTACAATGAGAGAAGAGAAGGATAAGAAGCTGTACTGTCCCAGGCGAAGCCTACAATGAGAGAAGAGAAGGATAAGAATCTGTACTGTCCCAGATGCAGCCTACAATGAGAGAAGGATAAGAAGCTGTACTGTCCCAGACAAAGCCTACAATGAGAGAAGAGAAGGATAAAAGCTGTACTGTCCGAGACACAGCCTACAATGAGAGAAGAGAAGGATAAGAAGTTGTACTGTCCCACACGCAACCTACAATGAGAGAAGGATAAGAAGCTGTACTGTCCCAGACGTAAAAAAATGAAGACACCAAACAAATGGACTCCAGGAAGCAACCAGTTGCAAAAATTGAACCAAGTGCCACGAGTTTACCTAGGTTTCGTCCTTAATCCGACTTCATCAGAACACAACTGATACAAAATAAAAAGCAACTTTATATACACACCTATTGATGACATCATCAATTGTCAATTTATCAATTAAGTAATTAAATAATTAGTACTTGATAAATAGGCCAGCATACAAAGTAAAAAGTAAAAACAAAAACACAAACTTCACTAAAAGCATGTTTACAAAACCCGAGTTGAAAAACAACCTAACAAAACTAAATGACCACAATTCATAATAAACATTAATATAAAACCAGACATTACTATTGTTAAACTAATATAAATGTACTCCAAATAGTACATATTAACCATAAATGAAAACCAATGAAGAAATAAAATAAAAATGAAAATGAAAAATATGACATATGAATAAAACAGGATGAATAAGTTCAACCCAATATATTTTTCAATTTTAAAATAGGCATAATACTAATGCAGTCGTTAATGCCTGGATATTCTAATGCATTAAGTTTCAACTGCCATTTCATTTCTCCTATATCTAAGTGCACATCCAATGTCTTTCCATACCTATCTACCATAATCTGCTGGATGACACTGAACTTAAAACAATGCCCACTATTGGTGTCAATATGCCTGTAAAGAGCATTCGTCTTTTTCTTCAATCTAATATCTGACTGATGCTCAATAATCCGCTCCCTTAATGCCCTACAGGTCTTCCCAATGTAAAAGGCCGGACACTGCATACACAATGCCACATACACGACACTCGTACTGTAACAGTCAAAATGAGCCCCTGGTCTAACTGTGACTCCAGCCACCTTAAATTCCGCACCAGTCACATTGATCAAATGACAAATACTACACCTACCACACCTGAAATTACCCTTACTCCTATGTGTAACAGCATCTGAAATATCATTCCTTTCCAATAATTGTTTAAAGGAACGGCCTTTCCTAAAAACACATTTGGGAGGTCTCCCCAACTTCCCACTAACCAATTGGTCCAAATTCAATAATTTCCAATTGTTGATAACAATATCAACAATGTAAGGCGCATCAAAAGAGTAAGTCGTAATAAAATATAAAGGATGGTCATTACTAACCCCTGTACAAGATTCTTCACATTCTAAATTACTGTCCCCCATAGGAGCACTAATTATATCACCATACTCGTGTCCAGTGCCAGACTTCCCTTGTAGCAGAGCCCAATATATACCATTGGCCCTCTTTGATTTAACTTCATCTGCAATACAATTACACAATGCTACTGGATAACCACGCCTAATAAACATTAGTTTGATAAATTCAAGCTCCTTAAAAAATTCAACATCCAAACTGGTCATTCTCGCTGCCCTGACCATCTGTCCTTTAACAATTGCCTTCTTCTGGTGGTCAGGGTGACAGCTAGAATAACTCAAATAGGAATTTGAAAATGTGGGTTTTCTATGAATGGTAGATGTCAATTCAAAATCACCTGGGCTAATTACTAGATGAACGTCCAAGTAGTCAATTTCAACATTACTCATGTTATGAGTGAAATTTAAAAATTCAACAGAATTATTAACATAATCCATAAATTCTCCGAACTTATCAATTCCACCATTCCAGATGATAAACAAGTCATCTAGGAAGCGGGTGTAAAAACTGATGTGGGGCATAAATGTACTAGAAAAAAGAAATTCTTGCTCCCAGTATGCCATTACATAATTGGCATACACAAGGGCACATGCCGCCCCCATCGCAACACCAGTTGTCTGTTTATAATAACTTCCCTCAAACTGGATGAAATTGTTAGTAAGGACAACTTCCATTAAACCCACCAACAAATTGATTCTATCCTGATCAAACAAATGTGTTTTCAACAACTGAACTTCCAACCATTCAAGGCCTATTGTGGTGGGAATGACTGAAAATAAATTCACCACATCAACTGTTATCATAATAGAACCACTGTTGAGATGCACACTTCTTAACCTCTCCAAAAATGTCCATGAATCTTTGGTGATGTAATCAAATACCTTTAAACCCTTTTGCAATTCAAAATCAAGAAATTTACTTATGAAGCAGGTTTTACTACGCTTACCATCTACAATTGGCCTAAATGCCAAATTGTTCAAACCTTTGTGGATCTTGGGTATTCCAAAAATCCCACTAACCAAAGGGTGGTCATTATTCAAGCACCTATACTCAACCTCATTTATGTGCCCTTGCCAAAGCAAGTCCTCAATGTATAAACTAACCTTGCTATAGGCAATGTTTAATTCGTTAAGGCTCAATTCCTCATAAGTGTCCATTGCCAACATTGTCGTAATACTATTTACATAATCAACCCTATCAATGAGCACTAAACCATTGCCTTTATCAGGCTTCATGAACCTTATAGATCTATCACTCACCAACTCTTCCAGCAAAACATGCTCTTCAAAGGTTAAATTGTCCATCGTATCGAAGGCCCGTTTGTAATGTGGACTCCTTGCCTGCCTATAGTGCTCCCTAATGTCATATTCACACATCCTTTCATAAGCATTAGTAACAGTGTTGGATGGGGGCATGTACTTACTTGGTTTTTTCAAAAACAACCCAGTTTCGTTCCTATTGTCACCATCAAAGGCCAATTTCAAATTCATTTTTCTCACTAACATCTTAAGATCAATTAAGGTGTCAGTCAAACCACCCCGGGTCAGGGGAACAAAAGTTAGCCCTTTAGCCAATAATTCGACATGTCGTTCATTAATGATTTTACTAGAATAATTATATATTTTAAAATCGTCGAACCTATTAGTTATGATAGTGGGATTACTAAGTCCATAAACCATCTCTGTTACAGCCTCATCATCCATTATGTGTATTAAGTCCTCAATACCACAATCAATACTATAGTCACTCACACTGGTGGGAGCCACATCCACAAAATCTTGCTCATTTGGAGCTTCACAATCATCATCACAGTGTGTAAAAACCCTACTATGGTTAGATGGAAAAGAATACAAGCTAACATCATACAAGGAAGTACACCAGACATCAACATTATCAACACTGTTGTTAATAGATGAATTATTAGCCAAAACCATAGAAGCAGAAGATTCATTCAAAAATAAAGGGTGCTGTGTTTCAACACAGAGTACAGGTACTTCACCTGCTTCACCATTTGCACACAGTGATTTTGAATCAACAATTATTTCCAATTCAGAAGTACTTCCGTTGACATCTCTCACAAAAGGTGAGCTATGCACAAATCTATGGTCACAGCTCATATTACATAGCATACCACCCACGTGCGCACACTCAGACACACACTCATACATACAATCCAAATTAGAAGTCAGTTCAACGTTAAAAGTAACAGCAAAATTGTCCCTACAAATGTCTGTAACAACATTACAGTCCAGTGATGGGTTAATACATTGCAGCCGTTGTGTGGCAGAAATCAAGCAAGTAACATTGTCAACATTAATTTCTTGTAAAGCGTCATTTTGACTTAAATTAGCAGAAGTTGTCCCAACATTACAATTGTCCAAACGCTCATACCCATTACCAACAGATGAAGAAGCAGAAGAAATGACATCCAAAATGCGTTTAGCACTTGGATTTTTAGAAACAATAACTTTGTATTCCCCACAAACCTTGCCAATTGAAAGTGAATGTTGCTCAGCTTCTGTTGCTAAATAATTAATGTTATTAATACCCCCAACATTTTGTTGCTCAATGTCATTGCCAGCAGATCCCTCGTTAGCATTTGTGTAACCATTTCCTTCATGTGCGATACACTGGCACGCCACACAAACAACTGAATTAAGTGAAGTCTTATCAAACAAGTCAAAATTAATGTTGAAATCTTCTGTAGCTAGCGCTAAAGAACGCTCATTCGTTTCAAAAGAAATGTCGGAACCAACTTCAGCAAGGACACGAGCACATTTAACATTTGAATTTATGGGATAATCAACTTCATACCCCCCCCAAAATTCATCAGATGACACTAAACAATCCTCAACAGGTGGTAAAAAATGATCGAAATTGTTGGTAACCATAAAATTAAATTGCTCGATGTCACTGCCATTGAACCCCTTGTTGAAACTGAGACATGCATTTCGTTCATAACAAGAACGCTGGTGCGGCTCACCAAAAAGTGGATTATGTGAAGTATTGCCAAGGAAATCATAGTGGTTGGTAGTACCATCTGTGATAAGCGCTGTGAAACGCTTGCTCGTTTCAGAAGGAGTGTCAGAAATCACGCCAACAGCACCAGTAGAAATGTCACAGCGTCTATAATTGAAACAATGTGACATACACTTAGAATTCAAGGTCTCACCTGTATGTTTAAAATCGTTGATGAGCATTATGTTCTCCATTGGGCTCGATTGCCTCTGTTGTTTGAATTTCCGAAATTCGTTGACTTCGGTTTCGCACCTTGTCTGGCATAATCGTTGAACCCACTTTGTTCCTGCCGTTGATTCCGCCCACGTAACCTCTCCGACCTTCTCGGCTCCACATCTAAAGGGGAGCCAGCACATTCAACCTCGCCATTAATGCCTTCTTCCGTGGGCGTTACTTCCGAATCTCTGTTGTATCTAATTTTACTTAAAGGGACTCTACCATAGCAGCTGCCTTCAGAA